>NC_050181.1:19326068-19638568 GCF_008315115.2 Sander lucioperca
TGTAAAAACGGCTTCCATCATTTGACTGTTTTTAATTCTCTTTCATAACCTTTTTCAACTTTGCGCTCACTCTTAATCCTTAACATACTGACACACACATACACATTCCTCCTCTCTCTGGCTTTTACTTGTACACTTCCACCTTACATTATGAATGGTATGTTTTAAAACATAAACATGCTGACATGTCAATCCACCTTAAGTCCATATTAGGGGTGGGAAAAATAATCAATTCTAGAACGATTCGATTATTGATTGTGAGACGTTAATAATCAATTTAAAAGTTACTGTCTCCAGACAAGTACAACTCAGAAAACAGAGTGACTGAAAGAGGACAATAAAAACCTCAGTAGACAAAATATTTCTTTAAAACTTGTGTGTGACAAATACTGTATATGTTAAAATCTAAGCTTTGTCTAGGAAGTGATTAGCAAACTCTGAGTAGCAAACTCAGATTTAGATGTATATTTTTAAAAATCACGCCTGGTACGCAACGTACATTAAAAAATTGTTGCATCGATAATCGGTTTAGAAACGAATTGTGAGGTGCCAATCGATTCCCACCCCTAGTCCACATATACATTAACCTTGACAACTGGCTTGCGACTCACTCTCCTTTTATGGTCCGTGGTCTGGTGTTATTTTGAGCTGGGTGGCGTCCTTACATGAGTCTGGTGATTGTCTTGTGAACTCGACTCGTTTGTGTGATGATGATTGAGCACTGAATTGCAGTCGATCCAGACTGGTTCACAGAAGAAAACAAATACTCCTGCTCCTTCTGACCCTTTTAAAATCAAATCATCCTGATTGTCGGGACATAGAGCCTCCCTGTCTCAGCCTGTCTCGCTCAGGCCTGGTAGTCACTGCTTGCTCGCCTCACCTCTGCATCTCCATCAAGACTACACCCCATTTTAAAATTTTGACTTTTTGCCTCTATTCTCTGACAAAATGGTAGCATGCAGTGAACCCAAACTCCAGGCTTCTTTATGGACACTGCATCCATGTTTTAATACGGTCTATGCAGCTGCTTGAACTGCAGCACCACTCCTTATATTTTTACTTCTACCAGGGTGAATTTTTAATACTACAACTACCATGCTGCTGCTATTATGACTACACTTAGTACTGCTGTGCTGTTACAATCACTTTACCACCTCTGCATCCTTTGATGAAACTAATGCTAATGCAGCTACTATTACTGCTGCTTTAACTCACACTTATTTAGCTGCTTCTAGGGTTGGGCAGTATGATGTTATGTAATGAGGCTGTTTATACTAAAGCAGCTTTCCCCTAATGCTTTTGACCATATCATGTACTCATACTGCCACTGCTTTTATTATTGCTCCATCACCACTGCTACTAAATGGATTACTCCTATGACTACTGTACATCCAGGTATAACAGTACTGCTGCAACTATAACTGGTCCTGCTATAATCATTGCTGCCTGTACTGTTACTAGAGCACTACCACTTTACCAGCTGTTATTGCAGTATCAGTAATCCTAATAAACTGGTTCCTTTGCTAACCCAGTTTTCTATTGAAGTATATAAGCATCAAAACTGGGTCAGAAAACCAGGTTAAGCTCCCATTCAGAATATGAGAATCTTGATTAACATGCGTAGATGTTCCCTTTTATGTAAGCTGCATCTGGAACATGTTACATTTCATCATCTATGCAAACGCAGATTTGCACATAATTTGTGTTGCAACATAAACGTGGCCGGGTGCAGCACCTCCTACATGAATAAATTAAAGGACATTTCAGTGCACAAGTTTATTTTTCAGTTGTTAAATGCTCAGAGAACATCTAAAGGCCCTGACACACCAAGCTGACCGCTGGCCGTCGGTCTCAGCTGGGCTGACGGCGACTGACCGCCGGCCGAGTTTGTGCGTTTTTTTCGGCCGAACAGCCAATTAATCTGATTGGCTGTTCAGCTTGGAAACAACAGTGAGGAAAACAAACAAACAGCTGTGACCGAGGAGTCGAGGAGGTACAAATTTGGGAAATGAGAAAGGCCCATGTAGTGTATATCACTTTTCCTTTGCTTTTGACTCATGAACTTTTGTAACAAGATCATTTCCCCGATGTGGGATCAGTTCTCTGTTCCAGACGGGTTTTTTTTATTGGTGATGAGAAACTTTTTCGCATTAGGCATCTTATTTTATTTACTCTCCTGATCCACTGTCAATTCTAACAGATGTTTTTTTGGTTATGTGATGTCATTTCCAAAGTACCTTACTACATACTTCCTGTTTGTATGAAGGCTAACCCAATCTGCTCTATTGATTATTGGGTTGATTGAATTAAAGTCAGGCTCCTCAGCTTCTGCTGACTCATGACGCCGTCAGAGAGGAGCTGATAATGTGTAGACAAAGAGCTTGGTGCAGGGAAACCTAACAGTATTTTAGTTTCACTGATTGTTTCATACCAAAACTTTTATATTGAATGTTTCTTGTAGCTGAGAAAAGTTGCATATATTATATGAAGGAAATTTGCAGATATATAAGTTTTTCCTCAAATCATGCTTAGTGTTGACTAATTCAGGCTTTTGAATTGGATTAATTGCCAATATTTTGTTCCAACATTCAGTTTATTTTATTATTTTGATGCCAGAACATTGCACAAAAATAATTCTTCAGGTGTTCCTCATTAGCCAACTTTTATGAATATCATAAAAGCTGAGCTGTTTCAATAGGTTGTACAAATTCTTTACTTACTTTATAGATTATGTTTGGTATTAAGATGTATTTATTTATAAGAACAATGCACATTATTAACATTTCTGTAAATGCTCCAGTGTTAGCCAGCCTGCTGATTTTCAACAGTAGTCCTAGTTACCTAGCATGCATGTCTTTATGGTAGGAGCAAACCGGAGCACCAGGAGGAGTAGGGGATCATTTTTTACCTCCAAACCTTTCTCATCTTTTATTAAAATCTAAATCATCAGTCAACATCAATCTTTTCTCTCTTTCAGTTGCTGGACATCAATTGGACGGGACTGACAAACATGCTGGACATTCCTGGTGTCAAGTAAGACTGCATGTAATGGGCTTTGAGTATGTCTCATGACTGTGTGTGTGTGTGTGTGTGTGTGTGTGTGTGTGTGTGTGTGTGTGTGTACGTGTGTGTGTACGTACGTGTGTGTGTGTGTGTGTGTGTGTGTGTGTGTGTGTGTGTGCGTGCGTGTGTGCGTGCGTGTGTGTAATAGAGAAACAATTTCATAAATGTGTCCATTTTGTCTCCACACTGTGTAAATACTATCTTTGGATCACAGTGCGCTACATGCAGCACACATCATGTTGACATTAGTTTTAAGGCTCACTGTTACCTCTGACCTCTCTGTGGTGGCCCGATGTAAGTGTTTTATTTATTGTTTACATAATTACCACATAATAAGCAGCACATTTTGAGCAGTTATAATTTTGCTTCATTTTTATAATCTAATTTAATTATCTGTCTGGCACTGCATTGTGGGAATATTTCAACCTCTTATTAGACTGGATGAAAATATTCTTATAGTTTAATTGAACCCTACTTTCCAATGCAAATGTTGGACACATTATTAAGGCACTAAAATAAATTCAGAGCGGATTCATTCAAATTTCTCATTTAAATATACAGTGAGACTGTGAGTGCCATTCAGTATGAAACATAGTTTCTCTCTGTGACTCACTCATTTGATATATTAATCATCATAGAACATTTAGAACATAAACACCTAATTATATCTCAGCATTTTCTTGCTTTGTATTTTCCATTTAATAAGGTTTGAGTGTGTCTGTTAAGCTCATTGCAATGTAAAACGTGGCTATGGAGTCTGTTTGCACACCAAAGATGAGTCATGTATATTCTTCCTCATAAAACACTTGAAAGCACTTTGAAACCAGAATTGTTTACATCCACGTCAGCCCAAAATGCAGACTGCCATTAAACAAGAGACCTATGTAAAACTAGACCAGAAACCTTGAATCACACATTATCTACTTCTCTTTATACATCCATAGTTCAGCTTCTTGAAACTGACTGTTTTTTCTGTTTATTCCAAAATATAAGCTGGAATATAAAAAAAATAGCACAGTCAGTGTAGTATATATTTGACTAGAGAATAAAATGAAAAGCTTAAATATTGCAAAAAACATGTTCTTTTAAAATCTGACTTTGCTCGGGATATGTGTATAATTGTTTTTTTTATTGCACTTCCTTGCATTATCTTAAATTCTAAAAACAGCCCAGATCATATATGCAACAAACAACAAAGCCTGAAACCCAACCTGCCCATCCTGCTACTGTTACTACCCTGCTAACTATGTTCCTCTGTGTTGACCTGTTGCTGTCTCCTGCGGGTTTACTGTTTGTTTTCAGCAGACAAACTCGCTGCGGTTTCCAAAAAGACTCCGCCCTGTGAAATGTAGCTTTACTTGTTTGACGAGTTTGTGGGACAACTACAGTGCTGTGTGTGTGTGTTTGCAGTGAGCGAGCTGAAGACCTGCCCTCGCCCCACCCTCCCCACTCTCTTCCTGTTTGTTATTGGGAGGGCACTCATTATTTCCTGTGATGACTTGCATTTTCCCTAGAAAACCTTTATGGGTTTTTTGTGCGTGAGCAGACCAGGAATCCGCTTTAAAAAAAAATTGTTACATTCATTTGAAAATCTAATCTGAAACTGCTCCATTATACACTCTTTCAGTGGGAAATTATGTTTGTAGTGAAGCAGTGCAGCTGTATTTTAATGCAGGTTGCTGCTGCCCTCTAGAGGAAATGATGGGAAATATTTGTTGTCTGTATCATCCATGCATACATTACACACTGTATAAACAACATGAGGACAAAATCAAATATGCAGCTAATATTTTTAAAGTCCAGCTTAGAGTATGATAATTTAGGGTCTTATTCTTTGATCAGTTAAAGAGTTGGGAATCTACTTGGAAATGCCTTTCTGATAGTTCAGTCACATGTTCTTTATATTAAAGGCCCTGAAAAACTGTTTTCATAAAGGGTCAGTTCACCCAAACCACACAAAAACAAAGATCTTTTCTCATTCAGCCCCTGGTGATAATATCTAGCCATAGAAATAGTGGGGTAGATTTCAGCCTGTTGAGATTTCGGCCTTCTTGCAGACCCTGAATGTAATCCTGCATTGGGCTCCAGTAAAGGACTCCATAGTTCTGCTGGGAGACTTTGTACATGGGCAATAATGGAGACACCTGGAGAGGCGTGATTGGGAGCATCGGCCTCTCTGATCTAAGTCCTAGCGGTCATTGGTTGTTAGACTTCTGTGCTAGTCATTGATTGTCTATAACAAACACCATGTTCCTATGTAAGGTGTACATGGTACAAGAGCACTTTGGCCGAAGGTCGATAATCGATTTTGTGCTCAGATCTGAGGCAGCATGTTTTGGACAGTCTAGTAAAAAGAAGGTCCGAGCTGTCAACCGATCACCATGTGGTGGTGAGTTGGATCAGGGGGTTTGGGAAGACTATGGACTATGGACAGACCTGGTAATCACAAATGGGTAGTGCAGGTAGCGATGGGTATCCTTCAGATTTTATTGATACTGATATCCATACCGATACTGCTTATCAATACGATATTTATCAATACTCTTATCATTACTACTATCTATAATATGTTGCAAAAAATAAAGACATTAAAGGTTAAACTGTTATTTCATTTATACCTTTTTGCAGAAATACGTTAAATTGTTTCCTGGGTTTCCTGTATATATAATGAGGGAGGATTAATTGCTACAAATGTCTGGCCTAACAAATACGGTATAAACCTTGAGGTCTAGAAAGGAGCACAGTCTGTTTAGACTAGAGCCCGACCAATAAAGGATTTTTAAGGCCAATATCGATACAAATATTTGTTGATTTAAAAATCCGATATTCCGATATATCGGCCGATATATATTTAAAAAAAATAATCCAGAAACGCGTAACAAAACATACAGATTTCCCTAACATTAGTTATTTGTAGTTATTTATGAATATGATAATGCAGTTTAAAAATAGACTTTTTATTGTCACAACAGAATAGAGGAACCTCAAAATATATTAAAGTTTTGATAAATAAAATGTATAAAAATACAATCTTAAGATATGAAACTTAAAGTCCTTTGAACAAAAACACAATAACAAAAAAATCAGAGTGTAGCCAACAGGGACGTTGTAAAGCACCCTCTGGTGGACAAACTATGCAACGCCAACACTCATAACACGGTTGAAGGGTGTTTCGTACGTTTGTATTTTATTTTTTAAATATTCATTTATTGGCCATTATAAATGCTGATACCGATAGTTTGGAAAATGCCTAATATCGGCCGATAATATCGGCCCGCCGATATATCGGTCAGGCTCTAGTTTAGACCCCTCTTTTTCCATTGGGGTGGGTCTTTAAGGAAGACCAAGACATCATCAGCATAAAGTGCCAGGTCATGTTGTGTGCCTTTAACCGTGATGGGTTTAATAACTGATGAGAGTCAAGGCCAGGGGATTTGCCCTGTTGCATGCTATGGACAGCAGCCTTGAGCTCTTCAAGTGAAATTGGCCTGGCCAGAATATTTGCGTCATCCTCAGCAAGGCCAGGCATGTTCAAATGAGCTAAAACGTTGGCTCTTGCCAAAGGATACATCGGATTCATAAAGGTTAGACTAAAAACAATGAAGTGTCATTGATTTGTGCAGAGTCAGTGGTGACAGCTCCAGGCTGCAATTTAATTAAGGAAATGTCTGAAAATTGTTCATTCGATCTAATTTTCATGGCTAAAAGGTGGCTGGATCTAGATCCGTGAAAGTAATATTGTTGTCTGGTCCTGTGGATCAAACATTCTGATTGCTGCTTAAGAATAATGTTAATTTCTTTCTTGACCACTTTACGTTACAGAGCTATGTCTTCTGAATAATTAGCCGATAAAGGGTTTTCTAAATTGGCATAAGTGTTTTCCAGTTCTTGCAATTTAGATTGTTGAGCTTTACGTTGATCGGAGGCAAATAATGTAGTATTACTCCTGATGAAACCTTTGATCGAATGCCACAATATCCTAGGGTCGTCAACAAAGCCGACATTAAAATCTAAAAACTTGGAGTTTCTCCACAAACTGCATCTTAAATCCCTCCTGCTTCAGCAGAGTGGTGTTGAAATACCATCACTGTGCACGTGAAGACATACAGCTGAACACCACAATGCAGAATACGGCTTTATGGTCAGAGAGGGTTATAGGCAGTAAATTAACATTATGTAAGTCTCGGAAGAGCTTTGGGGACGCAAATAAATAGTCAATCCTAGAGGAGGACTTGTGACAAGCAGTGAAAAAGGTGTAGTCTTTCACAGATGGGTTAGTCACGCTCCACACATCTGTGAGCCCAAGACTGTTTACCCAAGCCTGTAATGCAGAGGATGCTAGTTCCTGGTCCCTAGTCTCCGAACCACCAGACCTGTCTTCAGCTGAATTCCAAACTGCATCAAAATCAATCCCCCCCAACTATAAATAAGTAATCAGATAACTCCAGCATAATATTAGTCAAGTCACTATATACATTATGATCAAAACAATTTGGTGCGTATGCGGATAAGAAAGCGATTTTCTTGCCATTAAGTTCTGCTTTGGCTAAAGTCAACCTACCTGCTGTATCAGACCATGTGTCCTGCAGTCTGATTTTAAGATTTCTTCTAGCTATCATAGCTACACCCTTGTTCTTTGTGAGGGATAAGGAAGATGCCATAACATGATAAAACTTGTCGGCTAGGCGCCTGACATCCCCACTCAAGAGATGCTTTTCCTTGTAATAATGCATTGTCAACTTTCCTCTTTTGTAACAACCCTAATGTGCTAACCCTTTTATGGGGGGCATTCAAACCACCAGAGTTCCAATTTAAGATGTTACGTTCTGACATATTTTAGACCTTTGGTCCAACCAGAGTGTCAAGTAACATTTGAGTGCAGCACCCGCGACCATCAGATATAACCAGTAAAGGTAACCATCCCACTACTATAAAGTTAAACTAACACATATGTCTTACAATGTGTTACATAACAGACTCCGCATGTACAATACTCACGTTTTCCTCACAAACACACAAATATGACAAAATGTAGAAAAGGAATAAGGAAAATGTCCGCTGTCTCTCTAAACAGACATCAAAGCGCAGTGCTGCTCACTCAATCGACATCAGACTGCAACTTTTGTACAATTTAGGATTCTTTCACTGCTTTAGTTTGTCGCCAGACAGATATTTTTGCACAAAAATAAGCTGCCCTTTGCAACAGTACAAGGTTGATTCCTGGTACAGCGATATCTGCTCCAAACTCATTATAGTGCACTGACTGCACTGATCACCATCTCCATAAAGTAACAGACTAATTATGCGTAAGTACCTCACCCATGTCTTATGTTCTGTTGTTCCGCACTTTATTAGTTATATTATTAACTTGTGTTAGGATTTCATTGTGTGTGAATTGTTAACACAATAGACAGTATTTCAATACATATAGCATTTGTTGCATCATTTAAATGTTAAGAAAAGTCCAACTGTTTGGGCTGATAGGGTGAGTTCTGGGTCTCAGTCAGCTGCTTGTTTAAAGCATTTGATGTGAAACATGTTAAATAAAAATGCTTTGAATTCAGACATTGTATATATGATTATTCACATATGCAAATGATTTGTTCTTATTGCTATATCTGTTACCTTAACTGTTGATTGTGCCATTTTAAGTTATGTATTCAGCTATATCAAATCAACAGAAAATAAGGGGGTATTATGTAGCTATTCTAATTACCCTAACAATGATTTTAAAATTGTTACAAAGCAAAATTATGAGTTTTTGAGTTATGAGTTACAGTGTGTGTGTGTGTGTGTGTGTGTGTGTGTGTGTGTGTGTGTGTGTGTGTGTGTGTGTGTGCATGTGTGTGTGCGTGCGTGTGTGTGCAGATTTATAACACTTCCTTTTGACAGTGTGATGATTCTGAAGAAAAAAGCAAAAACAAACTGCTAAATGACAACCAGGATGAGAGATTAAAATGCTTTTCACAATTTTAATAAACAAATGTTTCTAATTTAAAAAAAATAAAAAATAAATAACCTTTATTTATCCAGGTAAGTCGATTGAGAACAACTTTTCATTTGCAACGACGACCTGTCACATTCACACAGTTCCACATTCATACCTGGAAGCTGCCCAGTACTACCACAGTCTGATCTGATCACATTCATACCTGGAAGCTGCCCAGTACCACCACAGTCTGATCTGATCACATTCATACCTGGAAGCTGCCCAGTACCACCACAGTCTGATCTGATCACATTCATACCTGGAAGCTGCCCAGTACTACCACAGTCTGATCTGACCACATTCATACCTGGAAGCTGCCTAGTACAACCACAGTCTGATCTGATCACATTCATACCTGGAAGCTGCCCAGTACCACCACAGTCTGATCTGATCATATTCATACCTGGAAGCTGCCCAGTACTACCACAGTCTGATATGATCACATTCATACCTGGAAGCTGCCCAGTACTACCACAGTCTGATATGATCACATTCATACGGGAAGCTGCCCAGTACCACCACAGTCTGATCTGGTGGCCACTGAGCAGCTCCACTGGAGCAGTTGAGGTTAAGGGCCTTGCTCAAGGGCACCTCAGTGGTCTTTTCCCCACCCAGATTTGATCCTGTCGGTCTGGGGATTGAACCGATGACCTCCTGGTCCCAAGCTTGCTTCATTAACCTTTAGGTCACCACTGCCTAAATCTTGTTTGATTGAAAGCCAAAGTTGGTAGAACACTTTTTATACTTTTTTATACTGTTCTGTTTAGGGATGTAACGGTATGAAAATTTAACTTTTAATTTATTTTAATTTAATTTATCACGGTTTTCTGTATGTGCCACCAGCATATAACAAAAAACAATACTAAGAATTACATTAATTTCTCTGTAATAATTAACATAAATGTAATATATTGCTCAGTAACACAAACTGAGAATAAGCCACATCTATTACAGCACACATATCCATAACGGAGCAAACAGTGTAATCCACTTTAATAGCTAAGTACATGGCTCCACAGGCTACTCTGTTTACTGGTGAAACGAGCTAAATTCCTGAATTATTTAAGAAGGAAAAACATAGACGTGGCACTTATACAAGAGTCACACTTACGTAAAAGAGATGTAAATCATCTACAAAATAAATACTTTAAGGTTGCTGCTTCATCTAGTGACAACACCAAAACCAAGGGCTCCATCGTGTTACTGTCGCGGAGATGCCCTCAGAGTGTGGATGCACCCCTCATCTACAGTTCCATGGAGAGAAATAGAGCAAAACCTCACTGGAAGTCTAAGATTGCAAGACCTTTGCCTTTACAGGTGTGTGTCCAAAACGGTGTATGCTAGCCTATGGCCCTATCACCAACACATTGACCAACTTTAAACAGGTGGAGGAGCAACTATGCTACACCAATAAGTGGCATTTCAATACCCAAATATGGCACAATACACACTTAATGTCTGGTAATAAACCCTTTGCTTGTAACCAGTGGAGTGACAGAGGTATTTATACTTTAGACCAGCTATTCAATAAGAAAGGTATGTTGAGTTTTGAAGACCTGAGAGCTAGTTCTGAGGTCCCTAGGACATCGTTCTTCCTTTATCTTCATTTAAGATCAGCCCTAAAATGTTATGCAGTGCCATGGGGAAACAGTCTTGAGGCGTACCCAGTCATTAAATGGTTTGTTGATTTTCCTGTGAGAGGATTAGTGTCCAGGATTTATGCTAAACTGATGCAAGTATTCATAGGAGAACTCCCAATAGCAAGAAAATGGGAGAGAGAGCTGAGCCCTGAGGGAAACACAATTAATTGGGAGACAGTTTGGGACAACATTTCCCACTGTTCCAATAACCCAAATCACCAGCAGATACACTTCAACATATGTCATAGGACATACTGGACTCATCAGAAGAGATACGTCTCTAAAGTAATTTCTACTCCCTATTGCACGTTCTGTCAAACTGGAACTTTCCTGCACATGGTCTGTGGGTGTGAACATGTGCATGAGTTCTGGAATAAAACAACATCAATAATATCTGATGTGATAGGATGTTGAATTCCTACTGACCTGATTGTTTTGTTACTTAATGACGACTCTAAATTACACCTGCTTGGGAGACAGAAGAATGTTTGGCTAGCCGGCTCAACTGCAACCAAGAAAATGATAGCTCAGCGCTGGCTCCCCCCCCCCACTTGCTTTGTATAAAACAGTGGTTGGCGTATTTTCTGGACATAGTTATGCTTGAGCTCTCTACAGCAAGGATTAACAAAGCCAAATCATCAACTATAGACCTATGGAAAAGCGCAGCATCACATGTATCAGTCCTAATGACCTCAGCATCACATGTATCAGTCCTAATGACCTCAGCATCACATGTATCAGTCCTAATGACCTCAGCATTACAGGTATCAGTCCTAATGACCTCAGCATCACAGGTATCAGTCCTACTGACCTCAGCATCACATGTATCAGTCCTAATGACCTCAGCATCACAGGTGTCAGTCCTAATGACCTCAGCATCACAGGTATCAGTCCTAATGACCTCAGCATCACAGGTATCAGTCCTAATGACCTCAGCATCACATGTATCAGTCCTAATGACCTCAGCATCACAGGTATCAGTCCTAATGACCTCAGCATCACATGTATCAGTCCTAATGACCTCAGCATCACAGGTATCAGTCCTAATGACCTCAGCATCACAGGTATCAGTCCTAATGACCTCAGCATCACATGTATCAGTCCTACTGACCTCAGCATCACAAGAAGTAGAGGAGAGTGACTAGGCAAGGTGGGATTTCTGTTTTTGTTTATTTGTTTTTTCTTTCTGCGACCGCGGGGGGTGGGAGAGGGTTTTTGTTGTTGTTCAAGTGTGTTTGTCTGTTCTGTTGTTGTTTAAAATGAAAAAATAAATAAAAAATTGATCTTTAAAAAAAAAAAAAAAAAAAAAAAAGAATAGTTTAAACTTACATTCTGGGCTAAACACATGACTTCAACAAGAAAAGAATGATAAAGAAGAAAGTCCGTTTACAGCTGTTCTGTCCCCTTCTGTCTGAGATCAAAGCGATGACTCTCATCACTGATTGGTCAGTCATCTCAGGAGAGAAAGCAAGTGTTACTATGGCCTTTTTTACAAGGCTGATAAATGTCCTGAGCGCTGTCATCTCCTCCTCACGCCATGATTGAAGTTGCCCGCACGGCAACTTCAGGAGCCTCGGATGAAGCTGGGAACACGCAGTTTCGTAATGATATTTTAAATGAAAACAATAATTGTTATCAACATTTTTACCGTGGTTTACCGTTACACCGGTAATTGTTACATCCCTAGTTCTGTTATTGTTATACAGTCTTCTCCAGCTCTCTGTTGTAATTGCACTTGCTTTTTATATTATTTTTTACATATATTATGTATTCTTTATTATTATTCTCTCATTATGTTCCTTCTCTATTCTCTCTTTCCCCTCTATCTCTCCTCCTTTTCTATCCTCCATCTATCTCAGTGGTTTGTGTGATAACATCATCCAGGACATCATCTACAGCTTTGTGGTCCTGCCGAACCGCATCACCATCCCTCTGGTGGGAGAGGCCGAGCTGGCCCAGCTACGCTTCCCTGTGCCCAAGGTGATATACACAGACAGTTACTTATAGTTTTGAATCAATAAATCTATGAATCGACCTGTTGATCGGCGGGAAAGTATTTGATAATAATTTGGTTCTCTGGTTCCATCTTCTTCTTCATCTTGTAGGGCCCTATGAAATTTGTTTTATTTTTTTTCAAATTCCGTTTTATTTTTTTTCAAATTCCATGTTTTCGGATTTATTTTTAGCCCTTTCGGATTTTTTGGATTTGCTTGATTTCCTTTCACTTCTAAGCAGTATTGACCTTTAAAAACTCAGTGACACAAACTCACAATTGAGCATTTTTATTTAAACTGTTAATATATTCAGCAAAGCACATTCAAAATGACCTAAATAAAAGCTGTGGATGCTCACCTATAACAATGTTGAGGACACTGCGATCTCGGTTGTCAGAGATTTAGTTGACAACAACCAAGACTTTCTTTCCACGGATCTCTCGCAGCACTTTTTGCGTGTGCTGGTCAAAGACCGGCGGCAGGTGGGTCTGCCTCTCTGCTTGCAATGTTTAACAAGAAACGGACGTATCCTCTTCATTTTCTCTAGCGGTATGTCAGCTTCAGCACACGTTGCAACAAAATCTTCCACAAACTCTCGCCTTTCATCTATTGATTTAGTCGTTGCCTCCATGGTAACCTGGAGGGATTTTCCCGCTGGAGATTTAGCTAGCTTCATTCTTGAGATGAGCTTTTGATTTCAAATGGTTGTCGGGAGGCGCCACTCGCTTCGACATTTTTTCCCTCGCAACAAACTCAAAGTGAACGTGATGACGTATGGTTACTAGGCAACAGGCTGTGCCATTTGGCCACGGTTTAGGTAGAGACCAGTCTCCGCTTGTTGTTTTAAACTGAAAAATGAGAAGGAAGTAAAAAAAAAATTGTTTATTTAATATGTCAACAAAATATATGCAAATTCCGTGCGATTCCACGTGTATAACAGAATTCCATTTTCATGTGTAGATTCTGCGATTCCGTCCGTGTTTTCCACATCGCGGAAATCATAGGGCCCTACCCTTGGAACAGATCCTACGCAGAGTGTATGACCTGTTCTGTGTCAATTTTAATGGTCCCAAATATTTGTTTTAACAATATTAATTGCTTTGTATTTATTTTACAAACCAGCCAAGGCGCTGCAAATTCATATGAGCTGAAAGCTAACTCACGTGCAGTCGTCTTTGCTTATATATGGAGCCTGCTTGATTAACTTAACTAAAAAGTGGTGCTGTAAAATGATTAAAATATTTAATTGCGATTAATCGCATTAATGTCATAGTTAACTCCCAATTAATCGCACATTTTTATCTATTCTAAATGTCCCTTGGTTTCTTTTTGTCCCATTATTTTTTTCTCATTTTAATGCTATGATATCAGCTAGACCCTCGTCCTCCACAACGTTAACAGGCCTACATGCAGTAGCCACCCATTTAGCTATGGCTGCAGTAAGTTTGTTTTTAGTTGTGGTATCCATGTGCTTCTGTCTGAAGTCATCCATTGTCGCCTGGCTTTGACGAGGGGGTGGAGAATTGGCATTAGCTGTGTGCTTGGCCATCAAGTGGTATTTCAGACTGGACGTGCGGTGATGATAGCTCACTTCACAACGACAAAACGCACAGATCACTTTGGTCTTGTCAATGGAACCATTTAGCAACTTTTTAAAAGTAAACTTTCCATTCAGAATGTTATTGGCATCCATTTCGGTGTCTCGTGCTCACCATCCACTCAAAACGTAACGTTAGCCTACTACTCTTTGACCGGCTCCAAGCCCAAACAAGTGTGTGCGGCGTGCCTGTTGTTTTGTTTCCGGTCTAGCTAGATCCGGTGTGGTGTTGTAGTTTTTCTAACGTTACTAGTTGTTGCAACAGCATGTGAAAAAAACTACAAAGTTTGCTTGGCCAAAAAGAACGTTAATCTCACGATAAAAAAATTGACGCCGTTAAAATGGGTTTGCGTTAACGCCGTTAATAACACATTTAACTGGCAGCACTACTAAAAACAGTGTTACTGTAGCTCTGTCTACCTAATCATTCTGTGACTTCGCAGGAAAAATCAAACCCGGGCAGAGGCCTTACTAAAAACTATATAAAAATAACGTTCTGTTCTCTGTTAGTCTCGTTTGCTGTTACAGGTCATTTATGATCATTAGATGAAAAATGAGCTTCAGAAACATGAAAAAGTTACATATATAGTCACTTTAAACTCAAAAGACACATTGTATTTCTGTCACTTATAATTTATGATGTTTAAATATTTTACATGAGTTAAGGCACTTTTTTGTTTACGAAAAGCTGAACATAAAGGCTCAGTAGTTTATGGATTAACTGAGTACCTTGTGTGTTCTGTATATTGTGTTTCTCATGTTTAACTGGCAGCACTACTAAAAAAGACTCTTTCACTTATTCTTACAGCCCTCATAAATTAAGTTTTAATCAGCAGAGTGTCCACTAACTTACGTCAGCATCTTACAGCTCCATGGATGGCTGAAAACATCACTGATTTAATTTCCCCTGCCAGCATCATCACACCAACATTTAGATAAAGAGCTTATCCTGTTCTTTATGAGCAAGTTTGAAGAAATTTGTCCAGTATTGAACAAGAACGCTTTAACCAGCGGCATGTAATCATATAGGGCAAATTCGCACTGTGAATTTCCATCCACTAAAAGTTCTGTTTTTGACACTGACAGACTCAGATTATTATTGTAAGTGTCTGACAACATTATGGAGGGATCCATAAAGAGACAGACCTTTTGGTTAAAGAGTAAGATCCCTTTTGTTTAACCAGAACCACCTCACCAGACTCCATGTAAATAATCAGGACTTTTAGCGTGTATAGAGCCAGCATATCTCCACATGTAAATGGGTGAATTAAGGGTTTATTTCAACCAAACCAGAGTGGTGATTGTTGGAACAGTGGAAAGATGAACCAAGACGGCTTTTGATAGTTTGATTTAGTTTCTGTCCACTTTGAATGAAGTGTGTTTTACGATGATAAAAGTACTGATTATTTAAATAATGTTGTCAGACACTAATAATATGTTGAGCATGTCAGTGGCACAACAAGCACTTAGTGAACTTAAATTGAAGGTGTGCAATTGCCAATTAACGTTACATTGTAGCTTGTTTCCCCGCTGTCTTACTTAATACTGGACCAATTACAGAGATTGTTGTTCCCATCAGTCACTTAGACCCAAAAACATATGAAAATGGGGTCACGGTTGAAATAAAATCATGTTACCCTTTAACCACTTGCATCACTTTTTAAAGGGCAACTATTATATCGCATTTTCAGGATTATACTTGCATTTTGTGCTTTTACTAGAACATGTTTACATGCTTTAATGTTAAAAAAAAAACTATTTATCTCATACCGCCCATGGCTGCTGCACCTGTATTCACCCTCTGTATGAGACGCTCTGTAGGAGCGCCTGTCTCTTCAAGCCCCCCTCCCGAAAAAGCCCAGTCAGCTCTGATTGGCCAGCGCGCTTCCTGGAATGTCCGGAGCCTCCGCTCCCTGTTTCAGTAGTTGAAGCTGGAGCTACTGCAACGGAGTATATAACAGGACTTTGTACCGTGAAAAATCACCAATAAACGCTTTAGCATGTAGCTGCTTAATAGCTAGCAGTATGCTAACGTTAGATTGTAGTGGAATGAAGCAGCACTTTCTACCGTCAAAAATCACAGATAAAGGCTTCTGAACCAAACATCACCCTATCGGATATGTTTCAGCAGTAATGCGACCCGGAATTGGGGAGAATTTAACAACATAGCACAGATGACATTGTTTACTGACATTAGCCATGTAGCTACTATAGTTAGCAGTGGACACTAGAATACAATAGAATATATTAACAATAATTCAAATATTCATCAAATACTACATAAACAGAAAATGTTTATGGAGTAATGTGAACCGGAATTTGGGAGAATTTAACCACGCTGGCAGCCAAGATGACATCTTTTACTGCCGTTAGCATGTAGCTACATGCCACAATGTTAACACTGCAGTGGCATAAATAAAGAAAACACTCTAGTCCTGCCTACCTGGAGCAGACGACCAATCATAGAAGGCCGGCTTGGTGTTGCGTAACACTTAGCCGAGAGTAGAAAAAACTGTTGAAACCAGAGTGTTCAGAATAGTTAGTAGAAATCTGAATGTTTTAGCTCACAGGGATTTGTCTAGAATATGTTTACCTCATTATTTAGAAGTTGTGGCCATGTTTAACATGAAAATCCGACATAACATTGTAGATATGACAGAAAACACAGAAAAGCATAATACGTGACCTTTAAACTTCTTGAACCCTTAACTATAAAATGAATTCAGAGATGGCCTGTTTTTACCTCCTCTCCTGGTCCAGCCTCATTTAAGACTCTCTTTTACTCGTTTGTCTTCTCAGGGTGTCCTGAGGATCCACTTCATCGAGGCTCAGGACCTGATCGGTAAAGACACGTTCCTAGGAGGGCTGATCAAAGGCAAGTCAGACCCGTATGGAGTCATCCAGGTCGGGACCCAACTCTTCAAGAGCAAAGTCATCAACGATACCGTCAACCCAAAATGGAATGAAGTCTACGAGGTGAGCGAGACGGTTTGACAGCCAGCATCAGTCTGAGTTAAAGAGCCCCTATTATACTTTTATGGATTTTTCTCTTTACGTGTGTTATATAGTGTTTTTTGTTTATGATAGATATATAGTACAAAAAACACATTTCACTCCAAATGGAGCTTTGTCTCCCACAGACAGCACTTTTTCGCTTCGCTGACATTTCTGTTTGAAATTCTTAAATTAGTGATGTCACTTATTGAGAATGCCAGGCCAGTTTTTTATACGTGTTGCCCAAAGGGGCTGTCAGAGCAAGCACAGCCCGCCCAGTGGCTTGTTTGAATTTGGTTGACCAATCACAACAGAGTGGGCCAGCTGACCAATCAGAGCAGACTGGGCTTTTCAGGAAGTCCAAGAGCTCAGGCAGTGTTTCAGGCAAGGAGCTGCATCATTAAATGAGAAAAATAATATATTTTTTTAAACATAAAAGCATGTAAACCTATTGTAGTAGACCCCAGGCACACACATATGACGAAATAATGAAAAGTATATATTCAAATATGAAAAGGAGTATAATGCATCCATGCATCCAACAATACAGCATACATGGATGCTATCAACATAAAGAACCTTACTTTGTGGTACACTTGTAGAAGTGGTAGCACTTTAAACAGCAGTGTGTGTGAGGATCAAATGTATTTATTTATGTTTCCAGGCCTTGATGTACGATCACTCAGGACAGAATCTGGATATTGAGCTGTTTGATGAAGACACTGATAAAGATGACTTTCTGGGAAGGTACAGCTTCTTTTAAAACATCAAAACTTCACCTTATTGCCAGAAGACACCTTCACCTACTCCTTCACCCTGCTCTGTTTCCTTCTCTTGACGCCCTCTGACCTTTCTTTAAAGTGTCTATATGTAACTTTCAGTTAGTGTTGATTCTAGCGGCCCCTTTGGACTGTTTTTACCACACCTGCTGTCCTAAAGCTCTTTTCTTTACGGTGCTGTATTTCCCACTGGAGATTACTGAGTTAGTGTTACCAGGAGGTCATATAGTCACGATGAATGTTTAGCTCAGACAGAACATCATTCATTTACAATAAGAGAATAAGTTACAGTGTTCATACGGTAACTTAGCCTACTTTGGATGTCTCGTGAGATAAACCAGGTATCATTATCACTGTCACTGTCACGAGCCAACGTAACCAACCAACGTAATAATAACTTTGATTAATATAGCACATTTCATGAAAACCACGGAAGCTTTACACAGGTACAGGGGGACAAGGGAAAAGAAAATAGTAGGCCAACACAAACATGGACTAAAAGGAATAAAAACGAGTGCTAAATGGAAGGAGGACGTAATGTAATGTAGTTTACTGACGTACAACCACAGCGCGCATCGTAAAGTTATGTCATGAATGAAAAAGACATATTACATACCTGAGGGCCAATTCGGGGACGGTTTTGAATTACTTACAATACCGTAATGGTCTCCATCTGTTGAAAGCCCGACCAAAGTTGGCTCGCCCATCGACCTTTGTTTAATTTCCTTTTTTCCTGTGATGGTGCTGCCCCAGTATCAGCCATAACTACAACAGATAACTTCTAAAATAACATTAAAATACAATTAGACCTATATAAAGAAATATCCTGCTTTCTTTTACCTTGCTCAACTGGCTGGATACTAACACAGGCTTTTCTGGTGTAACAAAGAAATCTGTGACCCATCAGAATGTGTGCGGCGTGCCTGTTGTTTTGTTTCCGGTCTAGCTAGAGCCGGTGTGGTGTTGTAGTTTTTCTAACGTTACTAGTTGTTGCAACAGCATGTGAAAAAAACTACAAAGTTTGCTTGGCCAAAAAGAATGTTAATCTCACGATAAAAAAAATGACGCCATTAAAATGGGTTTGCGTTAACGCCGTTAATAACGCGTTTAACTGGCAGCACTACTAAAAACAGTGTTACTGTAGCTCTGTCTACCTAATCATTCTCTGACTTCGCAGGAAAAATCAAACCTGGGCAGAGGCCTTACTAAAAACTATATAAAAATAACGTTCTGTTCTCTGTTAGTCTCGTTTGCTGTTACAGGTCATTTATGATCATTAGATGAAAAATGAGCTTCAGAAACATGAAAAAGTTACATATATAGTCACTTTAAACTCAAAAGACACATTGTATTTCTGTCACTTATAATTTATGATGTTTAAATATTTTACATGAGTTAAGGCACTTTTTTGTTTACGAAAAGCTGAACGTAAAGGCTCAGTAGTTTATGGATTAACTGAGTACCTTATGTGTTCTGTATATTGTGTTTCTCATGTCTTTTATGAATCATATTTGTCTTAAAGAGTGTGTATTTAATAGGATTCCACACTCCATTTACCTGGTAGTAGGTTTTCCTCTAAGGACCGGGCCCCTGAAAGCAAGGAGCTTCTACAGTGAATCCACAGTGGTGTTTAACAAGTGCAACGTTGTGTGCCTGACTTTAATTTCCAGCAGAACCCATTAACTGTGACAACCACGCAGTGCCTGAGCCTCGCTCAGTCAAAGTTTTGTGTTGTTTGTGACTTGTTTTTCAGTCTGATGATCGACGTGGCCGAGCTCAAGAAGGAACAAAAAGTTGATGAGGTAATCTCCTCTTTTCAGTGCCTTCAGCAGCCATCCATTTTAGACTCAAATACTTAAGTAAAGCAGGAGATGTTGTATAGTGAAATCTTTGCTCCTATGTGCACGTTACTCTGGTCTCTCCACACTGCACTTACAAGAGGTCAGCTGTCACTCAAACTAACATTTATTGGATTTTCTGTTGATAAAGTTTAAGTTTTTGTAAGTTAGATATTTTTGTCCTCTTTTCAGCATCATGCATATTCATATATATTCATAATTTGGAATATACATTTTTTTTTTTTATAAAGTAGAGAAATAAAAAGTAAAAAGGCACACTTGTAACATATCCCTTTAAGTAAGTAATTCATAAATCAGTTTAATTGAACATATATGTGTCTTATTATTGTTCTTATTAAAAGAAGGAAGATATTTGGACAATTTGAGGCTACAGACATCGAATAAAATAGTTAATGGATACATTGTTATTTCTGGTTTCATTGAATACATTGTATTTTTTGGTTTCCTATTGTCGATATTAGGGCTGTCAAAATCAAGTTGTTAACACATATCCCTTTAACACCAATAACTTTTTTAATGCATGATTACTGCACGCCCGTTCTGTGATTTTGCTTGCTTTGTAGTAGAGCTTAGATCTGTCCAAAAAAATCAAGCCCGAACCTGCCCGAGCCCGAGCACGTTGCGTCCGAGCCTGGCCCGGCCCGGCCCGACACATTAACTGGAATTATGAGCCCAAGCCCGATTTAAACCCGACAATTTTTTAATACGTGGGCCGTTATAACTGACGTTCTCAACTACAATTCAGAGTTGTTTGAACTACAGAAATCTGTTAAGAATAATACAACAAGGACGAAGCCTGTAAACTGCTGTTAGTTTAGAATGGAACGGATCGCAAGTGGATCCGAATGAAGAAACGTAAAAAAAAAGAAACAATGATGAACAACATATTGTCACTGCCCAGGACTTGTTTAAACTGCTTCCATACCTCCGACTTTCCTCCACACTTGCTCAAAGTTAATTCTCCTGTTTTTCTTTTTTTCTTTACATCTTCAAGCTCCCGGTGTGATGCGTGCGAGAGGAGGAGACTCCGCGCATGACACGTGCTGCATTTTGTAACTGCAGCCTAACTTTTGTACACATTTGTTACTTTTATATAGCCTATATATATTTATAATATTTTTGATTATGGCATAGCTTTCTCCCCACCCAAATAGAATAATAAGGTAATGGATAAAAAAAAAAAATAAAACATTGCTTGATCAAGGGTCCGGCCCGGGCCCGGCCCGGCCCGAGGATGTTGCGGAAAATAATGGCCCGAACCCGACCCGAGGTCCGGTCGTGCTCGGGTCGGGCTCGGGTCGGGCTCGGGCTCGGGCTCGGGCCGAGAATCTAAACTCTACTTTGTAGTTTGGGAAATTGGGAAGCTGCAGCAATAACATTGCCAGTGTTGGAAGACTTTCTCGCTAGATTTAGCGACTTTTCAGACCCTCTTCATCAAAAAACATGCACTAGTTTCTCCAGTCAGTGCCCTTGATCAAGGCACTGGCTCAGATCTGGAGTTGGTCCCCGGGCTCTGTAAATGGCACATTGATGAAGAACTACAGCATTTGTATCTGTGAAAATGTCCTAGTAGTGCAAAACCTTTTCTGTCTGTCTGTCTGTCTGTTCATTCATTAGACAGAATGTATTGCTATGGGGTGGAAACAGTCTGGTATCGATAATAACAAGGAACATTTCTGTGTCTGCAGTGGTTTGTGATGGAAGAAGTGGCGACAGGGAAGCTGCACCTCAAACTGGAGTGGTTATCTCTGCTGTCCACACCTGAGAAGCTGGACCAGGTACAGAACCACTGCTTGAACTGAGCAGTTCATTCAAATTGTTAAGATGTCATCTTGGACTCTGGGGAAGGGACATTTAACCTTGTGCAACATTCTTCCCATTAGCAGTATGGTGGCCCAATGGTTAGCACTGTGGCCTCACAGCATGAAGGTTCTGGGTTTGAATCCAGATCGTTCCGGGCCTTTCTGTGTGGAGTTTGTATGTTCTCCCCATGTTTGTGTGGGTTTCCTCCGGGTGCTCCAGTTTCCCCCACCATCAAAAAACATGTACTAGGTTCTCCAGTCAGTGCCCTTGATCAAGGCCCTGGTTCAGATCTGGAGTTGGTCCCTGGGCGCTGTAAATTGTGCCCACTACTCCCTTAAGGGATGGGTTAAATGCAGAGAATGGATTTTGCTACATGTATGTGTATGAGACAATACAGTATCTTTACCTTTACCATGAAGCTCGCAGGACCAATTTTACCAAAAACTAAGCTGTATCTTTCTTCGTCCCTCACAGGCACTGATGAGCATCAAAGCTGATCGTGGTCAAGCCAACGACGGCCTGTCATCTGCGGTTCTTGTCGTCTTCCTGGATTCAGCCAGAAACCTGCCGGTAAGTCGGTCTGGTCGAACTTGCAGTAAAGCATTCCAGTTTTAATCTTAGAGTCAACAAATATAAGAAATACAGATATCTATTGAGCCCAGGTGAAGACAAAGGTAATTAATAGATGCCTCTGATCGGAAAAGCAGCTTTTTTTTTTAAAGATATGTGGAGGATATTTCTTTATTTTGTTTGTTAAAACTAAAGCTTTGTTACTGAAGCCCATTTTTACCATAAAAAGAAATATATATAAATTTAGGAATACTAATAATAAAAATTCTCATGGTAAGCCACTAAATAAATCTTTTTTAAAGATTATTTTTTTGGGCTTTTCTGCCTTTAATTTGACAGGACAGCTAAGTGAGAAAGGGGAACGAGAGGGGGGGAAGACATGCAGGAAATCATCACAGGTCGGATTTGAACCCTGGACCTCTGTGTCGAGGCATAAACCTCCCAGTATATGTGCACCTGCTCTACCCACTGATCCAGCCCGGCCACACGCTAAATAAATGTTTTCATGAATTATTTTTATTATTTTATTTTATCATTCTTATAAATATATACACTACCGGTCAAAAGTTTGGGCTCACTTAGAAATGTCCATTCCACTCCATTATAGACAGAATAGAATTGTTTTTTTAATCAGGGCAGCAGTTTTCAGATTACATTATGTACATCATGTCAAAATGGTTCTCGACTGTTGTAGAAAGAAGTGGCTGATCTTTAATGCAATATCTACATTGCCCATTATCAGCAACCATTCATCCAATGTTCCAAAGGCTCATTCTGTTTACTAATCTGATATCATTTTAAAAGGCTAACTGAGAAAACATTGGAGAACCCTTTTGACATGATGTACATAATGTAATCTGAAAACTGCTGCCCTGGTTAAAAAAACAATGCAACTGATCTCAGCTGGTATTCTGTCTATAATGGAGTGGAATGGACATTTCTAAGTGAGCCCAAACTTTATATATATATACTGTATATATATTGCATTGATTGGCACTGTAGTTTGTTGTTGCTGTGTGGTTAATACTTGTATGCCATTTTTGAAGTTTCCACCTGTCTGGTGCTGGAGTGTAAAACATTGTGAATAGATGAAGGGTATTTACCATCCAGTTTTTGCTTGTAGGTTCCAGTTCACATAGTTTGTTCAACCAAGTCCTTCACTTATCTACTTCTTTGGTTGTTTAATCCATCTTAAATTGCAGTAGAAAGAAAACTTAAAATAATAGTTAAATCTGTTGTTATAGTGCCATAGTCATATTGTTTCAATATTATATAAAAATTACTAATACTGAGCATCAGCTTTTTTTTAAATTTCCATTTCAATCCATTAAATGCGCCAAATATGTTATTTGCTTCCATGCAAAATGTTCTGTTAATTAGACTCTTATTAAATATAGAATACTGTTAAATATATATATATATATATATATATATATATATATATATATATATATATATATATATATATATATATATTCTTTCTTTATTATTTATTTTATATATTTATAGATTGCATTGTGTTTTAAAATAGTGAAACATAGTCATAATATGAATAGAGATACCTTTATTCAATTTCCATAAACATATCAGTTGTACATGTTAGTTCTCTTCCATAGCATTTGTTTAGTGTCTCACTTTGAGAAAGCCTCCTGCTTGACCTTGTCAGAAGCTCTGGAGAAGACCCACAGCGGGGTTTTTTTCCATTTTTCTTCACATCACCTGTACACACAACAGTGTAAGCATGTTGTGTAGCAGTAATAATCATCCGTGCGGAAACACAGCAGGCTGTGTATATATATATATATATATATATATATATATATATATATATATATATATATGTGTGTATATATATGTATGTATATATATGTATGTATATATATATATATATGTATATGTGTATGTATGTATGTGTGTATGTATGTATGTATGTATATATATATGTGTATATATATATGTATATATATATATATATATATGTATGTATGTATGTGTATGTATGTGTGTGTGTGTGTGTGTGTGTGTGTGTGTGTGTGTGTGTATGGCGCCATCGTGGGATCGACACTCTCCTGTTCCCCTTTTGAACCCTTGGAACAGGTGGAGTTGAAAGTGACGTCCTTAAAGACGGCCTTATCGCTTGCTTTAGCCTCGATAGCCATAGGTGAGATCCATGCATTTTCCATGCATCAGGCATGTTTGCAGTTTTCCTCGGGGAACACTAGGGTCACTATGCCGCCTAACCCATGTCCATGCCAAACAACTTTTTAAATGCTTGTTTTCTGAATGAAGTTTGGATTGATCAGGGCTATGCTAACATTGGAGCTGCTCCATAAACACAACAACATACATATTATTTCAAAACTTACCAGGTAGTCCAACTTCCATGCTTATTTTTACCAAAGAAAGCTCCTTTTTCGTCAGGTCTCTGTAAATAATGAGGTGCTATAGAGCTATGGGTGCCACCGGCAGCGACAATAATGTGTTCCTCCATTTCTGCTTCAACATTGTCAGACATCAGGAAAATCTAAACACTGATTGCCTTTCGCGACACGCAAATTTCTCGCTCAAGTTCAAATATTTCAACTCACGCAAATTTTGCGTCTTTGCATTGACTTTGTATGTAATCGCACTGTCCAATTGACATGAAATGCGGGTGGTGAGAATAGACCTTAAGGGGCTACCTATTCGAGAGGTGTGTGCAGCTGCACGCCTGGCCTCGCCCCACACGTTTGCTAGGTTATAGGTTGGCGGTCACGGCACCGACTCTCAGTGCGGGCTCCTCTCGGAGTGGGGCTCCTTCTTTGTGAAGTGCCACTGGGGACAGTAGTCTTCTTTTGGCAATCCGGGAGTCAGTATTTTTCCCATAGTGAGAGACAAAACAAATGCTATTAAAGAGAACTTAAGCTTATTGCTATAACCCCGGTTCTTTGATCAGCATTAGTGAGTGTCTCACCAGACCACCCTCCTTGCTATGGAAGCTAGGAAGAGGTGAGCTTATTTTACATGACAACTGACGCTATATCAGCCTAATATTTAAGAGGAGGGTCCCATCAAACTCATCAACATCGGAGAAGGAAGCCGGGGTTTACCTTTCTAAAGTAAGGTATCAAATAACCATTGTTTAGATTTGAGCTGTGGAAACTCAACTACTGTATTGACACCAATGTTACTAGAACTATACCAAGCCCAAGATCAAACATTGTGCTTGTTTATTTCAATGTAAGTTGCTCTGGGAACACACCAATATGTATTTAGCTTTTATATTGGTGGTCCAAAGAGAAAGAGCATCAGCATCTGATTGAGCAGATTGACTCTGCATGTGTAGTTGGCCCAAAAAATGACTATACCGACAGTTTTAGAGGCTCAATCGTTTTTATTGGACCTGGTGGCTCAAATTACGAAAATATAACGAATACCTTTGCAGTTTCTCTGACACTATATAATTCAGTAGTTTGTTTTACAGTCATTTTGTGAAGATTATATGGGAAGATTAACTTCTTAAAAGTTATTTAACTTGGAGGAAAAAAGCGTAATATCTATTTGTTTTAGGGAAAAAAAGCGCTTCCTTTTATGCCAAGATCTGTGGCTGCTACTGAATAGAACCATTTACTCAGCAGTGGTCTAATTTGTTTGTGGTAACAGAACTATCACAGCACCTTTACTGTAAGTCCATCTTGTCTCATACAGTATTTTTTTGTATCAATAACTGTATTTGTTAGTGTGAACTCTGTAGTGCAGGCCTCACCTTCCTCTTTTCAGCCTTCTCCTCTTCTTCTTCTTCTCCTCCTCCTCTCCTTCTCACTTGCTCCCCCTCTGAAGAGCGTCTTCGAGGGGAACTTGGGCTCTGGCTACTTAAAAGAGAGGCGGACGGCAGGCCTCGTGTTTTGCGAGAACACTGCCTCTCTCTATAGGACCTTATTTGTGAGTCCGCTGGTTGTTTTCTGCATTCTCGAGTAGTTTGGCCAATGACCGAGTGTGATTACTTCTTTTTTTTGCTTGTCTTTTGGTTTAAAAAAAAGCAAAGGTTTGAACTGTTTGTCTGATGAGCATGAATCCCGACTAGTGCATGAGAATTGATTAATATCATTGTTTGTTATGAATGTTATTTGTTGGAGTTTGACTGATTACAAAGCTGTAGAACATGACAGCAAAATGTGACCAGAAAATGATTAAACAACATTGAACGTTTATTTTTGAGGACTATCAAAAGCATCCTTCCTCCTCTTTTATTCATCAGGAATTATTGATCTGACAGGATTAGTTGACATGTTGTACATTCACATCTCATCAGATGGGTTATTTTCTGGAAAGCGGAGATGCCGGGTGTGCCACGCCAGGGCTCATATCTCTGTAGGTGTCTCATGACACAAAACAAAAAGTACCATACAAGAATCTGAATGTAGGCTTTTTTAATTTACTGTCACTGTACTGTTTTTGCGCTTGTCACTCAGATTTAATCCTGAGAAGTGAGTTTCAGACATGTTTACTCAAATTCATTGTTATTTTAAAAACATTTTTAATTAACAAAAACTTTTGATATTTTAGTCTCATTTTAGTCATAGAAAATTAACATTTTAGTCCAATGAGAGAAGATTTGACATGTTAGTTTGTTTTAGTCATCAATGTTTTAGTTGGCAAAACGTTTTAAAACATTTAAGTCCAGTTAGTCTTGTCACTTTTTCTCAGAATTCTTACTTTAAACGCATAACTCAAATACATTTTTCCCCATGTTGCCCAATCCTCTTCCGTACATTTCTGATTAATTCTAAGAGGAAGGAATGCATTTTGATCTGTCTGAGGCACTGAGAGCAGCTAGGGGGAATTCTCTGTGGATTGCTTTCCCTCCAACCTTCCTGTATAAGCCATCAATTGTGTGTGAACACAGCACATGGATGGATACCGCTCCATTAAAAAAACGGAAGCAATTTTATTTGATTAATTTTAAAGAAATACACAGACCTTTTGACAGGAAATGACATTAACAATTAAATGTGTAATGTAATTTGGACTGTGTGCCACTAGGTGTCACTGATGAGTCAATGCCCCTGTAATGTAATGTAATGGCTCACTTGTAAAAAAGTCTGTGTATTGTTTAAAAATCTTCACCTTCACCTCGGATCCTATCACTGATCTGACATTCATCCATTTCAGATCAGAGCTGAACAGCAGGGAAGAAACAATGAAGTTCTGTGCCATTATCTACAATTTTTCACATTTGAAAAACTACCTGAATATCCCCTCGTATATATAATTTTAATGTAATTTTGCATTTTTTCACCCAATTTTAACTCTGAGGTCACTCACTGACTTAGCATACATACTTTCATTATGTGTCCCGGTGGGATCGGATGATAAAGATGAAAACACGAGCGTCCGACACCAGAGGTTTAATGTATTGTTAATGGAACGTGTTGGGTGTAAAGCCGCCTACACGTGATCCGCGGCAAAACCACGAGGTAGGGCGCAGAGCAGAGAGGCAAAGCCTATCGCAGGAACAATCAGGAATTGGTTGAGCCTTGAAAGGTCAGCGTCATCAAGGTCAAAGTTAAAATAATTTGAACTTTGAGCGCAGCGCTTGCTAGCAATTCCGAGCGGTGCGCGACGCCAAGGGTAGTGCTGCACCTAGTTGGGCGGCACAGCTCTCCCCATAGGAAAACAATGGCCTGCTCACAGTTGTTCTACCGCAGATCATGTGTAGGCGGCTTTACATCAATGGATTTCATACCAACATATTTTTTTTGTGATCTAATTTTTCTTTTATTGACATTTGTTTTCATAACAAGTAATAAATAAAAAAACTAAGCATTCTCAAAGTAAGTGAAAGCAATGCACAGTCAGTAGAATAGATACTAACAGAAATCTATGAATGTCACCTGATTATCACCACAACATCTCAGCGTTTTTCTGATTGGAATTATTCTTTCCCTCTGATCTTCATTTAATCTCTCTCCATTTTAATTCATGACTTTCATCTAATGCTGTGGTATTCTAACTAGAGTCTAACCAATACGTTTTATCTGGCATCGGTTTTATTGATATTGATATTTTGTATTGGCATTAATATATGCAGACAAAAGAATTTTTTTATAAGCTGCAGATTTTTGTATATTCAATCTACAAAATTAAAATGTAGTATATATTTGTTGTACTTTTATTTAAAATTATAGTTGATATTTAAAATAATTAAATTTACAGTTTTCTAAATAAACTTGTATTTCAGAGGTTCAGTTTCAGTTTATTCTAGTGCTGTCAAACGATTAAAATATTTAATCGCGATTAATCGCATTAATGTCATAGTTAATTCGCAATTAATCGCACATTTTTATCTATTCTAAATGTCCCTAGATTTCTTTTTGCCCCATTATTTTGCTTTTATCAACATGGAAAAGTGGATCAGCTTGCTTTGTGCAAATGTTTTTTTATTGAAAACAACATTGACATATACTGTTGTGTTCTATTTCACACTAACATTCACACTTGGAGCAAACAATCTCTCACACAATGTAATGGCTTTGGCGAGGGGGCGGAGAATTGGCATCAGCTGTGTGCTTGGCCATCAGCTGTGTGCTTGGCCATCAAGTGGTATTTCAGACTGGACGTGCTGCGATGATAGCTCAGTTCACAACGACAAAACACACAGATCACTTTGGTCTTGTCAATGGAACCATTTGGCAACTTTTTAAAAGTAAACTTTCCATTCAGAATCTTATTGGCATCCATTTCGGCTTCTCTCGCTCGCCATCCACTCAAAAGGTAACGTTAGCCTACTACTCTTTGGCCGGCTCGCAAGCCCAAACAAGTGTGTGCGGCGTGCCTGTTGTTTTGTTTCCAGTCTAGCTAGATCCGGTGTGGTGTTGTAGCTTTTCTAACGTTACTAGTTATTGCAACAGCATGTGAAACAAAGTTTGCTAGGCCAAAAAGAATGTTAATCTCACGATAAAAAAATTGACACCGTTAAAATGGGTTTGCGTTACCGCCGTTAATAACGCATTTAACTGACAGCACTAGTTTATTCACACATCATCACATGATTAAGACACTATTTCGAAAGGTACAATGTTCATATGCAGGACGCACAAAATGTGGAACCCCAAATAAGCTACTAAAAATATTTTGATGGGAGGGATTGCCCCCTTCCCAGCTTTGGACGCTTGCTGGGCTTGTCACCAGTATTTATCAATTTCTCTTCCATGACCAATGAAAAGCAAAGAAAACAGGCTACACCCTCCTACAACCATGGTGGCTGCACCTGATTGGACAAACGCCTCACTTGTTGGTTCAAAAAAAAGACCAACATGGCGGCTCGTTTGGCTATTTTCGTTTATTTTACGAACATAGTTCACCAAAATTCAGAAAACATTTTATGTGAGAAATAAGCTATGCAGTTGCTCAATCTGTCTTCATTCTAGATTGACAACGGTCAGTTTAAAAGATTTTCTTGAGTTTTCGAGAGGCAGCGAGTCAAGCTGGACGACCCTGATTTACATAAAGTACCCTGGACCTCAACTTTGAGCAACTCAAGGGCCAGTCTTTGGAAAGTTACCGTGACGCTACCAGAATGCGCACATGTGCCTTGAGAGAGATGATTAGCAAAAACATGTTTATTTAAATAACAAATATAGTTTGCAATCAGTGTTGTATATCCTTATTAGATTTTTTTTAACCGTAAAAATTAGGGCTGTCAAACGGTTAATTTTTCTTAATCGCGATTAATCGCTGAATTTCTATAGTTAATCGCGATTAATCGTTTTTAAGTACATATTAACAATTGAAAGCAATTATTACTAGTGTATCTTGATTGGGACTCAAATGAATGCAAAGAAAGTTACTTTATGAACTTTACTTTAAGATTTGTATTTGGGTTATTATTAATTTACTGTAAACAAAAGAAAAATGTGTGAATCTGTCATTATTGCACAATTCCTCCAAGTACCTAACTAAGTCAAAGTCTCTTTATTAGTCTCCCTAAGGAGAAATTCGTTTTGGACACAGAGGGAAATTGCTGCAAGAGTAACAACAGAGACACACATCAAACACAGGGTTAAAAAGTTAGAAAAACAAAAGTACATGAAACATCTAGGCTACTCAAATAGCTGTGCAAATTACAAATTACCATTTTCTAAAGGCTGCTAGAGAAAAAAAAATAAAACATTAATTTATCCATTTATAAATATAAATATCCTTACAATCCATTGTAAAAAAAAAAATGCAGTAATTCTTTCATTCATATCTATACATACATTCAGTCACAAATTTACATTAATAAAATTCATGGTCATATGTTCATCGCTGCTCATTTATGAGCTTAACTGCGAGAGGAACAAATGAGTGCTTATACCTATTACATTTGCAGAAAGGAACCCTGTACCTCTTTCCTGAGTTCAATAGCTCAAACTCCGAAAACAACACATGAGAGTTATCACATAGGATAGTCTTAGCCTGCCTGATTGTTGCATAATACTAAAAAACTAAAAATCCCTATCCTTACCAGAGTCCATATAGTGTTTAATAACTCCTAAATAATGTTGATTACTCACTGACGTCCAGTGATCACGGTTAATGAGACAGTGTTTGCAGCACCTTGCAGCTGTTCCAGTGTGGCTGCTTTCTCTGTGTCATACAGGCTGTGTGTGGGGCTGCTGTCCCCCTCAACGGCAATGAGACAGGTCAGAACATGCCAACCGTAGTCTTTAAGACCCGAGTCCTCTACGATGCTGACAGGTCTGCAGTTAGTTGCCACCCGTTTTGCAAGAGCTGTAGTATTTTTTTTGGATTTGGTTTCATCCACAGGTCAGCAAGTAGCACTCTCCAAAATACTGCTTTGCCTGAGTGGGTAGAATGCTAGCGGGTAGCATCAACCTGAGTCACGTTAATTAGCTCGTAGGTGGTAGCTCAAGCTTGACGTGCTTCAGTGATATTTTAATTCAGCTTTACACAATGTGCATATGGCTTTCGACTTGTCTACTGAGCCGTCCGGGAGTTTTGGAAAATAAAAAGCACCATTCAGAACTGTGTTGCTGCTGTCTTTCTCCATCATGCCTGCATCCTGCAGCAGGAGGAAGTATGGCAGCATGATGATAAGTAAAGGTGCGGCAAAGGGTCAAAATAGTAGCCTGTTAGGCACGACGCAAAGCAGAGTGAAGTGTAAAATAAATTAATAAATGCCGGCATGCGATCAATGCGATTAAAAAAAAATTAACGCATTATGATCGACCCTTAATCGCATCGCGATTAACGCGTTAATGCTGACAGCCCTAGTAAAAATTAATAATATAGTCGTGATAATGCCAGTATTTGTTGGACTCTAGTTTTGACCTCATGTCCAGGTTTAAATGGGGTATGACAGTAACCATTTGATCACCCATGTTGTCTCGATGTCTGTTAAATCGTGTCCCAATGTTTGGTGATAGCGGCGGTCCTGGTGTGTTCTGTCTTTCTCCTAATCCTCCTCCCTGCATGCCCCTCTTTCCCTAATAACCTGCTGGTGTTTGTGTGTGTGTTGTTTGCTCTCTCCTGCCTTGTCCCTGGGGGAAAATCAAAGCGCAATCCATTAGAGTTCAACCAAGCGGGGCTGAAGAAGGCCTCGGTCACTAAGGCCATCAAGGTAATGCCCTGTACACCCATATTTCTCTGACATCGAGGAGGGATACAGGGGAACACAGTGACAGGTGTTCACACAGGCTGATATATTCACACATTCAACTCATATTTGTACAGAATGGCCAGAAGTATGTGGACACCTAAATATCAATAACAGCATACAGTACACTCTTCTGGATTCAGATGTTGAACCTGGCTGCAGGGATCGGCTCCCATTCAGACACAAGAGCATAAAACGTGGGGAATACTCGCCGCAGCCGACCTGTCGAATACCAGTGTGACGTCATGGGAGCGCCGCAACTGTTTATACTCGCACATGGTGGTCGCTAGTTGCAGTCTTCTCCTGAACAGAGGTGGCGCTAATGAGGAGAGGCTACCAACTTTGCTATTTCTATGGTCGCACACTCAAAATCCTGGCGAGCCAGCGAGATCTACGTCATTTTGATGTCACATTCACGTGCGCCAGCTCGACTGCAGTGACTGTAAAATGGCCTTTAGTGAGGTCAAACACTGATGCTGGGGGATCAGGTCTGGCTCACAGTCGCTGCTGTCAGGGCTCTGTGCAGGCCAGTCTAGCTTTTCCACACCAAATTGGGAAAACCATTTCTGGCAGGACACACAGTTGTAACCACACTGTGGTCTAAACTACCATTGTATGTTATAGCAGTAAGCTTTCCTTTCATTGGAACTATCGGGCCTTGACCAAACCAGGAAAAACAGCCCCAGAACAAAAGTGTCTGCATACTTTTGGCCATATAGTGCACTGTAGTCCAAAGTAAGCACAGAGATGAAGTCTTTTAACAATGTCATAAATACAGAATGTCTAATTCTGAATTTTGGTACAAAACTCATTCAACATAATAAGAAAGATGTAAAAATGTGAAACAAATGTGGTATTTGTTATCAGTTGGTGGTTTTATTGTTAAACAAGTATATGACTTAATACTATTTACATCAGAAATGATATATATGTTATCAAAGAGCTAACCTTGCACTAAATCTTTTAATCTTTTATGAACCCTTGTTGGAAAAGAGTTTGGGGATTTACGACGATGTGTTGTACTATAAAAAATATCAGGAGGTGAAATGTCGTGCTCATTAAATTCTATTTGAACAGAGTGAAAGCTCACTGGGTGCTGTGCCCATTAAGGGGCTGCTGCAGCATTTAAAGAGGCTCTGTGGCCCATCTCAGTTGCTGAAACTGAAGTCACTGACTGTGGTTTGGAAACCAACTCCAATAATCATGTTTGTTTACTAAAACTGTGCACTGTGTCTAACAATGTGTGTTCTAAATAACAACTTAGTTGTCCAAAGAACACTTTTCATTCTGAAACTTTTAATTGATCTTTTCTTTAAAACTAATCTGGTGTGTTTTTCAGACTTCCTGGTTTGGGGCCATTAAAAGCTTTTACTTTTCCATCTTAACTTTATCCCATAAAAAGTAACACATTTTGCCATCAGGTGCTGAAATGTCTAATAAACATTTTCGAAGTTTTTTAGTGATAAATGACAAGTTTTATTATATTACGCAAAAAAAATGCTATAACAGTTCAGCTGAGCCTAATCTTGACCAAAGCAAAAGTTATAAATGCCACTGACTCCATTACAGCATCTTTTTTAAAGACATTTGTTACTAATTGAGACTGGCAGGCCAGGCTCACAGCCATGTTAGCTAAAGCTAACATTAGCTCTAATGTTAGAGGCATGGGTTCATACATAGGCAGGGCAAAATGTCAAAAGTCAGTTTCTTTCGAGCAAGCAGAAATCAATTTCGAGAGCAGAGTTGCAAGAGCGTGTATGCCCTCAGGCGCTCGCAAAGTAGACAGTCGCAGGCGCGTGATGCTTAGTTTTATACGTGCAGGTGCCATTCTTTCCCTCTCCCTAGTTTTGTTTCACGCGCTCGCAAGATATGACATAACCCTGACGCCATATCATTCTTTCCTGTTTTTGTAAAACCAGTTTTATTTCTTTTGCAGTCTGGTAAAAAAGTGACCAGCGTTCCAAGTCCGTTGGTCCAGTTCACAGTGGGACACAAGTCCTACGAGAGCAAGGTGAGACCAAAGTCCAATATGAATCTTGTGTTTCCTCATATATCAAAAAGCATTTGAACTTTGTAACTTTGCAGTAGCAAAAAACTTGAAATACAGACAACTTTACCTTTCAGTTAACCAATAGTTCAGTATTTTGGGAAATTCATTTGCTTTTGTTCCAAGGATGAGATGAGAAGATACATATCAATCTCATAAATCTCTGAGCATAGAGACTAGATATTGGGAATCAGCTACTGTAGTCTGGCTCTTTCCAAAATCCAAAATTAGACAACAAACACTCACTAATTACCCACCAATAATTTGTGTATTAAAACTACAAATTTTAATTTATTTAAAGCATCTTTTTTCACTTTGGGCAGAGCAGGCTAACTTCCAGTCTTTATGGTAAGGCTAACGACATTGTTACTCCAGCTCTGTACCTAACACACATATGTGAGATTGATATTGATCTTCCAATTACACACGCATAATAAATTAATAAGTGTAAGTGTATGTCCCAAAATGTTGAACTATACTTTCAGAAACAATACATTTGAGAAAACTAAAAAGTCTGCCCTCTGTCTGCAGATTATATGTTAGCTGTTTGGTAAAGCAAGCAGACGATTTGAGTTGAGTTTGTCTAGTGAACATTACATTGGCTGCTAAGAAACTTTGAAACTGTTGAAATTGGGAAAGACTGACTGCAAAAGGTTGGTTAATTACTTAAAGCTAGCAAATGTCCCCTATAGCAGTTGAGTGCAGCCACTGCACATTTAGCGGGCAACTAATATTGTAATTACTAATAATTGCAATCGGCTGGGTCTGCATACATTTTGGTATTTTCATAGGACATAGTGTATTTTCCTCAAAATAACTTCAATTACACAGATATTTGCAGTTTCGCAGTTGGCTGACTCTGTGACCATCCCTTGATATGTTCCTCGACCGTTGTGTTTTTCCTTCCCTTTAACTCTTCTCTTTTGTGTCCTCTTCCAGACTAGATATAAGACCAATGAACCTGTGTGGGAGGAAGCATTTACCTTCCTCATCCACAACCCCAAAAGCCAAGAATTGGAGGTTGAGGTACGGAGATGTTGTCTTTTTTTGGCTGATAATTTTATTGGTGCTCGAGTCTCATGTTTATAAGCAGTTAAATCTTGACCATATGAGTTGTGACTCACAAATATACCATCAGCATCCCATGTTTTTGTATCCTGTGTGTTTTAGGTGAAGGATGAAAAGCACGAGTGTTCGTTGGGGACGTTATCACTGCCTTTGAGTCGCCTGCTGGAGGCAAAAGACATGACGCTGACCCAGCGCTTCCCTCTAAAGAACTCCGGACCGAGCTGCACCCTGAAGATGAAGATGGCTCTGCGGGTAGGAAGACAATCTGTAGATGATGAAAACTATTTGTGGTTTGTCATGGCGCCATTAGATCAGCCTGCAGGGGTCGCCTAAAGTGGTTTAGCTCACTTTCCCTCCAATTATTTAGAAATCGTTTTAAAATCCCAAATTGGGATTCCCAAAGTGGCTTCAGATATTGTCCTTTTACTGGAAAGATTCTAATGAAGCAGAAATAGTTTACTTTTTTTTCACCTGATTTTGGAAAAAAAACAGTAGTTCAAACAGAACATGGGTCTTGGAAAAGGCATAAAAGTAAAAAATATCAGCTCTCAAATTCAGAATGATAGTTAGTTGTTACCTCACTTGTTGTAAAACTGTCAACCTTTGTCTCATTTTCTTTGTACGTGTTTTATTTCAGGTGCTGTGCTTGGATAAGAACACTTCCTCATCCTCAGACTCCACCCCGTCCTCCATACAGGTCCACAAGAACAGCTCCTCCAACCAAACCCCACGGCCCTCCATCTCCTCTGACCCTGTGCCTTCCTCCTCCACATCCGACACCCCCCGTTCTTCCTCAGTGTCGGCCCAGGACCTGCTTAACCGGCGGAGGGAGGCCGACGATCCCTTTAGGTCTCCGGGAAGCACAGACTTGGGGCAGGGTGGGGCAAGAGGAGGAGGTCGGGGCCTGGCAGAGACCGGAAGGAGCACCTCCAACCTGGCTATCTCTGGGTCCCAACAGTACCTGGTTGGAGGCAAAGAGCCAACGCCCAGCATCGCCTCGGACATCTCCAACCCCTTCGCTGCTCAGGAGCTGCAGCAGAGACTCCAGCAGCTGCAAAAGTATCTATCAACCAATCATATATCTATTTATCTGCCCATCTAATGATCATCTATCTAACAGTGTGTAGAACACATTTTTCTATAGCTTTGTCTGTGGAAAATATTTGTAAAAACTACTAAAACTAAAAACTGAACTAAAAAATGTGCCTGCTGTGTGGTGTCCGGGAAGAACTTGAACCAGAGATGTCTGACTTTGAGATCCAGGAAGATTAATTGAGATGCCAGATGAATGACAATTTGAACATGAAGTTGACTATGAAGTTCACATTACATGGGAAGTGTGATGTGATTGTTCTGGGGTACACACATCACTATAAGAAGTCCGAAAACGGGTCCTTTTCTAGAGCCGCCCCCAGATTTACCTTGGAAATCTGAACTATCCAGACATGAGTCTCTAGTCTGGCAGGACAGGGAGGCGAATGATAAGGGCCATGGGCACAGGTAGGGGTCCTGACTCTGTTGTCTGCTCCAGGTGTAATCTGGGAGATCCCTCAAACTGGCCACAGTGCATGGGGTAGCTGCGTGAGCTGGTGAGTTCTTTACTGTCAAGGTAAGCAGCTGGTGGAGTCTCTGGCCACTATGGTGCCTCGCGAAGAAAGCGCTGCCCCTGGTACCAGCAGCCTTCAGTCAATTCCTGTATTTCGACCACGTGAGTACGCACGTAGACTTTGAATTGGCAGAAATCCAAAAGAAGCCAAGTGAGCACAGTATGGGCAGAGTAAGCTCTGTGGTGATAACTGAAGCTAGCTGGGCACCTGTTAGAGCGGCACACAGCTCCACACAGCTCCAAACGAGGGATAGTCTGCTGTTTCTTCAGAGCCACACGTGACCTTGCGGTGAGGAAGGCCACCTTGACCTAACCACTGGGGTCCTCAGTTCTGAGGTAGGATACAGAGCTGTTAGCCTTCGCCGAAGCATCGCAGAACACGTAAATGTCCCTCAGGCTGTTTGGGGTGTCCAGCTCGGGGCAGCTGTAGCCTCTGGGAAGGGTGATGTGCCGAAGCTCAGACAGTTCCCTCTCCCACTCCTTCCAGTCATGGAGCAGGTCATCAGGTAGATTGGGATCGCCCCACTTTCTATGCTTTGCCCAAAGCAGTTGCACCATCACCTTTGCTCTTGTGGTGAAGGGCACCAGATAACCAATGGGGTCATATTTGCTTGCTTATACCTTGTAGATGGCGCTTAAAGTGGATAGGTCTGGGTTCTGAGCTTTTAAGATTGGCAGTGCCAATAAAGTCAGAGCGCTGACTTCTGACCATCTGGCTGGCCCTGCGCTATCCAGAGCTCAGAACTTGGCTCGACCTGGCTTCTGAGGAAAGGTGGCTGATGACTGCTCCTCAGTTGCTTGCCCACTGGAGCAGCTCAAAACCCCCTTCTGCCAGAAGCGCCTGCAGCTTGTCCACTAGGGCTCTTGCTTCCTCCTCAGATGACAGGCTCCGCAGGCAGGTGTCCACATAAAAGGACTTGAGGACTGCCTCTTGCACATCCTCCCTGGCTGGCTGTGATCCAGGATGTACTTTTGGAGAGCGAATATGACACAGCAGGCACTGCTCGTAGTCCCAAAGGGCAGTAATCTCCATTCATAGACCTTTGGTGGTTCTTTTCGCTTTAGGTCTCACCAGAGAAACCGTAAGAGAGGCCAGTCCTCCGGGAGCAACCGGACCTGGTGGAACATACCTCTGATGTCGCTGCTGGAGGCCACAGAATGCTCTTCAAACCACAACAGCACTGCTAGAAGGGAGGACCCCAGAGTCTGTCCTGGTAGGAAGTTGTTGATGTTATGGCCTTAAAACCGGAAAGAGCAGTTAAACACAACTCTGTTCTTGCCGTAGTGCTGTTGTACCATATGGTGCGTTACGTACTAACTGGTAAGTGTGGCCTGTGCTCCGGATTCCAGTTTGACAATATCACCTTATGTCCCCAGTCTCTTCATCTCAGGTACAGCATATATGCTGCTGCCTGTTCCGGTGACTTGGCTAGCATTCTTTCAGTGGAAGTACTGACCCCTTGGGTGCACTGAGCTGACACATGTTGGGGACAAGCAACAGTGGGGTTGCATAGCGGTTGACACCGTCGATGTTCACTCTCACCATCTTAGCCTCCAGTAGGTCTATCGCCTGCTGGTCCTAACGTTACCTTGTACTGGCCTTTCCGTTTGGCCATGGTAAGTCATCCATCTGCCAAAGCCGCTCAACATGACTGTTGGCAGGGCCCGTATGGTAGTGAAATAGCATTGTGGTGCAGTGAACGAATGCTTCAGTTCCTGGGCTGGGCCCTAAATGTCCATCCTAACCTGGTCTTTATGGTAGCTGGCCTGCCAGGGGGACCAAGTCGGACAGGTTCCATTGGGGTTATAAGATGCAGGTTGTCCAAACCTATAAGCAGAACTGGCTGAGGGGTTAGGGTTAGGGTTATGGGTTAATGTTGTAGAGGAAGCCCTCGATAGTGGTGGAACTTCTTCTGCAGGACACTGACTGGATGCGTGTTTAGCCAGCCCAAGTTCTTTGGCCATGAAAGCTCTCTTGATCTGGTAGACTCTGCATGGCTGGGATGCAGGAGACAGCGTAAAAGACACTCCCGCTCCATGCAGGACCTGGAGATCCTGGCGCACGGTTCTGAGGTGCAAGTCCTCAGGTTGGCCTTCAAATCCAAGGTCATGGGCAGCCACATGCAACAGAATTGTCGTCTCTGAGCCGTCGTCCAGGACAGAATACGACTCCAAGGTTCAATCTCCATTGCATAGTAATACTTTTCTGACCTTCAGCAGCACGTTCCGTCCTCCATGTTGTCTTTGCTGTGTTCAGGAGACAGCATTCAACCTGTGGGACTCTGTCTTGGCCCTTTTCTGCCTTATCTGGAGCCATCCTGTTCAACTCTTGGAGGACGAGCAAGTGTCTCTTGTTGCAGCTCTTGCAGATCATCTTTAGATCACACTCTGCTACTCTGTGGGCTTGCCCACAGCGCCAACAACTGTTGATTTTGTCTGTTGTGAATATACACCATAAGAAAAAAGAAAGTGATACAGTAAGGCTGCCGTTTTTCTAATAAATCCCGTGAAAAGACCAAAACCTGACTTTTCTGCCCTGTCTGTGAAACTCGGCTCCAAACCCATTGGTTCCTACTGAAGACGTAGAAGGATCACATATATATTTATTTAAAAAAGAAGGCTCAGTGATTTTCAGCTGGTCACTGTAATTTTTATCAAACAGTAGAAAATAGTACTATTTTAAGCGACAGATTAATCCACATTTGGTGCTCTAGTAAGTATTTGTGGCAGCAGGGCAGTATATGTGGGATTGAGTTAAAAAAACTAGTGTGTGTGTTTATTAGGGCTGCCACCTCTTAGTCGATTAGTCGACTAATTGGTCGTTTTGGTCTTAGTTGACTAAGATTTCTTTAGTTGATGAGTCATTTTTTATGCTTATTAATGCTTAATTACTCATTTCCAAGAAACTTATGAGCACATTTCTGGTAAGCACAAGATTTAAAGTGGTGCTTTTGCAGGATTAATTGTGGAGAAACTCAGTTTTACAGATGGTTCATTAACTACATTTATATTGTGCTTTTCTAATCTTTCTAGTCACAGCTCTGTCGATTACATCAACTAATCGATTAATCGACAAAATCATATAAGTGTTAGTCGACTAAAAATTTCTTTAGTCGAGGACAGCCCTAGTGTTTATGGTAGTGAAGGAAAATGTGACCCAATGCAACAGTGTGATGCTGTGATGTGTTTTTAACAACAATGGAGCTCTATGGCACAGACGAAGAAGATAGATCAGGCTGTGATACACACAATACCTATTCTTTTAGAGGACATTTCTACTGATCTGAAACATACCTGACTGCTTTTTAGTTGTAACTTCACACTTTCTCACAACAATCATAATACAGGTTTGAACATGAGGTGCTGTTTTTGATGTGTTAAACCCTCTGCGCTCTCTCTCTCTCTCTCTCTCTCTCTCTCTCTCTCTCTCTCTCTCTCTCTCTCTCTCTCTCTCTCTCTCTCTCTCTCTCTCTCTCTCTCTGTCTCTCTCTTTCTCTCTCTGTCTCCCTCTCTCTCTCTCTCTCTGTCTCTCTGTCTCTCTCCCTCTCCCTCTCTCTCTGTCTCTCTCTGTCTCTCTCTCCCTCCCTCTCTCTCTCTCTCTCTGTCTCTCTCTCTCCCTCTCTCTCTGTCTCTCTCTGTCTCTCTCTCCCTCTCTGTCTCTCTCTTTCTCTCTCCCTCTCTCTCTCTCTTTGTCTCTCTCTTTCTCTCTCCCTCTCTCCCTCTCTCTCTCTCTCTCTGTCTCTCTCTGTCTCTCTCTGTCTCTCTCTCTGTCTCTCTCTTTCTCTCTCCCTCTCTCTCTCTCTCGCTCTCTCTCTCTCTGTCTCTCTCTCTGTGTCTCTCTTTGTCTCTCTCTCTGTCTCTCTCTCTCTCTCTGAGTGAATGGCGGATTGAGTGTGGAGAGCGTGGATTGTGCTGATTTGTTTGTGAGTTTATCTTACTCTTTTTTTCTCTTTTTTTGTGTGTATGTGTATGTGTTTATTTCCTATTATTAGTTAGTGGTGTGCTGAGAGTTTTGGTGGGTTGGTGGTGGTGTAACTGGCGGCGTGTCTTTTGTTTGGCACAATGCCAGTGGCGGAAGCCGCTGCGGCTGAGTTTGAGAAGCTGACTCGGCGTCATGCTATCAAACTCAGCCCAGTTGTACAATGTTCAGTGGAGGATGCAGGTTTAGCGGTGGGAGAGGTGTACATGGTTCTCAAAGACACAACAAGTGATCTAAACTTGTTGTTTAAATTAAACTAACTTCTTTTAAAGTGGAGGGTTTTACTTATATGGTTTTTGCGTCATCGGAGACGATGAAATGTTTTGGATGTGGAGTAGAAGGGCATTTGATCTGCTCCAGCCCGGTGAGGGGGGCGGTGTATTTGCCGGGGACGGTGACCCAGGGTGCTCCGGTGGTCGCGATTCCTCTTTTGATGCCCCTCCACTTCAGGTGTTGAGGAAATTAGTACACAAAAACAGATAACCCTAACCCAAAGTAAAACAAATGAGTGTGTGAACACAGTAGAGGTGAATGAAAACGTGTCAGTGAGTATGGATCTGCTGGTAGATGACAAGGATATGGATGATGAGGAAGGGCTGAAAATTGCGCAGAAGAGAAAATTTATTGATTCTGTGCCAAAAAACTCAAAAGCTAAGAAAACGAGTAAAGTACTAAACACTCCACCAGAGTCAGAAAGTGACTTCAGTATGACTCAGGAGGACCAGCTGATAACTCATCAGACTCCTTATCTGCCGGCAGATATTAAACAGTTTCTGGAGAGCACTAAGGGAGCCAGGCTGCCCATAGTAGAGGAGCACTTCCCTGATCTCAGGCTGTTCATCCAGTTAGCTCGGCCTCTCACCAGAAAGGCTGGTGAAGAAGTGCTCACAGATCAGGAAATCTACTGTCTAAGGAAACTTACAGTTAAAGTAAAAGCACAACTCAACACAGATGATGATGAATGTTTAACATGTGTATTTTCTTTATTTACTGTCATGTTTATCTGCTGTTGTTTTCTCTCTCTCTCCATCTATGTGTGATTTTAACATAGGGACTTTAAACCTAAACGGAGCCAGAGCTGATTTTAAAAGAGCTGCTCTTTTTAAGCTCATGGAGATAAGGAAGTTAGATGTGATGTTTTTACAGGAAACCCACAGCACCACAGACATTGAATGTGACTGCAGGAGGGCTTTTAATGGGGAGGTGATTTTAAGCCACAAGTCCAGTCTGAGTGGGGGGGTGGGGGTGTTATTTGCCAGGAGTTTTTTTACCAGTTTCTGTTGATGTAGATGAGATTCTGCCAGGTGTGTTGTTGAAGGTCACAGCTCAATATGAAAAGGTGAAGTTAGTGTTTTTAAATGTCTACGCGCCAACCAATGGGGTGGATAGGGTAGCATTTTTAAACATTTTATCTGATGCCATTGGAGCTTGTAGTGATGATTATATGTTTTTAGGGGGGGATTTTAACTGTACGGTGGATCCAACCCTAGATAGGAATCATCCTGAACCTCATCCTGCATCGTCCCACAGGATCAGACAGCTAGTGGAAACACATCACCTGTCTGACCTGTGGACGGGTTTTAATAGGAACCATAGGCAGTACACCTGGAGTCACTCCAGAGACAATGTTTTATCCCTGGCCAGACTGGACCGCCTCTATTGTTTTAAACACCACTTTAATATCTTTAAGAGGTGTGTTATTCAGCCTGTGGGTTTTACTGATCACTGTCTTGTCTCCTGCTCTGTTTTTATAAAAAATGTTCGTTTAAAGAGCGCCTATTGGCATTTTAACACAGCTCTGTTGAATGACCAGGCTTTTAAATCTGCTTTTAAGTTGTTTTGGTCTTCCCACAGAGAGAGCAGGCCTGCTTTCACCTGCATTCAGCAGTGGTGGGACTTTGGCAAGGTTCAGATTAGACAACTTTGCCAGCAGTTCACTCGCAATGTCACTGGAGAGTTGTCTCGATCAATGAAGGATCTGGAGAGACAGGTAGAACAATTGCAATCTTTAGCAGCTTCTACAAGAGATCGAGGGCATTTAGTCTCCCTCAAGTCTAAACAGTCGGCTATAGCCAACCTGCTGGGCGTCTCAGCACAGGGAGCTCTGGTCAGGTCGAGGTTTATGAACATCTCACAGATGGACGCTCCATCTCAGTTCTTCTTTGGGCTGGAGAAGAAAAATGGACAAAGGAAGATCATTCATTCTTTACGTACGGGTAGCGGCTCTGAAGTCTCAGACTCGTCTGAGATTAGGAAGTTTGCTGCCGGTTTTTACAGAGACCTTTATAAGAGTGAGTGGTCAGATAATCCAGATGTGTACAGCAGTTTCTTCAGTGGTCTCCCTCGGGTAAGCATAGAGGATAACTCCCATCTGGCAGCAGAGTTAACTCTGCAGGAGCTGACTAAAGCCATGGGTAGTTTGCAGAGCGGCAGAGCTCCGGGGATGGATGGCCTTCCTGTGGACTTTTTTAAGTCTTTTTGGTCCATTTTAGGACAGGACCTGCTCGAGGTGATAGATGACAGTCTCCAGAATGGAAGACTTCCTCTGAGCTGCAGGAGGGCCGTCATCACCCTGCTGCCTAAGAAGGGAGACCTACAAGAGCTGAAGAACTGGAGACCGGTCTCTCTGCTGTGCACGGATTATAAAATCCTATCCAAAGCTCTGGCCCTTAGATTGAGGGAGGTGATGGTGTCCATTATCCACCCTGACCAGACTTACTGTGTGCCCGGCAGGCTCATAAGTGACAATGTCACTTTAATTCGGGATGTTTTGGACCTCTCTAGTTCATTGGCTGTTGAAACTGGTCTTATTTCCATAGACCAGGAGAAGGCTTTTGATCGGGTTGAACACCAGTACTTATGGCAGACTCTGGCTGCTTTTGGGTTCAACCCTGGTTTTATAGCCATGATCCAGGTTCTCTACAGTGACATTGCGAGTGTTCTTAAGATAAATGGCGGGCTGGGTGCTCCCTTCCGTATCAAGAGGGGGGTGAGGCAGGGCTGCTCTCTCTCTGGTATGTTATATTCATTGTCCTTCGAGCCTCTGCTCCACAAATTACGGAATAATTTGAATGGTGTGTGTTTCCCTCAGTATCCTGTGTCTTTTAAGTTTTCTGTTTATGCAGATGATTTGATTGTTTTGGTAAACTCACAAAGAGATATTGAGGTTTTAGAAAATACTGTTAAAGTTTTTGGTTTGATTTCATCTGCAAGAGTGAACTGGGGGAAGAGTGAAGCTGTGGTGGTGGGGGAGAGTTTGGGGGATCGGCTCAGGCTGCCAGGAGCTTTGGTCTGGAGAAAAGGAGGACTGAAGTACCTCGGAGTTTTCCTGGGGGATGAGACTTTTATACAACGGAACTGGGATAATGTTTTAGAGAAGGTCGGCTCAATGGATGGAAGTGGCTATTGCCAAAAATGTCCTACCGTGGCCGCGTCCTCATTTTAAATAACTTGGTCTCGTCTTCCCTGTGGCACCGAATGGCCTGCATTGACCCCCCGACCTCTCTCCTGTCCCAGGTACAGAGGCTTTTGGTTGGTTTCTTTTGGGATCGGATGCACTGGGTCCCACAGAGCATCCTGTTCCTCCCTAAAGAGGAGGGAGGGCAAGGACTGGTCCATTTGGCCAGCAGAGGTGCTGCCTTTCGCCTCCAGTTTTTACAGAGGATGCTCACTGGATCGATAGACGTTTTGTGGAGGCCTTTATCTCGCTGTATTCTGCAGCGTTTTAACAGCTTCGGCCTGGATTTTAATTTGTTTTTAATGGACTCCAACAACATGAGCAAGTTGTCTCTGCCGGGTTTTTATAGGAGTGTTCTTAGTGTGTGGAACCTGCTGAGGAGACAGAGAGCAGAGCAGGCGGACTCTCTGCATTGGCTCCTGCAGGAACCTGTGCTGTTTGGGACGGTGCTGGACTATCCTGGCTGGGGAGGAGCAACGCTGTCCAGGGTGCTGAAGGCTGCAGGGATTTCCACTCTGGGTCAGGTGGTGGAACTGGCTGGACCTCGGCTGGATGACCCCGTCCATCTGGCTGCTCGACTTGGTCTCAGGTCGGTCCGGGTCACCGGGCAACTTTTGGAGTACTGGAGACACAAGCTGACTGGACATGAATGTTCCCTCCTAGACTCCTTCAGTAATGGGTCACTGCTGCCGAACGAGAACGACCCGTATCCTTTCCTTGGTTTGCTCCCGGATTATAAAGCCTGTGGGGGCCCTCTGCTAGAGCCGGTGCGGACTGTCTCTCTGGAGAATGCTTCAGGAAAAGCGTTCTATGGTCTGATGGTGAAAACACTGAACAAGACCAAGCTGAATGGACGGACTGACACTCCATGGAGGAGTCACCTTGGTCTAGATCAGAGTTTTAGACCTGCATGGAGGTCCATTTACAAACCTCCACTGTCTAAAAGACATGCAGACTTACAGTGGAGGATCCTTCATGGGATTATTGTGGTGAACTCTTTTGTGTCTGTCATAAACGCTGCTGTTGAGGACAAATGTCCGTTCTGTGGACTGAGAGAGACAGTATTTCACTGCTTTTCTGAGTGTCAGCGTCTTTCTGCTGTGATTTTGTTGTTACAAAATGTATTTACCAGATGTGGAGAGGTTTTCACCAAACAGGTTTTTATTTATGGTTTTAATTACAGTCGCCATCATAAGCACAAGTGCCAGGTTTTAAATTTTGTTTTGGGATAGGCCAAAATGGCGATGTATGTAAGCCGGAGAAGGAAGGTGGAGGACGATTTAAATGTTGATGTTACCCTCGTGTGTGTAAATGCAATTAAATCCAGACTGCTGGTGGATTTTAGCTTTTATAAAGCTGCTGGAGACCTGAACTTGTTCCAGCAGGTCTGGGGGTTTAATCAGGTTCTCTGTTCTGTCTCAGAAGAGACGCTTACCTTTGGAGACGTGCTCATGTAGTTTATTTTATTTTCAAAATGTGTTCTGATGTAATTTATTGAGCTTGAAATAGAATGAAAATGTGCGGAAAATAAAGCTGGTTTCAAAATCAAATCTCTCTGTCTCTCTGTCTGTCTCTCTCTCTCTCTCTCTCTGTCTCTCTCTCTCTCTCTCTCTTTCTCTCTCTGTTTCTCTCTCTCTCTCTCTCTCTGTCTCTCTCGGTCTCTCTCGGTCTCTCTCTCTCTCCCTCTCTGTCTCTCTCTCTCTCTCTCTCTCTCTCTCTCTCTCTCTCTCTCTCTCTCTCTCTCTAGTGGTTCGGGCCCGAGTCATTCCCAGCTGGGTGAGATCCAGCTGACAGTCAGACACAGCTCCCAGAGGAACAAACTCATGGTGGTCGTTCACGGCTGCAGGTACGAACCAATAAGAGCGAGGAGTTTCTTCCAAAAATACTCTCTGTATTGGGTGAATGTTTTAAGTAATATTAATTTTACTGCCACAGAAACCTTATAGCGTTCACTGATCACGGCTCAGATCCTTACGTCCGCCTCTACCTGCTTCCTGACAAACGGAGGTCGGGCAGGAGGAAAACTCACACATTCAAGAAAACCCTCAACCCAGTATACGATCAGACGTGAGTCCCACTGTTCTGCTTTCACATGTGTTGTTAGATAACTTTATTGTTAAACAGTTTTGTTAGTTTTTAGAGGCTGAGTTGTAAATGTGCTGTGTGCTTTTCCTGTCTCTGCCTGCTCAGGTTTGATTTCAGTGTTTCCCTCGTGGAGCTCCACAGGCGGACTCTGGATGTCGCAGTGAAGAATGGTGGAGGTCTGCTCTCCAAACACAAAGGCCTTCTGGGAAAGGTACAAACTTTCACTGGGCTGGCATATTCTAGACGTTAAACCCTGAGGAACTGTCTTGAAGTGAATGTATTTTAATATGATAAAATAATTTGTTTTCATGATGAATTCTTATGGACTTAAATCTTGAGTTTTGATGATCTGTCAGTTAGATTAAATCCTAAAATAGTGTTTAATTTGCAGAAATATCTACTCTGGACATGAAAAGATATGGTCTTTTAATATTTTAACTTTATTTCTGTCAGTGAAGAAAACTCTGCCTTTTTTCATCAGGTTCTGGTGGATTTGACACATGAGGACAGCGCTAAGGGTTGGACACAATGGTTAGTCTTTGATTTCCCACTTTTCATTTATAATGATCTGATAACACAACAATCAAGTGAAACAGCTCTCACAAAGCTCACTTTTAATGTATCAGGATCAGAATCATTACCAGGCGGGCGGGAGGCGGGCGGGAGGCGGCCGGGAGGCAGGCGGGTGTGAGGCAGGTGGGAGGCAGGCGTGAGGCAGGCGTGAGGCAGGCGGGAGGCAGGCGGGAGGCGGGCGGGCGGGAGGCAGGCGGGAGGCAGGTGGGCGTGAGGCAGGCGGGAGGCGGGCGGGAGGCGGGCGGGAGGCGGGCGGGAGGCGGGCGGGAGGCGGGCGGGCGTAAGGCAGGCGGGAGGCACGAGGCCCTGTGCGGTCGCACAGTTGCCACAACCCATGCAAAGATTCTGCTTATGTGCATGTAATAGACATGTAATAGACGGGAGAACTGCTGGCATCATACCCTTCGTTTTGTCAGCATTTAACACCAGTTTGAGATGGAACAGGTGTGACTGTATAACGTCAAATGCAGCCTGCAGATGTTCAAAGACCAGGGCAACAGTGTTTGCACGACAATAAACAATTGTGTCATCGGCGCACATACTGTATGCATAGATGCATCATTCTGCCCCACATTGTTAACATTAGTTGTGAAGAGAGTGGGTCCTAAAACTGACCCTTGCGGCACACCTTTGGTGACTTATAAATAACTGGACGAGAGACCATTAAGCTGCACACACTGCTTACGACGTGAAAGGTAGTTTACAAACCAGCCAACAGCCTGGTCTGAAAAGCCTATATCCAGAACCTCTGACATAAGATGCCATGATCTACAGTATTGGCTTTGGAAGTGCAGCACAGTATTTATTTGGTGTCCAAGGCATCCACAACATCATTTAACACTTTCATGGAGGCAGTTACTGTGCTGTGTTGTTTTCTGAAGCCAGACTGATGGGGAGATAAAACGTTAGTAGACCACAAGTACTCCTTAATCATTCACCAGCTTTTCAAGAACCTTGGCTAAGATGCAGAGTTTGGAAAAGTCAGAGCAGAGGTGGAGGGAAATGTGGATGGACACGGCCTCTTAGCCGACATGTTGACTCAGTCTATCAGCAGAGTAAGATCAGATTTCTACTGCGGATACAGGCTGGCCTGGTAGCCTGGCTGCTGTTTCTGCTGCTGATATATGCTGTCGTGTAGAAAATAAATACTACTATAAAATGTGAAAAACTATACTATAACCAAATATGTACATTATAGCTGTTTTAAAATTGGAAGGGCAAAATATGTTGGCAGCGGATGTACAAAAGTTCACAGTATAGCATCTGTGTTGTGTTGAGTTCTGCAGCAAACTGATTTAGCAATAAAAACATGATAAAAGAATGCACACCAACATACCGAGGCAACATCATATGATGTAAAGAAAACACCAACGGTGAGCCATAACGTTTTTTAAAAATCATTCTTTGGTATGGAAAATGAGTTTTAGAAAAGTTTTTTGGTGAAAATCTGTCTTTTAAGTAGAAAAGTCTCTCTCTTTTGAAAATCCCAAAAGCTTTGACGTTTTTTCTAATTAAAAAAAACGCTAACATGCTAACATCTGCTAACATGTTTCACTTATAGATATCAATATGAAAATGTTTGGTGAAAAATGTTGCGTTTGACAAAATGTTCTTTTCACAACTCAGTAATTTATGTGACCTAAATATGACATTTCGGTGACCAGTCTCTGTATCATGTCACATTACATGAATATATTAACACATAACCATCTCCATAAAGTGATATTTTCAAGGTCAGGAATGAACCTTTAAGCCTGAATAATGTAATATTATTTTGAGTTACTGAGCAACTTCCAAACTGTGGAGATCCAATAGATTGAGAGGAGACATGTCTGGCTGCAGGTATAATCAGTGGCTATATGTCATGTTGTCATGCTCCTCTGCAGCTCCATTGCAACCGTTGCAGGATGTTTACAAAGTCAGAGTTGCTGCTCCAGTTAGAGTAAATTAAGTACTTGAATCCTTTGAAAAGTTCTATTTGCTCGCTCAAACTCACAGACTGTGATTTGATTGAAACCCTGCTCTGTTGGATCCCTGCTCTGGGAGTTTGAATGTAATACTAAAACACTGACGTCAGAGTCAGTTAAAGGAAAAGGTTTTTAAATGAAAGCCTCTTTCTCCTCCTGCAGGTATGAGCTGAGTGAAGATGGCCTGACGAAGCCTCACCAACTATAGACAGCAGCATAGATCATCATCATCATCATCATCATCATCATCATCATCATCATCATCATCATTACTACCATCATATTGCCACATTTATGTTTACAGTATGGTTTTTATTTTTTCATTATTCTATGTGTACAAAAAGAAATAGAACAGCAGCTTTTGACATTCATTTAATCACATCAGTCGCAAGGCAAACCTCCCCTTTAAGAAGTTAAAGGCTGATAGACTAAAGGGAGTTTAGGACGTGTAAAATACTATATGTTACATAATGTACTGCAGTGTAAGTCTATATTTCATATTAATAGGAGAAACTATAGCAGCTGTAGAGGAAGACAATCTATTTTTTTGCTGTTGCAGCAGTTTCCTGCCTAAAGAACAACCATGTACAAGTTTGTAAATATAAAGGCTGATGCTGGCCGAAACAGACGGCAACTTCTAGAGATAACAGAGAGGTATGGGCTCTTATTTGGCCAAACGATTGTTTTGTCATTTTATTTTATTTTATTAATTCATTTTTTTTAAATGAAAAACATTGTGTACGAAGATTGTGAAGCAGAACAGGCAGGCAGTCCTGGGAAAGACGAGGTGTATTTAACATTTCACCCTCGTTGGTTTTGTTAATGCAGCTGTACTTAGCTTTATTCCTACGGTGGCCGACAGGGGCAGACGCCCTGCAACTTAAGAAAACACACGCAAATAGACAAAACACAAGCAAATTAAGAAAACAACTTCATTAATTTGACAACACATGTGCAGCATTCAGCAAACGCGCTGCAAATACCACAACACAACCAAATACATAAACGCACTGCAAATAAAAAATGATGCAAAAAGAAAAGCATGCAAACCCCGAAAAAAGAAGCGATGCAAAAAGAAAAACAACTTCATTAATTTGACAACACATGTGCAGCATTCAGCAAACGCACTGCAAATGCACACAACACAACCAAATAGATAAACGCGCTGCAAATATGAAACGATGCAAAAAGAAAAGCACACAAACCCAGAAAACAAATGCAACAAAAAAACGCTGCATCCAGATTACACAACAGAAGTTCTCCAGACCTCTAGAGGGAGCAGCTAGGGGAACAGCTGGATTTTAGAGCCCATGGGGAGAGAGGGAGGGAGAGAGAGAGAGAGAGAGAGAGACTGTAACTATTAAATCTATGTTTGAGATCTGTTTTCTCTGGTTTGGTGGGTGTGTCTCGGCTCAGGTCAGGTGATACTCAATCAGCAGAGACGTCTGTAAACTCGTGGTGATAAAACATTTAAAACTACATCAGTGTTTAACGTTGACGTTTGTTTAAGTCATATTTCATGAGAGGGTTTCATTTTGAGGTCCGAAATTACTGAAGTATAGGCCTCCTCAAGTATAATATTGTGATTATACAACAATGGTTACCAACAAAATAAGTGATCAATCTGTATTCATATCGTGGAGCAATTCGCTCTTGAAATACAAAAACAGATTTCTAGTCCCTCCCTGTTTAGTAAACCAGCCAAATTACTGTGGGATTTATCAAACTGAAGAAATCCCGCCTGCACATATAAACACAGAACTACTTTGCTAACTCCAACGTGTTGTAAGTAAGTCATATGCTGAAAAAGTTATTGTATTCATTAGTATGATTGCCGTACTGTTTAGTTCACAAACATCCAACACACCAAAGTACAAAGACATAGGGACCAGACGCAAGCTTTTATTTTGAAAAGCCGAAGCTCGGGGACAGCACCAGCCGGGAGGGCATGAGACGGGAGCATAGACTGTATATTATTTATATATTATGTTATTAATAATAATAATAATAATAATAATATGAATTTAATATCGGTTAATAACGGTCGAAAATCCAGCTGTTCCCCTTGCTGCTCCCTCTAGAGGTCTGGAGAACTTCTGTTGTGTAATCTGGATGCAGCGTTTTTTTGTTGCATTTGTTTTCTGGGTTGGTATGCTTTTCTTTTTGCATCGTTTCATATTTGCAGTGCGTTATCTATTTGGTTGTGTTGTGTGTATTTGCAGTGCGTTTATGTATTTGGTTGTGTTGTGTGTATTTGCAGTGCGTTTGCTGAATGCTGCGCATGTGTTGTCAAATTAATGAAGTTGTTTTTCTTTTTGCATCGCTTCTTTTTTCGGGGTTTACGTGCTTTTCTTTTTGCATCGTTTTTTATTTGCAGTGCGTTTATGTATTTGGTTGTGTTGTGGTATTTGCAGCGCGTTTGCTGAATGCTGCACATGTGTTGTCAAATTAATGAAGTTGTTTTCTTAATTTGCTTGTGTTTTGTCTATTTGCGTGTGTTTTCTTCTTCTTATTCGGCCACCGTATATTCCACTGTAATAATGTGTGTATTAACAAAGTGAAAAGAACTCTAACTATTGTGTTAAATCTGATACAAGTACCAATTTTTTTCAGTTCTTTTCCATCTGTTAATACACTTGTTACGCTGAAATAAGGTCAAGGTTAAGTCTTACCTATTTTGTTTTTTAAACTGAATATATTTGCACATCTGTGTGTTTTTATCTATTGGGGATCATTTTTACTCTTAGTTGTAATTTAAATATTGCCTAAATTCCTCATTTTTTTAGTGAGTCATTTTTATCTTAAATTAACAATATATATATATACAATATAATTAAAAATTGAAACATTAAAGTGTCAAGTCTTTAAATAATATAAATAACCTTTTTTCATCTAGTCTCTCTTACTCCTTGTGATGAGAAGATATTAAATATGAAGCTACAGCCACGAGTTGGTAAGCTCAGCATAAAGGCTTGAAACAGGGAAACCGCTAGCTTTAATCTGCCTGAAAGTTTCAAAACATCTCTCAGAATAATACATTATATTTGATTTGTGGTTTAAAGTGTTAATTAGTGATCTTGAGAGGTGCTAGTGGATTTTACTTTTAGACATAGCAAAGCTGTTGAGCTAAGCTAATCTATTACAACTGGCTTTATATTTAACAGAGTTCTATCCATCTTCTCATTCTACAATCTGTAAGAAAAAGAAAATATCAAACTATTCCTTTAGGTAATTAAAGTGTTATAGAACCGACTGCAGTTCTTGGCAAGACCCGCCTCTCAATAGCATCTCAAGGCGCACTACGATTGGCCAGGTGTCCATGCTTGCTCGAGGTAACGGAACCCGAAGTGTTCAGGTCCTATCCCCTGACCAGTCGGCTATCCTAACCCTAACCACTCGAGGTTAATGCCTGACCCCAACCTGCTTCGTAGGGCGGAACCATAATCACACGTATTTCATACATCAAATCTTGGCTTTAAAAGTGAGAAAAGTGGAAAAGTTGACTCCAGAAATTAGACATTAGGTGTAAATGGGCTTTTTTGTTTGTCACTGTTTCAGTGAGGTTGATATCACGATAATATTCGCTACATTCATTCTGAGTTATGAATCAACATTAGTCTTAACTTGTCATGAAGTGTCATTTTGAACACGTGTCTGATTTGAACAAACTGTGACTCCTGTTGAAAATGACATTTACCTTTTGTTTGTTTTGCTTATATACACTTTTTCACGCACATTAAACATTGCTTTGCTTTAAATCACTTGTTTAAAGGGATGATATCAGTAACCAATACATAGAAAACCTTTGTATTAAATAAATCCATATGTTGTCTATGTGGCCTTTCAAAGCCAAAGAGCAGCGATCTAGTACTGATACACAGGAGGCTTGTGTGACCTTTGACCTTCAAAACACAAATACAGATCTTTGCAAGCATCAAGAAAGTATTTTAGACATATGTATGTAAACTGTCTTTTAATGTTTTTGATTTGTGTTTTGCAGCTGTCTCCCTCTTTGTCTTGAGTTAGATTTTGTAAGAATCCCACTATGTATGTAAGACGTTGGACTAGAGAGCTTCTCTGGACGCTGGCTTGTTGTCTCTGTCATGTTAATTTATCTTGTGCCTTAAGATTCATACGACCATGTATAAAAAGAACCAAGAAAATGCTTCAACAGTTTCCTATGTTTCAGAATGTCTCCTAAATGTCTTTTATTAAAACAAATAAAGAGCTTTAGCTGGCTATAGCAGCATGAAGCTGTGCAGCACTGTGGCGTCTGACCATTCTATTTTTATTTATAGGTTATTAGCTGGTGGATTTTAATTCTTGATATATCGATATAAGGTGATAGTAGGCTGATTCTGTAATTGTCTTAATGTCAGTGTTTTGGCTCCACATTATTTAGTTTTTTGTTTAACTCAAGAACGTTTTGACACATCCAATTGTTAATTTAAATGAGTTTAGTGTAGCTTTCTCAGTTGTATGGGTCCATAGTGACCTGGTGATATCGTTTCATTAATCTGTGTGTCATCTGTATAACTGTAGAGGTTGATGATTGCTCCTGCTGCTGGAATATTTTGATGAATCATTTCATCAGATATTGGTGTCAAGAGACAACACACACACAAACACACACACACACACACACACACACACAGTACTTGTCACCTCTTGCTGTTTGTCATAAATAAAAACTGCGCAGGTGGCAAAAGAGAAAGTTTGAGAAAATGCTTCTGACTAGTGGCATGTGGGTATTTTAAATGTGTGAGACTGTGGGTATTTCTATCCTTATAAGGACCAGATGTCTTCAAAAATGAGCTGCTTGGCAACCATTAATCACCCCACTCTGAGCATTTTGTACAGTATTCCTGCAGCAGAATATTACATGGCCCCAGGTTTGCTGTGTGGTTATTTGATTAAAAATAAATTCAACAAAATAATGTTATTTAACTTACAAGGGATCTCCTGAGTATAAAGTGAGCTGTGGGCCCTTTTTGTATTACCGTTTGGTGGTTTATTATGTACTGAACAAAATTATAAACGCAATACTTTTGTTTTTGCCCCATTTTTCATGCGCTGAACTCTACGTACACAAAAGGCCTATTACTCTCAAATATTGTTCAGAGATCTGTGTTAGTGAGCACTTCTCCTTTGCCGAGATAATCCATCCACCTCACGGGTGTGGCATATCAAGATACTGATTAGACAGCAGGATTATTGCACAGGTGTGCCTTAGGCTGGCCACAATAAAAGGCCACTCTTAAGTGTGCAGTTTTGCTGTATTGGGGGGTCCGGGGGGGGGTCCAAAAACCAGTCAGTATCTGGTGTGACCACCATTTGCCTCACGCAGTGCAACACATCTTCGCATAGAGTTGATCAGGTTGTTGATTGTGGCCTGTGGAATGTTGGTCCACTCCTTCAATAGCTGTGCCAAGTTGCTGGATAGTGGCAGGACCTGGAACACGCCGTCGTATACGCCGATCCAGAGCATCCCAAACATGCTCAACGGGTGACATGTCCGGTGAGTGTGCTGGCCATGCAAGAACTGGGATGTTTTCAGCTTCCAGGAGTTGTGTACAGATCCTTGCAACATCATGCTGCAACATGAGGTGATGGTCATGGATGAATGGCACAACAATGGGCCTCAGGATCTTGTCATGGTATCTCTGCATTCAAAATGCCATCAATAAAATGCACTTGTGCTCGTTGTCCATAACATACCCCAACCATACCATAACCCCACCGCCACCATGGGCCACTCGATCCACAATGTTGACATCAGCAAACCTCTCACCCACACGACGACGACCAAAGTGCCAGACCCCATCGAATGTGAGCATTTGCCCACTCAAATCGGTTACGACGACAAACTGCAGTCAGGTCAAGACCCCGATGAGGACGACGAGCATGCAGATGAGCTTCCCTGAGACGGTTTCTGACAGTTTGTGCAGAAATTCTTTGGTTATGCAAACCGATTGTTGCAGCAGCGGCTGGTCTCAGACAATCTTGGAGGTGGAGGTCCTGGGCTGGTGTGGTTACACATGGTCTGCAGTTGTGAGGCCAGTTGGATGTACTGCCAAATTCTCTGAAACACCTTTGGAGATGGCTTATGGTAGAGAAATGAACATTCAATTCACGGACAACAGCTCTGGTGGACATTCCTGCAGTCAGCATGCCAATTGCACGCTCCCTCAAAACTTGTAACATCTGTGGCATTGTGCTGTGTGATAAAACTGCACATTTTAGAGTGGCCTTTTATTGTGGCCAGCCTAAGGCACACCTGTGCAATAATCCTGCTGTCTAATCAGCATCTTGATATGCCACACCTGTGAGGAGGATAGATTATCTCGGCAAAGGAGAAGTGCTCACTAACACAGATTTAGACAGATCTGTGACATTTTGTTCAATGTAAATAAACTAAAATGTCCACAGGGGGATGGGCGTGCTACAGTAAGAGTTTTGTGCCTTCTGCCATATCATATCCTAAATGAAGCTCCCCAGAGATGATTGGTGGAATCATCGCATCATCTTCTTGTTACTTCCATGTTGTTTAAATATGCTGCCCACAAGGTGTGCCAGTGGAACCTGGAGGGTGTTTGTGGTGAAGGTGCCTGTTTACTGTATGTGTATGTATATTTGTGAGGCCCTGTACAGACTGTGAATAACAATAAAGACTATCTCAGACAGTGGCCCTGACTTCAACTCTGAACCTGGATTATTTCCGACAGTACGTTAAAGCAGCGGGAGTGCTGAATCAGACTGGAGAGCTCCGTGAAGTCACTCTAAAATATAATAAATCCGGATATTAACTTAATTGACCTTCAAAATAAAAGTTTAAAATGATAGATGTGTACAAGAAAAATACATTGTATGAGATAAAACAGTTTCTGTGAAAAGAAAAAAAACAAAAAAGCCACAAGGTTGGTGGTTCAATCCCAGGCTCCTCTGGTCACATGTCATAGTGTCCCTGAGCAAGACACCGAACCCCGTGTTGTTTCCCGGACGCTGTATGTATAGCTGTTCACTGCTGCTAATACTTAGGATAGGTTGAAATTGAGTAATAGAATTTCACTACATTGTAATGTGTGTATGTGATGATTAAGCTTCCATAGTGTTTTTACACCTCGGCCTTCGCATCTCATTTCTCCTTAAAATATGCAGCTGTGTTTTTCAGACTTTTATTTTGGAAATTCCCACCGGAAATACCGTGTCTAATTGCACATGTCTTTACGCTGTGGGAGTTGGAGCCTCCAGCAGCAGAAACGCCCTGCATACGCTCTCCTCTCTCCTCCAACATCCATCCCGGCTCTCTTCTGCTCCTCCAGCCGCGGAGGAGCCATTCTGAGCCCGAAGGAAGACGAACCAGACCTCGCTGGAAGAAATGGCCTTTTAACACCAGAGAGAAGAACCCAGAAAAGACATGGATCCTTTGCCTTTTTCCTTCCAACACCACCTCCTCCTCCTGCTCGCTTCCCTGAACTGCTTCCCCGCTGCTGCTGACATGAGACTCGGTGAGTGAATAAACGGTTGCTTATTTTCTTCATGTGCTGCATCCATACTGTCTCCAGTCCTGAAGAGACCTCCTCAGAGCCATTTAGCAGACAGCCCGGAGGAGACTATTTCTGTTTCTCATCTCTGTGTCGATATAGTGTCAGCCTCTATATATGTCTATAGTGTCAGCGGGCTGGCGGAGCAGCTCCACCTGAGCCTGAGCCGAGGAAAAACAAACCCGATGATTGGGGAATAGGTTCCAGCTGCTAATACAGGCCTGCCAGTCCACAGGGGGGGGTCTGGACCTGATAGAAAGTCACTGCTGAGCACCGCCGACACGACTCGAGCTAATACGGGGAAATTAGCCATTCTTTTATTAACAAGGCTTACATCTGTTAGTTAGGAATATTTATAACAATAAAACAGATTAAAAAAGTACTAGAAATACAAATACAAACTAAAATAATATAATTAAAGGACAATTAAAAAATAATAGACATTAATTATGTAAAATAAATCAGGAATGCTATTCATAAAATACAGAGAAAATAAAATATATACATAAACATATGAATGAAATACAAAATGAAATATCGAAATAACATACTAACAGAATAGAAACTACACTACCAAATATAACAGATCTGTGTAAAGAACAGGTAACACCCATCAGTGATAACATCAATGCAAAGCTATTAAAAATAAGCTTATATACACTCAGAGGTAGCTATTAATCAGAAATGTAAAGGTGTGTGTGTGTGTGTGTGTGTGTGTGTGTGTGTGTGTGTGTGTGTGTGGTGTTTATAAATAATATCACCCCGGTGATTTGGGATTTGCAGCCTGCAGGATGACTGATACAGAGATGTGTTATAGAAGATGGTGAGAGGAGGAGGAGGAGGAGGAAGAGCAGGAAGAAGCTGGTGTTAAGAGGGAGGTGTGTGTGTGTGTGTGTGTGTGTGTGTGTGTGTGTGTGTGTGTGTGTGTGTGTGTGTGTGTGTCCAGACCCCTCCTCCTCCTCTCTCCTTTAGAGATTATATAATATCAGCAGCATACAGAGAGTATGGCAGCCACAGAACAGACTCAGCTGAGGAGACGAGCAGCGAAACAACATAGAGCACCAAGCTGCAGCACTCAACTTCCATTTATACATTAATTTATTTCATATGTACTATACTCTATATGTGTATCTATCTGTACTGTTATTAATTTATAGTTTAATGACCATCATTTTTATTCTAATCCTGCAATATTCCTATAGGGTAATTTGGTTTATTGTACATTCTGAAAACATTGTCTTAAAGACATAATGCTTCTGTGCTAGTTACAGCAGTACATTTTTGCATTAGTTCATTGTAAAAAAAATAAATTAAAAATTATTTGTAGCGTTGTCGCCATGTGTTGGACTGGACCTATATGGCTCGATGTAAAACAGGAAGCCGGAGCTCAGACTAAAGCCAGATGTCTGCTTCTGAGGAGGCTCCAAGCAAAGCTTTGGTGTATGCTGGGGAGTGTGTGGTAGAGAGAGTGAGAGAGTGATGGTGATCATCTTCAGAGTGAGTAGTGACTCTAGAGTCATAGTGAGAGAAACAAAGTGTCTCCCCTGTTCTTTCTGACCACGGTGAAATCTGGAGCAGGAGAAGTTAACCCTCTCCTTGATCTCATGTTGCTGATGGAGATGGAGAACCAGGAAATGAGTCGGCAATGCTACCAAGCCACGGCCAAACGGAGCAATCACAGTTGTCTGCGTTGCCGCAACGTTACATTTTTGTGAGAGGTGAACGTCAGGCTATGGGTCCGTGTCTCCACGTACCTCCGTCCTACCCATGGCGTCAATTTAACACAGAAGCATAAACTGACCTTAATGCAGCATTTCAAAACCTCAACATAATGCTAACAAGCTGATTAACCTTCATCTTTGACACATCTTTACATATGACAGACATAATATCAAGTTTGTGTCTAGTTCATGCTGACTGTAGGGCTGCAGCTGATGATTATTTTCACTGTTGATCTGTGGATTATTTTTGGTCTCTAAAATGTCTGAAAATGGTGAAAAATGTGGATCAGTGTTTCCCAAAAAGCCCAAGATGACGTCGTTAAATGTCTTGTTTTGTCCACAACTCAAAGATCTTCAGATTCCTGTCCCAGAGGAGAGAAGAGACTAGAAGATATTCACATTTAACAAGCTGACATCACACAACTTTGACCTTTTTTTTTATTAAAAATTACTCAAACCCATTAATTGGTTTTCAAAATAGATTAATTTAATAGTTAACAACTAATCAATCAATTGATTCATCTTTGCCGTTCTAGCTGACATAGTCCTCATGTCTGGCAGTTTGGTCTTCACATTATTCCTTCTCATTACACAAAATAATGTCAAACTGTGTTGACATGCTGTTTGATTGTGAATGATTTTTAACAAATGCAAAACTCTTGGAATAAATATTCAATATAAAGCTGAGGTTGACGACTCTTTCATAGTAAAGTATGAACTTTGAATGATTGCGTCAGCGTGTGAAGCTGGAAGGAAAACAATGTTATCATTCTGCATGTCTCATCTGATGGGAAGAGTAAACCTTTTAGTTTAGTGTAGTTTATTTACACATATACACACATATATACAGTGTGTGTGTGTGTGTATATATATATATATATATATATATATATATATATATATATATATATATATATATATAAATAAAAGAAATAATTGAAGAAAAGAGAGGTTACAACCCAAAAATGGCTTATAGTCATACTTAAAAAAGAAAAAGGATAAGCAGATAAAAACAAAGAGTGCATCATGCAGTTTTAAGACAAAGCAGTAATACAAAATTGATAGAAATGTACAAAGAAATTAATTTTTGCAAGTTGAAATGCATTTAAATGAAACTCATGGTGTCTTAGAAGTCTTTGCTAATTCAACTTCTTTTCAGATGTTTTCAATTGTGATGAAGTAGGTGATTATTTCTTCATTGCACATTGTGTTCATTTTTTAAATTGTAATCATCGATGTGTTTATGTACCAGTTTCATTTCAATGCATTAATAATTTAACATTGAAAAGGCCATTCTTCACTTTGAGTATATTCACTGTTGATACTTGTATGATTATACTGCTAATATATTTTTCTCTTATGTATATGATGCTATTTATCCATACATTGGTTTATGTTTATGGATCGTCTCTGTGAGCCACTGAGACTGCGTTTAGCTCAGGTCTCCTAATCATTAACCGGGATCTGGAGAAGGTCACCGCTGGTTTTCTTTGTGTGACCATAGCCATGACAACGCCAATTCACATTGAATTGGTGCTGATTGGTTGGTGGGGTCGGGGCAGGGCTGCAGAGCTGTAACTGTGCTGTGATACATGTGGACACAGGAGGTGTATGAGAGCAGTTGTACATCACATAATGTTACACAATAGTGGTTGGTTGGGTGTAAATGAGGTATGTTGGTGTGACGTGCTCCTTTGCAGTTATTTAAATGATGAGACGCTGCTGCTTTTTAACAGTTTCTGTTCATGTTTTCATGGTTCTGGGCTGCCACTAAAATAATACATGATACTGGAGATACAGTACATACTGACACCACTAAAGACTGGGCATGTACTTGTTACCAGTAATCATCTGTTTTGATTGCATGCACAGTAGGAGAATGTAAAAGGCTCTTAACTAACTTAGGGTCAGTTTGTTGGAAAGTTTATAATCTCTAATCTTTAATCTCCCCATGTAGATACAGCACACTGTGGAATATTTCCACTTCTTTTTAGGAGATATTTCAGTGCTGTAAAATTGTTGTTTGATATTGACAAAGACAAAAGACAGCAAGCAACTTAGTTTAAAAAAACAGAAATACGCAGTATATGCTAAAATCAGTTTAACTATAGGATGTTAATGCTGAAGCAATAATTGATTCCCAAATTCAGTCTAATAAAGTTGTACTGTCTTTCTAGTAGAATATGAATTGGTTCATTCTAGGGGCTGGGCCATATGGCAAAAAAATGTGATCACGATATATTTTCCCATTTTGATCGTTATCGATATTTATCACAATATAATTTTTTTGCTGACACTGCCCGTTCGAAGTACATACTGACTTAAGCCAGAAGATACCAGAGGTTTAATTACACTATAGATATAAAATAAATAAACAACATGCCTTTACAGTATTGAGCCCACTGTTTTTGTTGAGGACACATTCCCATTCTGTGATGTCCCTCTGGTCAACAGAGCATCAAATCAAACTAAGAGTGGCCCTCTTTTCCTCGTACCGAGTCATCTTACAATTACAAAGTGCAAACTAAAAGAGTGGTCACTTTTCTTTAGATTTTGTAGACAACCGTAAACTACTTAAGCAACATATTAAATGTAAAAAACTCATCTTAAAGGTTTAGCACAACTCCAGACAAAGTAAAGCAGTACATGTGGTAACAAGTATCTTTAACCAGAAGTGAAGTAACGTCTGAAGTTCGTGGTCTTGAAATCCCAAATGTGAACATATCGGCGGTGCAGTTTTTGTTTTCTTTGAGACTACCTGCCATATATTGTCTGCGCCGGTCTAACCTCCCAATGCTACTGAAATGTGATCTCCTTCATAACTGTCATCGACTCGGTTACTTTCTTCGTTTATTTACAAACGTATATGTTTATCACGTCATATTGCTTATTACCAGTGTTAGGCTGCTACTTGAAAAGTTTAGCCACTTAACGTTAGCCACTAAATACATAGCAACATGGCAAAAGTAGTTTCCTACATCATAGGTCATTTTTTATACATTCATGTAATCAACATACACATGTTTAGCGGTGGCGTCAGTGACTGCCCAACACTGCTTGCTATACAAGTTGGATTTAGGTTGCTAATAGGCTACTTTTTAATTTGCCAGAAGGTGTCATAGTGACAAAAGCTGGTTCAACTGGTTTGTATAAAATCAAACCGGTTTAGCCTCGTACACCGGAAAACCGAAATGGGAAATCCGACTTGTTGCAAGCCCTCATTTGACTAAGAAACCCCTGCATGGATTGAGCTGTGATGATGGAATAACACAAAGAGCAAAGGGGATCTTCTGCTGTGAGAGGATCTGTGTGAAAAGTTGAAGATTATTCAGGAAAAAACTGCTAAAACTTGGCTGGTGTTACATTTGTTGGTGTTTGCTTCATTGATCATTTGGCTGCGTTAACTTGACACTAATAAATAAACTGATCAATCTGGATCAATGTTTATTTAGTATAGAATCTAAAAGTGTGAGGAAGAGCCTGCCTCTGACCAGCAGAGCCTGTGCCTGACTCTGCTGGTCGATGTGGCCTCCTGTTCTGTGGAACCCCGTCTGTTGTGAGCTTTTATCTCAGGGAAATGGCTCTGTCTGGCCCTGCAGGCTTTATTGTGCTTTCTGCTCAGTTTCTCAATGCTGGGTGGATTTACTGGAGAGCAGAAGTACTCAGATCGTGTTCATCTCTTGTACAGATCTTAAAGTTAAAGTAGCAATACAACAGTGTAGAAATACTCTGTTACAAGTAAAAATTACAAAAGTATTGGCATGAAATTAAAGTACCAGTTACTTAATCTATTATTGACATCGCAATTTATTTGTTGATCATATTTTGTATTATTAATCTGAATCTGCTAAGTAAGTAAAGTTAAAAAATGAAATGTAGTGGAGTATAAAGTAACAAAAAATAGAAATATTCAAGAAAAAATTAACTAAATGTATTTTCACATAGCCTTCAAATAGACCTCCATGATTGTGTGCCATTTTTGGTTGCAAATATTGTGTTATTATTGGGTGAAATTTAAACCAGTTACATTTATTAAAAAACATATTAGCAAGTGCAATTTAGTTGCATATGAGTGTACATTGTAGGAGACAGTGTAGTACAAGTGTTATCGAGTCTTTCCATTAAATTAGGCCTACACCTATCCCTACATTATTTGTAATTTTTTTACAGCCAACGAGCTGATTGAAGGAGTCTGGACACTGGACCACCTTTTAAATCAAAACTATGCCCTTTTTGCCATATTACCAACGTCTCATGTGCACTTGATTTCTGTTTCACCTCCAAATAAAGGAGGTCCAGATGTTATAAGTTATATTTTTCAAGCAAAAGTGTCTGAGTATTGTGTTGTTATATATGTTGTTAAGAAGAAAGAAAACCTTTAACACAAGTTATTACATGCAAATGACATCAGGATTTACACCCACAACTTTTGTAGAAAACCACAACACAGACCTATAAGAGATTTAGCTCCATAGGAATGTAACATGTACAGTCAGAACATAATGAAGGCTGCCAGCGTCTAAGAGCTACGGTATGAGAGAGAGCTGTGAATACAAGGCGCTGCTGCTTAATTCAACCAAATCAACCAGTGGAAGAGAGGAGGATGAGCAGAAAAGGATGGAAGTATGAGGGAAGAGGTGATGAAGGAGGTTGTTTTGTCGATGCAGGAAAAAGAGAAGGGGGAGATAAAGAGAGATTCCCGCCAATTTAAGATGGGTTGTTGGAACACACTTCATAATTGAAAAATGAATGAAATTATTTAAAAATGATCAAATGCCGATTTCGCTTCCAAATCCTTCCTTTTGTGTTTGTCTAACTTGTCAGGTGGCATGTTGTCGTGACGGATCCTTTTCTGGCCCAAACTAATTGGATTGCTGTCATTTTGAAAACAGAAATATGTCCATACATGGCACTCAGAAGTCACATGTCACGTATACTGTACAGGGTTTAATATTGGAGCTTTCACAAAATATTTAGGCAATGAGATGTTTGATAAATAATCAGTAATGTGGATATAATGTGGGTAAAGGCAAGTTATAGAACGAGAACAGTCAAGTAAATTTATAAAATGACATCACTTTAGTGTAATACAGCCTTTAAAAACAGGAAAAGACAACAATCATGCCATATTACGGTATCCAAAATGTAAGATATCTAGCCTGATATTACGATATCAATATATTGCCCAGCTCTACATAGACAGCCAATTTGGGAATCCTGTTTCTGATCAGCCAAGGGAAAAACATGTAAGTGGGTCAGCCATTACATGAGTTAAAAATCAAACTACAAAGACAGGGAAAGCTTTTAAAAGGCCCAGTCTATTTCCTTCAGTCTGTGACCCCGACCGGTTATCAACTTTGTAGAGATGTAAACACGCTAAACAGAGATAAGATTGTTTAGTGAGAAGGTTAGAGCTGAAGGAAGGAAAAGTATGAGGGTAATTGGTTGTAAACACGACAGAAGGTCACTTCTCTGTCATATAATGAGACTGAGAGAAAGGCAACTTAACTTAATATCTTAATATAAAATAGGATAGATTGACTGTTTGCTGAACTTCCAAATTGTAATCATCCAATCATACCTTAGCAACCATAAGTGTGCATTAGAGCTAAAAGTCAGGCTAAAAAAATCCGGTCCGACCCTACATGAACTCGCATAGTTTCTGTCCAAGCCTGACCTGAACCAGAACCTCAACGACAATTTTTGGCTTGAGCCCAAAACCTGAATTTCCACTGTAATTTTTTTTTTCATAACAAGCTAAGGTCAACTAAAGTTACACAATCTCCGACATGCACCCTCTTAAAAACGGCCATATGCCATATTGGATGTAGATTTTATAACATTTCCCATCGGCTTTGTGTCACTGCATTACATGCAGAATGGCACCCCAGCAGCAAAAATGAGACCAATGTTGATATTCTCTACCACCAGGGCTCCAGATTGCGACCAAATGGTCGCATTTTGCGACCAAAGTTTGAGAGTGTGCGACTGAATTTTACATCCAGTCGCAGATGTGCGACCAGTAAATTTGCCCCCTTTTTTACACGTTAAACGTCGAAATTTTGGTACATGAGAGCGCATAAACCCAAGCTTATCTGTCCTCTCTGAAAATTGACAGAGAGCGGAGCTCTGACACAAACACACACACTCGCACGCACACGCATAACTGCGGACAGTGCAAACTACGTCTGCTCTGCAGTTTTGTTGAAGTCACAGTGAGTCACGGAAATGCCGATAAAGTGGTTTCATGTGTGGTTACAGTTTTTCAAAACTTCACGCAGACAGCGTTTGCTGCGATATGATATTAATGGAGAGCTGCAAGTGGTCGTGGTGCTGTTGACGTTACACTTCCCACGTTACACTGCCCACAGCAGGCACAACAGTGGTTTCTGTGCCCTGGTGACTGACTGACAGGCTGAGGTTGTAAGGCAAGGCAACTTTATTTCTACAGCACCTTTCAGCAACAAGGCAACTTTATTTCTACAGCAGCTTTCAGCAACAAGGCAACTTTATTTCTACAGCACCTTTCAGCAACAAGGCAACTTTATTTCTACAGCAGCTTTCAGCAACAAGACAATTCAAAGTGCTTTACATGAAACATTAAAGAGCAATTAAAAACAGTCATGAAAATAAAACAAAAAAGCACCTTGACTTTTAGGCCTACTTCCTGTTGCCACTAGGGGGCGCTATGACTTTAAGTAAATATCGGCCTTTATTTGTCCTCAGGGTTGGACTCTTGTGAATCCTGAAAAGTTTCGAGCCAGTCGGACAATGTACACTCGAGTTACACCCACTTCCTGTTTCGGCGGCGAAACGCACAAAATGGCCGCCCCGCCACGGCCACGCCCTATGACGAAAAGTTTTTCTTTTAACAACTTTTCATCTTTAATGTCTTAAGATGGCACAGACCAAATTTGAAGTTGTTCGGATGAAATCTCTAGGAGGGGTTCGTTAAAGCACGACGTGGAAATGGCCAAAATCGGACTAACTTCGAACTTTGAAATCAAAATGGCGGACTTCCTGTTGGGTTTAGGTATGGCTCTAATGACGTTTTTTGTACATCTTGACATGATACATATGTGTACCAAGTAGTGTTGAGCCGGATACTCGGCTGAAACGAGTATCCAGTACGGATAAAGCACTTTTGCCGAGTATGAGTATTATACGAGTAATACGAGTCAATATCTGTGCTCGGATTGAATATAAATCTTCATTGGGTAGCTGACTGTGTCTGCGTTCTGTGATGGGCTAGTCGTCACAGCGCCCCTCCCCTACACACATACAGATTTATTGTGTTGCTGTGTGTGTCCCGCTCTGCTCACTCACACAGAACAGCTCTCTCTGTCTCTCCCTCAGTCACTCAGGTTCGCCGGTCTTTTCCGTTAACGTTTAGGGTTTCTTCAGCTTCAGGTTTGTTTTTTACTTCGGTTTGTAGTACTTACTTATTAACCAGTAGAGTTCTGGTAAACGTGGGGTTTGTTCAGACGTGGTGCTTGGTAGAATGCGACTCTCGTTGCGTCTCTGCCTGTCTGCCTGAGATTTTTTTTCTTTTTTAAACCGTCAGCTGGCTCTAAACAGATCTGAAAAACAGCGTCGGACTATTATATTTGATCCGTAGAACACATTCCCCCCCGCCCCCCTCTCTCTCTTTCTCTCTCTCTGTTACTCACACACACACACACACACACACACACATACCTGGTGTGGAAATAAAAAAATAAAAAAAACAAAAAAAAATTCACTGATCATAAAAAAATTTAAAGTTAAAAAGTTATGTTGAGTATGAAAACTCTTGTTCATTACATTTTACTTCATAATTGCAACCGCATGTGTTGTATTCATTGTTCTTGTTCTGTATATAGTTTGTTATCGTGATCAAAACCATTCATCTGAAGCTCAATGCTGATGCTGTCATGTAAATAGTTTTCTAATCAGCAATAAATATAACAATTTCTGATCAACCCATATCAATTGCATGCTTAAAATAACATACAGGTTAAAGCCCCGCCCATTTCAAGACAAATCGACCCACTTCCGGGTTAAATCCCGCCCACTTCCGGGTTAGGCCCCGCCCAGTCCGAGTACAGATACAGATAATTCATATGGTTAACAGATACAGATAATGCTGTACTCGCTCATCCCTAGTACCAAGTTTCGTGAGTCTACGTTAAACGCACTGCAGGGGCTCAATTTTTTTAACATTGTAGGGGGTGCTAGCGAGCCATTTTTGCGCGCCTATTCCCGAAACCCTTAAAATACGTAAATTTTCACCAGACTTGATGCGACCGCCAAATTTGGTGAGTTTTTGAATATGTTAAGCCCCTCAAAAAGCCAATTCATTTGCCGGGAAAATAATAATTCCTTCAGTTTCAATAGGGCCTTCGCCGCTGTCGGTGCTCGGGCCCTAATTAAAGCTGCAAGCAGCGATGGACGGGCCCTCGCTCCTCTGCGCGTGTCGGGGTTACCGGCGGTCGCTGCTCCTTCCGACCGTGCATTTGCGCGGCACTCAAACGCCGCAAATCGTCACCAATGAAAAGGGAACTCCCTGCTGCGTTCAATGATACCTCACACAAGACTCTACCTTAGATGGGTCAGCATTTATGAAAGGGGGCGTGGCTTAAACATAAGAGGTGGGCCAAACCATCACCAATCAAAAACAAACTCTTTGCTGAGTTCAATGATACTTCACAGAAGACTCTACCTTAAATGGTTCACCAGTTATGAAAGGGGGCGTGGCTTAAACATAAAGAGCGGGCCAAACCATCATCAATGAAAAAGCAACTCTCTGCTGAGTTCAATGACACCTCACACAAGACTCTACGCCATACAGTTCATTAGCTGTGAAAGGGGCCACGGCCACGCCCTATGACGAAAAGTTTTTCTTTTAACAACTTTTCATCTGTAACTTCATAAGATGGTACAGACCAAATTTGAAGTTGATCGGATGAAATCTCTAGGAGGAGTTCGTTAAAGTACGACATGTGGAAATGGCCAAAATCACACTAATTTCGAACATTCAATTCAAAATGGCGGACTTCCTGTTGGGTTCAGGGTATGGCTCCAATGACGGTTTGTGTGCATCTTGACATGATACATATGTGTAATTCCCGAAATTTTGAATATGTTAAGCCCCTCAAAAAGCCAATTAATTTGGTGTAATAATAATTCCTTCAGTTTCAATAGGGCCTTCTCCGCTGTCGGTGCTCGGGCCCTAATAAATAGGCTACATACAAAATACCACCTTAGTACCACTAGTATCACTAGTATCACATGATAGTTAGCTACAAAATAAGATCTAAAACATTTTGGAGAGTTATGGCATTTTATTATCTATTCCAAAACCGTAAATAGAAAACCAAAAGTTAAGATAGAAAGAAAAGAAATGGATGAAACATTTACGTTAGCGTGTCTGGCTAACTAGCTTACTCAGGGCTCTCAAGTGTCACGCATTGAGTGTGACAGTGACTCATTTCGGTCTTTTGTCACGCACTCCCACCACACATTGTATTTCTCACGCGGAAAAACTATTTTATTATTTATATTAATATATTAAATATGCCGCAGCGGCCAAAATTTCTCTGGCGCGCACTCTCTCTATGGAACCGGCAGGAATCAAGCGCGTCTCCCCTGGAGTTCTTAGTTGAGCCTGCCACTTATCAGCCAATCAAAAAAAAGAAATAGCCAATCAGAAAATATTACTATTGTATCTGGGTAAGATTTAACGCCACAACCAATGAAAAAAAAAGCATAGAGCAGTGTACAGACACTTCCCTAAACGTTGTCTCATTCAGAGACCAGAGACCCAAACGGGGCTCTGTGTCTGTCAGACGGTCTGAGATCTACCGTATCAGCAGAGCAAGTACTCGGGTACTCTAGCTATATAATTCAATGTGAGAACACGAATGTTGAAATTTGATAAAATGCCCATCCCTTGTAGCCGTGATAAATTAGCCTGAAGCTAATGCTTACCTGTTTAGGAGGACATTAGCCAACTCTGCGTCCTTTTGGACTCTTAAGCTGTCTCCAGCTTTCAAATACATCTCCAATATTTACCCGGGGTTTGTTTCATCTCTGGTCACGCAACTGTTAGAAACACTGTTGTTGTTTTTGCACAGTACCTTTTGAAAACATGCCTGGAAGTCTGGAATGTGTCTGGGGACACTAGTTGTTGCACTATGACCATTAATTGCACTTTATTATGTTGTTCTATGTTGTTCTATGCATAAGCTTTAGCTTCAGGCTAATTTATCACAGCTACAAGGGACGGGCATTTTATCAAATTTCAACATTCGTGTTCTCACATTGAATTATATAGCTAGAGTACCCGAGTTGTTTACTCGCAAAAACAATTGAGACACAGCCAGTAAAATTATCCCGACTGGTCCTGGCTAACCGTGGCTAACGCAGCCATGCTAACCCTGCTAACGGCTAACGTTACCGAAGGAGCAGGCAAGCGGGCCACGGCTGTTTACAACGTGTAGCCTGTTCAGCGGCCGTAGCCGACAACAGGGAGTTATTTGAAGCCAAGAGAGGGGGGCTGTAAATCAGGAAGAGAGGACCATGAGTTTGCAGTGAACATGCCGTTTTTTAGGTCGGGTAGAGTTGACTCTCGGCCACTTGTTCGTGACCTCCTTCTTCTGAATGTATCGACTAGACCACTCTGAAGCGTATACTGCCCCCATCAGTTCTGGTAGAGGCGCAGCGCTGATGCTGCTAACACTGGCATCGTCACTAACGGTGCCTATGGTGCTTCCAAAAAATGGGCATCGTCGGTGTTATGTCATTTTAGAACCGGAAGGTGTCGGTAGTATCGGTTCTCGTGACATCCCTAATCACATTACAACCAATTCCTCATGATGGCCTTTTTACATGCCAATATCAAACATTTAGGAGATATTTGTCCTTCTTTTGAATGCTGTCAGCCAGAATCAAACCAAGGTACACCATTGGGGGATCCCTGGGCACCTTGTAGCAGACATTCTTTTTTCATACGCTCTTGTCAACTCTTCAAACACATGATTACCTTCTGTGGATATTCCTTTTGTCTCTTCCTTCAATTTGTGAAAGAAGTTAATCATCTTCATGCCTCATTAACTGACCATAAACAAATTCTTTTGAAATTAAGTGCTACTCAGGAGACCTCAGGTTTTCGAGGGTATTGGAAATTCAACATTTCTCTTTTGAATGATGATTCCTTTAATGACTCTATTACAAAATTAGCAGAAGAATGTACAAGTATGTACAAAGAACGCATCAGTCATGGGGAGATGGCAGCTACAAAAGCAAGGCATTACATCTCTTATCCCCAACCCCGATAAAGACCCTCAATTAATTGATAACTGGCGTCGAATCGGATCGAATTGGCTGTAGTACATAGAAACAGATAAAGAAAGGGCTAGACTCTATTGCAGCTGAAACAGGATTTATGAAAAACCTTTATAAGTCTTTTATAAAGAGCACACATTTCTTTTACAGTCCCTCGAGGCATTTGGTTTTGGTAAGATTTTGCTTTGTAGACATTGTCAGTATGTTCTACAAAGATATTAATAGCTTGGTTATAATTAATCTCAATACCTCTAAAAGATTTCAAATTAAAATAGGGGTCAGGCAAGGGTGCCCTATTTCCCCTTTTTGTATTTATTTTAGTCACTGAATTATTGTCACTTAAAATTATATCTGACAGAAATTTTGAAGGAATCTCAATTTTTGGTAAGGAGTAAAATATTTCCCAACTGGTAGATGACACTACCATTGTTTTGAAAGGACAAGAACCAGTTGTGTAATTCTATTGATTTAATAAACCAATTTGCCAATGATTTAAGATTGAATATGTCCAAATATGAAATCTTATCTCTGCATGGTTGTGATGATTCTGTAATTGGAAATATCTGGGGATATTTATAGCTAGAAATCTTATTGCCAGACAAACTCTATTTTTCAAATAGACTAAAAAATACTAAAACTATTTAACTTTTGGCTTCAATGGGATTTGTCTATCTTGGGCAGAGTTCTCTTCTAAAAAGCAGAGGGCCTATCTCACTTTGTGTATCCATCATTATCCTTCTTTATAAATGATTCAACAGCCGCAGACATAAATCAAAGTTATAGAGAATCTTTGGCACTGCTTTTGAAAGAGAGGGAAAGCCCTTCCGCCTTCACATGAGGTTTTGAAGTTACGGAGATAATGATAAATGCCCTGTGGATAGGTAAAAAAAAAAATAGTGCTTCAAATAATGTGCAGCTTGTAAACGTAACCAAAGCTAATAACAGCCTATGTAGCAGCAGCAGGCCAACGTAGCTACGTTACGTCTATTACATGTTACACTTGAGTCAACTCCGTCATACAATGTTTACAGTCAGCATCTTACGTGCATTTTCAACCAACAAGCAGATGTAACGTAAGTAAAAGCTGATACAAGTTGCCTTAGCTTATTCTGTTATCAGATGATAAATTAATGTCCCAGTGGTTAATGTAATAAACTTTCTATTATTTTTTTTAAATAAATGTATAGCCTAATGTTTTTTTGTGTGCTTAAGTGCCTTCACAACAACACGACTAATGAAGAGAGAGAGAAAGCTCAAAGAAGCAGCTAAAAGAATTGCAACTTTGCAGAGCTGGATCAAAACTGCCAGCAGGCCTGCTGCAGTGAAGCTTTTGATAATTTCATTTTGATGTCAAGGAATCCTCCTACATTATTAATTTGATCTGAAGTAGGCCTGTTTTATCAGAAGCATTTTCTTTAAGTTGGAGCAGTAGTATAACTTATTAAAAACTAATGTTTCAATCAATAATAAATTCACAGTATATTTGATCAGTGCTGTGCATAGCATTGTCAATTAGATATTTTATGCATGGGACTATGTAACGACCTCAGACTTGAGACTGGTGGACTCAAATGCACGACTCTTAACTCAGTAGAAAGTTTTTTAACAAAAAGTTTACTTGGCAAAAAGATTCAACAAAAAGCGCTCACAAGGAGGATCAGTCACTACACAAAAGCAATAAAAAACCTGGAAACATGAAGGGATGGCTAGAATTCTTGACGACATTTTCACGTGGAACGAACAAGACGAACTGGCACAAGACAAAGGGAGACAAGGAACATACATGAGGTAGGGGAAAACCGGTGAAAACAATCAGGGGCGGAGTAGACAATCACACTGGCGGGAAAATCACACAAAGGGAGGAAGTCAGGGTCTGAAACGAGAGGGAAAGTGAATACAAAATAAAACATGAAGTGCACAACAAGACAAGACATGAGTGACTAAACTTAACAAACTTGACGAGCCATAACAGTACCCCCCCTCTAGGGCCGACTCCTGACGGCCCAGGAGCCTCCGGGTGGCGTGCGTAAAAGTCCCTGATGAGATCCTTGTCCACAATAAAACGGGAAGGGATCCATGAACACTCCTCAGGACCGTAACCCTCCCAGTCCACCAGGAACTGGGTGCCGCGGCCACGGCGACGGACAGCCAGGAGCTTCCTGACGGTATACACCAGACCACCATCGACGATGGAGGAGGAGCGGAGGCGGGCACCAGAGCGCTGTCCTTGACCGGCTTGATCTTGCTGACATGGAACGTGGAGTGAACCTTCAATGACCTGGGAAGACGTAGACGCACCGAAACAGGGTTAATGACTTTTGAGATGGGAAATGGACCCACAAACCTTGGAGCCAACTTCCTGGAATGGACGTGAAGGTGCAAATCCTTGGTGGCAAGCCACACTCTCTGGCCAATCCTGTAGGGAGGAGCCGGTCATCTGTGTCGGTCCGCTGCCGCTTTCATCCGGGCCAAGCTCCGGAGGAGTACCCGCCGAGCACCGGCCCAAATCCGGCGACAGCGTCCAACCATGGCGTGAGCCGAGGGGACCGTGACTTCCTTCTCATTGGCCGGAAACAGGGGAGGCTGGTAGCCATTGACGCACTGGAACGGTCAGAGGCCTGTAGCAGCCGAGGGAAGGGTATTGTGGGCGTATTCCACCCAGGTGAGGTGGCCGATCCAGGTGATCTGGTTCTGCGAAACCAGGCATCGGAGGCAGGTCTTGAGCTCCTGGTTGAGGCGTTCGGTCTGACCATTTGACTGCGGGTGGTAACCGGAGGACATGCTGACGGTTGCGCCAAGGAGCTGGCAAAACTCCTTCCAAAAACGTGAAACAAACTGTGGTCCTCTGTCCGAAACAACATCACTAGGGAATCCATGGATCCTGAAGACATGATTTATTATGACCCCTGCTGTCTCCTTAGCAGAGGGTAACTTGGCAAGGGGAATGAAATGTGTCATCTTAGAAAAACGGTCAACCACCGTCAGGATGGTCATGTTCCCTTTCGAAGGAGGCAATCGGGTCACAAAGTCCATGGAGATGTGGGACCATGGCCATTGAGGAACAGGCAGTGGGTGAAGCAGACCCATTTGGACCCGAGTCGAGGTCTTATTTCGGGCACATACTGGACAGGCCCCACATACTCGGAGACAGCCCCTTCCATGGCCAGCCACCAGAACCGCTGCTTGATCACGTACATGGTTCGCATTACACCAGGATGGCACGTGAGCATGGAGGTGTGAGCCCGTGGATAACCTTGGAGCGTAATGACACAGGTACAAACAAACGGTTATGTGGACACCCACTAGGTGCCGGAGTCATAGCATTAGCCTGTTTCACATCGGATTCTATCTGCCAAGAAACCGCTCCAACCACACAGTTCAGTGGAAGGATAGTTTTGGGTTCTTTGGCAATACTCTCAGGGTCATAAAGGCAGGACAGAGCATCTGGTTTAGCATTTTGTGAACATGGTCGAAAGGATAGGGTGAAGTTGAACCTGTTAAAGAACAGGGTCCATCTAGCCTGACGTGAATTGAGTCTCTTAGCTTTCCTGATGTATTCCAGGTTGTTACGGTCTGTCCAAACAAGAAAGTTTTGCTCCGCCCCCTCCAACCAGTGTCTCCACTCTTCAAGCGCTGCCTTGACTGCCAACAGTTCTTTGTTCCCCACATCATAATTTTTCTCAGCAGGAGTCAACTTACGCGACAGATAGGCGCAGGGGTGTATCCTGTTGTCCTTGGCAGACCTCTGAGACAACACCGCCCCAATGCCCTCATTGGATGCGTCGACCTCAACCACAAACTGCCGTTTGGGATCAGGAACAGTGAGTACCGGGGCCATGGTAAAATGTTTCTTGAGGCTCCGGAAGGCTTCCTCGGCCTGGGGAGTCCACTGAAAAGATACTTTAGAGGAGGTGAGGGCATGTAGGGGTGCAGCCACGGAACTGAAGTTACGAATAAACTTTCTGTAAAAGTTGGCAAACCCCAGGAACTGTTGAACCTTTTTCCTGCTGTTTGGAGTTGGCCAATCGGCCACAGCACTGACCTTAGCCGAGTCCATGTGAATCTGGTTAGCAGAGACGACCTAGCCCAGAAACGAGATGGTAGCTGCATGAAAGTCACACTTTTCGGCTTTGACATAAAGTTGGTTTTCCAACAACTTCTGAAGGACTTGGCGAACATGAACTTCATGGGTAACAGTGTCTGGTGAAAAAATCTAAATATCGTTGAGGTACACAAACAAAAAACATTCAAAAACTTCCTCAAAACATCTTTCACTAATGACTGAAATACAGCTGGAGCATTACAAAGTCCAAAAGGCATGACAAGGTACTCATAATGACCACTTGGTGTGTTAAAACCTGTCTTCCATTCATCTCCTTCTCTGATCCTGATGAGGTGATAAGCATTTCTGAGATCTAGCTTAGCGAAGACCGTGGCTGTTTGTAGCAGTTCAAATGCAGAGGCGATTAACGGAAGTGGGTAACGGTTCTTTACAGTAATGTCATTCAAAGAGCTATAGTCAACGCATGGCCTGAGAGAGCCATCATTCTTACCCACAAAAAAGAAACCGGCACCAGCTGGAGAGGATGACGGACGGATTATCCCAGCCTTCAGTGAAGAGGTTATGTAATCGTCCATAGCTGCCCTCTCGGGGCCAGAGATGGAATAGAGACGCCCCTTGGGGATGGCGCCCCAGGTAGCAGGTCTACAGCACAGTCAAAAGGTCGATGAGGTGGGAGTGATGTGGCTTTTGTCTTGTTAAAGACCTCCTTTAAGTCATGATAACATGAGGGTACCTTAGATAAGTCAGGGTAGTCAGGGTCGCTGCCTGCACTTAAGTCAGTCTCTGGAGTCTCTGAAACGACAGTCCGAGTCGTATTGTTATCTTTACATGAGCGTTCACACTCTTCTCCCCACCCCTTAATTTTGCCTGAGCGGCAATCTATGTAAGGGTTATGTTTCTTTAACCAAGGAAACCCTAAGATCAGCGGGTGCTGTGCGGAGTCAAACAAATGAAATTGCATGATCTTTTTATGTCTGTCATTAAATGTTACCCGAATAGGTTCAGTACAATGAGTAACCCTAAACAATAACCGCCCATCTAAGGCAGTCGCTTTAACAGGATGAGTCAGCGGAACAGTCTTAATCTGGTTCTGTTGGGCTACATTCCAGTCCATGAGACTTTCGTCTGCCCCAGAGTCAATTAACACCCTCTGAGTAACAGTCTGGTCATTTAAGGAAAGTTTTACCTGAGTAAGTGGTCGAGGAGGAAAATCGGAGGCAATCCTGCTCACCAGCGCCCTCCTCCTGGCTGGTGAGCTCGATCTTTTACCGGGCAGGTGGCGAGTCAGTGACCCAGTTGTCCACAGTAGAAGCAGCACCCCTCCTGTAGATGGCACCGTCTCTCTTCTTGAGCGATCTTGGTTCCCCCCAGCTGCATCGGCTCCTCCAATGCACGGGGTGGCGCTGTTGTCCCGGAAACTGCCGACGTGAAGCATGAAGTCCTTCAAGGTTGGATTCCTGGAGTGTGACCCTGGGAGGAGGAACTGCATTACGACACCGTTCTCTCTCCCTCTCCCGAAGCCTGTTGTCCACCCGAATCGACATGGCTATGACAGCTTCCAAATTCTGGAGAAGCTCAGATGGCGCTAAATGATCCTTAATGGGATCTGAGAGTCCATTCAGAAAAGCGTCTACTAGAGCTGGTGTGTTCCACCCGCTATCTGCGGCTACAGTGCGGAACTCAATGGCATAATCTACTACTTGACGGTTGCGCTGCTTTATCTGCATGAGAAACCTAGAGGCTTCACTGGCTGGTGAGGTGTGATCAAATATCTTGCTTGTGGTTTCTTGGAAAACCGAGAGTGACTGGCAAATGTTAGAGTCTCTGGACCATTCTGCAGTGGCCCAAGCAGCGGCTGTGCCAATTAAATGAGACACAATGAACGCCACTTTAGCCTGATCTGACACAAAAGCAGCCGGGCTATGCCTAAAGTACAGGTCACACTGAACTAAAAAAGTTCTACAGTCACCTGAGTCTCCTGAAAATTTCTCCGGGGGAGCCAAACGCAGAGACAACGAAGCAGCATGATCACCGGTAGATGCAGCAGCAGGATTCCCAGCAGGTGGTGTATCCGAAGGTGCAGTCCCCAGGTGAGTGAAGACCTGGTGCAATTGGCTTGTCAGGTGGTTTATCTGAGTGGCGACGGAGGCTTGGAAATCCTCCTGATGCTCTGTGAGGTCCTTGACGCCACGGCTGATTGTGCCCTGCTGTGCCTCGTGCTGGTAGATTTTGGTGCCCTGTGCAGAGAGGGCGGTTTGGAGTTTCTTCGGTTCGGCTGAGTCCATAATTTGGCCAGTTCGTTCTGTAACAACCTCAGACTCAAGACTGGTGGACTCAAATGCACGACTCTTAACTCAGTAGAAAGTTTTTAACAAAAAGTTTACTTGGCAAAAAGATTCAACAAAAAGCGCTCACAATGAGGATCAGTCACTACACAAAAGCAATAAACAAAAAAACCTGGAAACATGAAGGGATGGCTAGAATTCTTGACGACACTTTCACTTGGAACGAACAAGACAAACTGGCACAAGACAAAGGGAGACAAGGAACATTTATACATGAGGTAGGGGAAAACAGGTGAAAACAATCAGGGGCGGGGTAGACAATCACTGACGGGAAAATCACACAAAGGGAGGAAGTCAGGATCTGAAACGAGAGGGAAAGTGAATACAAAATAAAACAGGAAGTGCACAACAAGACAAGACATGAGTGACTAAACTTAACAAACTTGACGAAACATAACAGACTAACCCCAAAAGCTCCAGTTCATAGAGCATTTGAACCTGGAGATCCCCAGATCAAATACTTTTTACTAGCAGTAGTGAAATATGAGATGGAAAGGCCAGAGAACTGGTTTACAAAGGCTTTATAACATGTTGTAATTGTTCTTTATAATATATATACAAATGGTCGGTGAGCCCTCTTTAGAACCGGGGGTGATGGAAGGTCTGGCAAAGCGAGACTATTACGCCGGCTACTGCCTTCCAAGTCCTCTACTTTATTATTTAGGAGTTTTGTTGTCTTTTCAAGTTTTTCCACAACTTGTTGTGTTAATCTTGTCTTCTGCTGTGGATCTGTGAGGTTCAGCCTCAGCAATGCAGCCGCTGCATTCTCTAATGTCGGTTTGAACATTTTAAATTGCTGTCAGTACACCATCCATCTCAGAGTGAACATCTTGTTTGAATGACTGTATAGCCTTCATGATGTCCATTGTGGAGGGGTTTTCCATGATTTCAGTGCTGTTGGTACCTGAATCTGCATTGCGTACACTTCTTTTTTCTTCTGAATTTGCTCCTGCTGGCTTGTTTTCTTCATTAGCGAGTCCTCCAGCTGTTTTATATTTGTCCTTGGTTACTTTTCTCGGCACATTAACTTGCAGACTAGCTTCTCAATGAAGCGTTCTAAGCGTAGTGCCAAGACTTTGGAATAAAGCTTAATGTCAGTTCCAATGAGGCTGATGGGCCTGTAGTTCGCGCACTCCGTAGGATCTTTGCCCTTTTTGTGTATGACCGAAATTAGTGCAGTGTTGGTTTGTTGATGAAAGGTGCCCCTCTCTATGGCCGAGGTTAAAGTTTGTAAGATGGTAGGTCCTAGTATGTCAAAGTACTGTAGGAAAAGTTCTGACTTAAGTTCCTCTAACGTAATAGGTTGACTTAGTTCTTTTGCTTCCTCTGGGTTGAGAAGAGGCAGGTTTAGCTCTTTCAGGAACTTTTCGCACTGTGTCAGATCCTGATTGCAGGAGGACTCATACAACTTTGAATAAAAGGATTGGAAAGTGGCAGTGATATCTTTAGGTTTCGTTGAGATACCTCGGTCCGTGCAGATGCTGTTGATAGTAGCTCTGGACTCGCTTTGTTTTAATTTCAGAGCTAGCAATTTGCTTGGTTTACAGCCATTAAAATAGTAATTTTGCCTCACTCTGTGCATTATGACTTCAGCTCTCCTTCTTAGCAAATCATTTAGCTCTGCTTGATTTGTGACTAAAAGAGTATGTGTAGATTTAGAAAAGCAAGTCTTTAGAGACTGCTCTAATGATTTACAATGCTCTTCCAACTCCGCAATCCTTGCCTCTCTCTTTTTCTTCAAAGTTGCCAAAGGAAGATGTGAAATCGCTGATAAATCCTTTAGTGGCTTATAAGCTGTTTCTTGTGTAATTTTTGTGTTAGTGTCATCTACTGGGCACAACTGGTAATTATCCTGAAATACGGGAATATGTTCAGCTTACTTCCCGTTCACGTGTGGAAAAGAACTACAGTTTACACGCTGGTTCAGTGTCTCCTGAAACTTTGGTTATTCTGCTAAAAAGAATAAGTTGCTTTAAAGATAGACCGTTCCCTGTGAGGGCAATGCCTATAAGTACGATTGTTTTCATTGCATATGTTTTGTGTAACAGAAACCGCTGTGACATAGTTAGGACACATTTGCTGTGGAGAAGGCACAAGTTAGGAAATTGTTGGCGAGTGTCTTGGTTTTCGTACTGCATATACAAGAATGTAGAATCACCCTGACGTGATATAACCTCTTAAAAGACGCTTGAATTTTCAAGCTTTTTGGTCTAAACGTCATACCCAAATTAAAAGTGATACAGCTCCCATATACTTTGACACTCTGAGATGTGCCTGATATCATTGGAAAGGAAACACTCTCAGGATTTTGTTACAAGTGTCAGGGTGATTCTAGACCTTACTGACACAGAGTTACAGAGGCTAGAATGGAGGGTTTTTTATTTCCGTCCAAGTCATACTTCTGTAAAATGATTAAAATACACTGCTGTAAACACATCTAGTGAGATACAGACAACATAATGTCATATCCACATGTCTCAGCTTACTACAGAAAAAATCCAGAAGCCAAAAGACTCAAAAATGGATTTTATATGATTTTTTTTCTACATATATGTCTGTGCGTTTTTCTGATTTCCATTTAAAAAGTGCAAAGAAAAAAGCCAATAAAGTACAAAATAAAACACTTCGTAAATACACAAACACACCCACATCAATCATACACATACTTGAAATAACTATATACAAAAATATATAGAAATAAGTTATTATAAATTGCACAGGGTGTGAAATGCTTATAGGAGGCCCTGTTTTTGCTTTGACACAGCTCCAGCCATTACAGGGTTAAAATTTCAGGGGCAAATGTGGTCTCTATCTTCTTGACTGCTCATTGGCTACAAATGTAGATGGGTCTTAGAGCATTTAAATCTAACTGGTCCGAGCAAATGTCGATCGTTTTCACGTGGGCTCACATCGCGTCAGAGGAGTCTTCAGCTTTCCATTGGTGTATCACAGGCAAACCTTTACCGATTGGCTTATACCAGGTATCCATGGAAACCTTAGAACTCAGAGAATACATTGACGCCCACATCAAGTTGCTCGGAGCCTCAGGAGAGAAGTGAGCTGCGTTAGAAGTCCGGAAACGAAAATCAGTTTAGCGATTTTCTGTTGTGATTCGGCCAGAAACGTCAAGATTGTGAGATAGATTGTGTAGCTTAGATATTCCATTTCCTTGGACTCTTGGGGATTTAAGGAAAAAAAGTTTTGGGCAAAAAATCCCTGCAGTGGCTAAAGGGACAAGGAAAAAGGTAAGGATGCACTACACACCAGCTGCGCTGTTTACGCTGTATTGTTTTATTTTCTATAACTTTGTAGCAGTTGTATAACTGCTATAAATCATCTTATGCTTTGTGTGTGGGCTTAATGGAATCCTGAGAGTCTAATGCGCAGCTTACAAATCATGATGTGCATCAATTGGCCAACAGAAAAATCTCAAGTAATGCTTTTAACTTGAAGGGATATTTCACCGTTGGAAAGATGAATATATCTTTAAATTGGGTCACTTATGTAGTAGAAATGTGAAATACACCAAGTCCCAGAATGCACTTGCTCCACTGCTTTAGCGTCTACTCCCAAGCCATGCCTACCGTTTACAGACAGTGAGACGATCAACTCAACAACTGTGTTTTATTGTCATTTCAACCATATACACGATACAACATTTCACCGTGGCTAAAGTGGTGTTACACATTTAAAATATATAAAAACGACATTATATAAAAACGACATACAAAACACACATTATAGGCTCCGTAAAGTTCAGCTAACACATAGCTACTAGCATTAGCGCTTGGTGGGCTGTAAACACCAAGTATAAACACAGCCGTCAATTATCGTGGAATGTAGAATGGTCGGCATTTAACAGTCACAAACTCCACCAGCAGTTAGTTGGATACAACAATAGTCTTACCTGGTGACAGAGCAGCCGGCCTGGTAGCTGGATAGTCCGGTACAGCAATGTTTCCACAACAACAAAAACACAGCAGTCTCTGAACTTGCGTTGGGAGTTTTGTTGAAGTTGGATGTAGTCCAGTTTGTTGTCTAATGAGTGGACACTTGCAAGCAGTGCCGGTGGAAAGCTAACGCTAGCCGGCCACCAGCACACTCGTTCAACGTTCCCCGCTGATGATGTCCCTTTACCAGCCAGAGGCATCGAGCAGCACCGCTGATCTCCATACCCGGCGGGCGAAGCTGTGTCGAGTATTCTGTCTGTAATAAAGTGTCCTGCATATTCTCCGATCTGTACCAATGTATCCCGGTGGTACACGTGTGCGGTAGTTTGAATGCACATAATTGTTGTTCTAAAATTTCCTTCGGGATGAATAAATCTATCTATCTAAAATCTTCTGCTGAGAAGCCAGTAAGCAAGGACTCAAGATGGCTGACGCTCGTTTTGGCTCTGCAATCTTCGGAGAAAGATGAGAGTCCAACCCCCTATGGGCGGGTTGAAAACATGCGGAAGTAGCTCCTAGTACTGGCTGTAGTCCATAGCCTCTGGGCAAAAATGATGATGATGACGGAAAACGACGATTTGTGCGTCATCAGAGGCTTTTTTCCAGACCCACAATACAGAGATCTCTTGTCTCAGGGGGACATGAGGGAGGGAAGCACGGCCATTCAAAAATACTACCGTGTTTCTACTGATACAAAGTTCAATGCTAAATCGGTGAAGTATCCCTTTAAATCATGTATCATATTCGATGTGAATATTACAGCGAAGTCATTACAGCCAGATTATTAGCATATATTTTCAAGCCAAACATCTCTGGTGTGGTTTTGACGAGCAGAAAAGTAATTTACCTTAGCTATATACTGAAACAGGCTAATGATGTTAAGTGCACTTCTGTGATATTAGGGTGCGCGCAGCGGAGTCAGAGTGGTGAGTGCTGTCGCATAATTGTGGAACAGTGGAATTTGTGGCTGCCCAGGACTTATCTAAAACTTCTCACTCTCACCCATACACTGGGCTAAAATGACGTATTTAGCTGTCAAAATCCTAAACATTTCCTGGGGGGAGAAATCATCAGACATCCATTATTTTGTTATTCAGCACCCCTGGTCAAAAATAGGTTACCGTGCGCCTGCCTGAGACAGAAACAGGTCTCAAACAAAGTAAATTTTCTCCTGATGTGTCCATCTGAAAAATGCCATTTTAGTGTCAGGATATTCTGTAGATACAGTGGCACTCATCAGTTCATGAATCCATGCTAAAGTTGACAGAAAAGAGGAATAAAAAATCATCTTTTGGAAATTGATCTTAATGCCTTAATTAAAAAAAAAATGAGGAAAAATCCAACCTTTAAGGACACCAATTTTCTCTGTGAATGAATAATGTATCGTAAATAAATAAATGTTCTTCCTTAAAATACAGGGGGCATAAGTGAGTACACCCCTACGTTAAATTCCCATAGAGGCAGGCAGATTTTTATTTTTAAAGGCCAGTTATTTCATGGATCCAGGATACTATGCATCCTGATAAAGTTCCCTTGGCCCCCACATCATCACCATACCTAGAGACTGGCATGGGGTACTTTCCATAAAATCATCTCTCAATGCTAATCAAACCAGCTATTAGGCTAACTGAAATAACACCATGCCAATCTCTAGGTATGGTGAAGGGCATGTGATGATGTGGGACTATTTTAATTCCAAAGGCCAAGGGAACTTTATCAGGATGCATAGTATCCTGGATCCATGAAATAACTGGCCTTTCAAAATAAAAATCTGCCTTGGCAGGAACAGGCCAGCGCCTTGCATGTGTCTCTGCCACCATTGGTGTATGTATGTGTGTGAAGGAGTAAATGAGACACAAAACGTTTGTGGGGTCATTGTCAAGATGATTGATACCGCTTCGTTCTGTCTAGTCGTTCTGGTCGTTGGAGACACCCAAGGCCCACTCTGAACAACCCTCGTTGGCCTTCTCACATGTCAAATGGGAGCGTTTGTTTAGTTTCTGGGGAAGAGACGGAAGGACAGAGTAGTTAAGAGTACTTCCATTAATACCTGACTACAGAGTAGTTAAGAGTACTTCCATTAATACCTGACAATGGACACTTGGTCGGGCATTAACCCTTATACCATGGTCACTTGCCAAATAACATTTTTTTTGAAAACATTTTTTATTTATTTATTTTTATTTTTTTTTTAGATTATTTTTTTGGGGCTTTTCCCTTTATTTGAAAGTGGATAGACATGAAAGGGGGAGAGAGATGGGGGATGACACGCAGCAAAGGGCAGCAGGTCGGATTCAAACCCTGTGCCGCTGCAGGACTCAGCCTACATGGGGCGGACGCTTCTACTGGGTGAGCTAGAGGTCGTCCCAAAAAACATTTTTTATTTTAATGCGTTTTACAATCGAAAGCTAACGTCTTTCTAAACAATACCTCTGTTTCCCTGTTTACTTCTGAAGGTTGACTAATACCGGGACAATCATTCCCATCCTATAAGGTTCTTATTGACAGCTTCAGGAAATAGGAAGGACCTTAGATACGACTTGCCACCCTTAACAATGGGAGATATTTATAGTCCGCTCAGCTTGTAGAACCCTTCAGCTCAGCTATGAGCCAGAAAGCTAACGCTATGCTAGCAAGATTTAAAGTCAATAACATTGTGTACAGTTGGAAATCAGTAAAAATAATTTGACAGTATGTTGAACAACAAGACAAGCTAGCTATCAGCCATGTCATGCCCAAAACAATATAACAACTTTTACGAACAATTTGATCGTGTAACGTTACTGTCGGCCGCAGCCTGAAGTAGCGACGTGAACAGTGAACGGGATGTGAGATAATGTTATTCTCTGTGAAACAAAGTCAGTTCAGAGGGGCAGTATAACTTACTTCTTACAGTGTGTGTGTTACCTCCTTCTTACAGCGTGTATGTTAGCTCCATCCTGTGGTGTTCAGAGTATAACTTCTTACAGTGTGTGTGTTAGCTCCATCCTGTGGTGTTAAGAGTATAACTAACTTCTTACAGTGTGTGTGTTAGCTCCATCCTGTGGTTACTTCTTACAGCGTGTGTGTTAGCTCCATCCTTTGGTGTTAAGAGTGTAACTTCTTACAGTGTGTGTGTGTGTGTGTGTGTGTGTGTTAGCTCCATCCTGTGGTGTTAGTTTTTCACAATCGCTATGACACTTTTTTCAATACTTTTAACAACTTTCCTAAACTCTTAACACAGTTAGCACAACATCTGTCTGTGAAGGCTATACAATTAACACATTTCTTGTTGCTTTGACAAAAATGCATACAGTTAACACAAATTTAAAATGCTTGAACTTCTTTTACACACAAGCTCCACCAAGACCAAAACAATGGATTATTATTGACAAATTTACAAATGCTTTTACACTGTATGTCAGAACAGATAACATTATGTTCTAAACCTAACGTATAGGCTAAAGTCAAAGTGAACAGCTGATCGTATTGTAAATTTAAACACAAATATATCCCCTACATTTTATACATAGATCAATCACAGCTGATTCCCTTCTAGGAAACACACTCAGGTGTTGAGGTTCTTTCAATCCCATGATCATATGGTAGTACATACAGTAAAACAGCACCTATTTGAACAAAATACTGTAGATGAACACAGAAAATAAGAAAAATGCCTTCATGAGGGAGAGGAAGAGGAGTACCAGGATAATTCTGTCTCTGTCTCCTTTTTTTCATAAACCATACATTCTATAAAGCTACTCTGAGATGGGTCATTCATTTTTTGTATTGAATCTCTGCAGCAAAAGAAAGAAATCGGTGGCTGGGTTGGCTCAGTGGTAGAGCAGGCGCACATACTGTATACTTGGAGGTTTATACCTCGACGCTGAGGTCCAGGGTTCAAATCTGATTTGTGATGATTTACTGCATGTCTTCCCCCCCCCCCCTCTCTCTCTCTCCCCTTTCTCAACTAGCTGTCCTGTTAAATAAAGGCGGAAAAGCCAAAAAAAAATAAACTTGAAAAAAAATATGCATGCATTTACTAAACAAAACAAAAATGTAGACAGGCTTCAAGAGAAACTTCAGTGCAAAACACAATCTATGATCAATACAATCACTATTGTCTATTATATAAGGGCAGATCTGACACATATCAAATAATGCAGTTTCTGTAATTCCATGGGATGTTAGTGTTTTGTATGACATTGTGGAGTGATTGACTAAATGTTCCTGTTGGAAGAGAACATGTGTTAGTGTTTTAGAAGAATTATTTGATTTTGAGACATGATTGCATTGTTTTGGTGGACATAGTGTATTGTTTTAGTATATTATTGTATTTTGAAAATCAGTGTTGGAGTTTAGTTTACAATGTGTGATTTTGAGCATGAAATTTAATGTTTTGCCAATTGTTGGGTACTCGTAGGGGTACAGATTCAAGTATTGGCATATTATCAAAGATGTATATTAATATTAATAAAGTTATGAATATGGTTATTAATAACTTTATCAAATCAACAAACAATCAAAACGGGGCACCACCCTGAAACTTCAGGGGCCAATATTGAACTGTGGAATAGTCTTATTTGTCAGTGGAAGGGTGAAATCCGAGCACTGACCTGTGTTTAACCAGCAATTAATACAATAATACACAAATAATCACAAACAACTGCTAATTAAAGTATAGTAGAATTTATTAACTTCAAAATTATCAATGGCCAATCAATAATCCTTTGATCAATTAAAACCAATATACGTTTCTTTTAAGTACAACAAAACAAAGCAAAAACAAAACAGCATGTGGGGAGACCCTCTGTGTGTGTGTGTGTGTGTGTGTGTGTGTGTGTGTGTGTGTGTGTGTGTGTGTGTGTGAGAGAGTGGGTGTGAAAGATTAGGGGGGGTTGACGAGGTGTAGTCTAGCCAAAGACTACAAAAATGGCTACTCCTGTGAGCTGCACAAAACTGTATAACCCCAAGAGGGCGATATTGCTAGGCTAAGCCCAAGATTAGCCGTTAGCTCCTTCAGGCTACCGTATGGTTGACACAAAGGGACACCCTGAGGAGCGCAGTTGTTAAGCAGTGTGCGTTCTGTAGCTAGCTACGTGACTAGCTGTTGGCCAGCTGTTCACCTTAGCACGTGTATGTAACTAGCTATGTGTTCATATATGTGTGTGTGAGAGACAGGTTAGAGAAAGAGATATATTTTTACTTGGATCTTGGTTACCGATAATGACCAACCCTCTCAGTCAACTCATGTCTGGACTAAAGTGGAATTAGGCGCAGACTCTGAGAATTTCGTCTGACTGAGGGGACGTTCATTATAACCACTCCGGTGTACAGCACCTAAACTCTGTGGAAGGAGCTAGCAATATAGCATTTACAGTTACCCTAGCTACATTATATTCAACACAACATATCAACAATGCACCATGATCAGAGTACATTCACGGAATAGATTTTTTTTTACTCAGCGGTCACAATCCTAGATTAATACATTACACGCGCAGCAGTAGCGCTGTATTAATCAGATCACATTAATGGTAACACAAAGTAGCAGCAATAGCAAATTACTCATTAATAAAACACACTATTTATCTCTGCCCAGACGTAAGCCTTCTTACTGTGTGTTCAGTCCGTTTGTCCGTAGGTTTCCACGAAAGAAACGTGGGTCCGTGTCTGCTCGTCAGCAGATCAGAGGAAGCTTTCCTTCCAAAAAGAGCAGAAGGAATGGAGCTAGAGTCGACTTGAGAAGAAAAACGTTGTTTCCTTCTCCTGCAGATATGAAAACACTGGCGCGTGGTTTCATAGGATCCACGGTGCTTCCAGCACCGAAATTAAATCCACTTTGTTTCAAAAATGGAAGTTTTAGCACGAGCGCTTGGGCGCTGACCTGGTACAACCTGGGGTTGAGGTGGAAAGCATTTGTTTCTGTGTGTCATGCTGTAGTGACCAAAGTCACAGGGCAAAAGACGGGAAGTAGGGGGTGAAGAGGTTATTTATAGGTCAGGCCACCAGACCTGGCTCCCTGCTGTGTTTATGGTACCTCTGAACCAATGGGAGAGTCAAAGTGAAGCTGAAGGTGTCGAACCTTATCTGCAGGTCCCTTTTTTTGCCGCCATTTTGCGTCTTTCTATTCTCCTTTTCTTCATTTAGAAGTTTGGAGCAAGGGATGTGGACTCTACCGTAGGCCAAGAATCTTTGTCTGAAAGACCACATGGTCTCTGGGTCTTTTGTCTTTGAGTCACATGTTGGCTGAAAACCCTTTGCTTGAAAAAGATTATGTTTAACCTCCTCGACGGTCCCAACACAATCATGTGTTGTAGGTGTGTCGGTGCGTTAAGAGTTTAGGAAAGTTGTTAAAAGTATTGAAAAAAGTGTCATAGTGATTGTGAAAAACTGTAAGAGTGTAACTTCTTACAGTGTGTGTGTTAGCTCCATCCTGTGGTGTTCAGAGTGTAACTAACTTCTTACAGTGTGTGTGTTAGCACCATCCTGTGGTGTTAAGAGTGTAACTTCTTACAGTGTGTTTATTAGCTCCATCCTGTGGTGTTCAGAGGACGAGGCACTGAAGCACCACAGTGTTGGAAATAACTTGTATAAAGTACTTGAAAGCAATACTAAAAAAAGTACGAGTATCTTAGCAAAAAATGTCTTTGGTAGAAGTTAAAGTCATCTTTTAGAATATTACTTGAGTAAAAGTCTTAAAGTATTTGATATTTGCTGTACTTAAGTATCAAAAGTCATTTTCTGATATTAAATGTACTTAATTATTAGATGTAAAAGTAAAAAAAAAATTCATCTTTGATTATGAACTTTATGGCCAAAGGTGTGTAACGTCATCTTCATCACCACTGTCGTCGGGGTGGTCATTGTCTGTTACCATGGCAGCAGAGCTTGCACCAGGTGTTTCCATGACACTATCAGTCGTTATGCTTCCTCCTCTTCTTCTTTAGTTTTGGCCTATGGTTTTTTTTTGCCACCAGGCATCAGGTCACCAACTGGAATGGAGCATCCTTTAACTTGCAATTCAGGAGCAAAGATTCACCAAACCTGCTTTTTTGTGTAACAAATTTCTTCTGATTTTGTTTTGTAGTAACGAGTAACTAAGATGAGGGGAAATGTAGTGGAGTAGTAGTTCTACTTAAGTACAGAAACAAAGTATTTGAACTTTGTTACAATACAACACTGTTAATAACAGATTCACATGTTGTTTTTCTTTTAATGTAGGGCATTCATTTAGGACTGTAAACAATCAGTTTCACTCGTCGGTTACAGTTGGTCCAGAACGCAGCAGCTCCACTTTTAACCGGGAATAAAAAACGTGACCACATTTCACCGGTTTTGGCCTCGCTCCACTGGCTTCCTGTCTGTTTCAGGATTGATTTTACAATTGTATTGCTTATTTTTAAGATTTTAAATGGGTTGTCGCCTTCTTATTTATCAGAGCTTTTACATGTCCACACACCTGTCAGAGCACTGAGGTCATCCAATCAGATGCTCCTCGATGTGCCCAGATCAAGGTTAATAAATAAAGGTGAGCGAGCCTTTTCATTGGCTGCTCCAAACCTCTGGAATAGTTTACCTGTTCACATAAGAACATCTCGGACCGCTGGAACATTCAAGTCCTTGCTGAAGACCCACTACTATTCGTTGGCTTTCAATTCAAGTTGAGCTTTGACACCTTGTCCTTTTTTCTACTGTTGGTTGTGTATTGAGTATTGTTTGTGTATATTATCATTTTGGGTTTTTTGAGCTTGTTAAGCACTTTGGTCAACTATGGTTATTTTTAAACGTGCTATGCAAATAAAATTGAACTGAACTACTCTCGAACATGTCATCTGGGTGCCTGTGTTTTGACAGAAGTTAGCGTAACTAGAGGGTGAAAGGTTATAATGATGGCACTGACGGGCGACTAAAGGAAACGTCTCGTGTCTGAAAATAAAATAACAGATTTCTCTGGGTTTGACATTGGTGGAAACATTTGAGATAGTGTAAGTAGACAAGTCAAAAAAATATATAACATAGGTAAAGTTGTTTTTAGAGATTTTATTGCAGAAATATTACATTATATTACATTATTGTACATTTAATAAAGTTATAAATATGTACATTAATAAATTTATCAAATTGAATAATAATAAACGGGGCACCACTCTGGACTCTTAAAATACAGATATCAAATGATTTAATTAATTAATCTCATATTTATAAAGTGAAGGAGTGAATCCGAACACTGACCTGCAAAACCAGCTGTTACTACAACACATATAGAAATAATCTGTCTGTGTGTGTGTGTGTGTGTGTGTGTGTGTGTGTGTGTGTGTGTGTGTGTGTGTGTTATTGTTAGTTAGAGAAAAAGGGACAGAAAAAGCACATGAAGAAGAAGCTCAAACAACACTTGAGATCTTAACTCCTGGCAATAATAATAAGTCTTTTAGTCAACTCAGAGTTCCGGTAGTCATTTCGGAGATCTGAACTTTTAAACCATGAAAAGAAAGCTTATTAACCACACAGCAGCATGAAACTAACACGTTCCAATGGCGTGGGAGACACAATTAATGCAGCCTTACTACACCTTTATTTTGTTTAATACATTTAAATTGCAGGCATTTGCCTTGCATAGCTTCAGGTCCGCCCAAGCGCAGATGCTTCTTAATATCCACACAGGCCGTTGACTTCTTGTCTTTCGACATTATTGGCTTCTGCGATGTTTCTCCTTCAAGGTGAGCACAAATGTCCTACGTATCTTCAAAAGGAGAATTGTAGCAGTGCAATGTAGAGCTCTCTTTTCAGCAGCCTTCTCCTTGCATTATGTCACGTTACTCTCGAGGAACAGCAATGTGTCTTTGTAGAAACAGTGTTCCAGTAACTTTAATAATCCAAGGAACACACTGTTGTTGTGCTGGAAAGGCCTGTGTAAACTAGATACTGCTAACCAGTTTGTGGTTTTTGTGTTTCTCTGTAAACAGGTTGCCTGTTTGAGAACGGGCTGTGTTCACCATATGAGATCTGCCTCAACGGTAAGATGTCCAGCACACACAAACACAAACACACACATTTTAAAAGCTTTGTTTGTATAAGTATTCAAGTATATTTAACCAGATCAGTTGCAGATCAGAAAAAGCTTCATTCATGTACAGGTGAAAAACACAGACCATTGCTTCTCTTCTGCGTTTGTCATGACCTGGCTCACGAGCCATGATAAAACACAATAATGCATAATACACAGTGTGCAACCAACAGCCAACTAAACAGAAACGTGGTTCCAGATGTTTGGAGAGAGCCACTAAGGGGATGGCCAGCCAGATCTTAAGGACTCCTGGGAGACTGGCCAGGTGCTCCCAGTTGCACTGATTTGGCAGCGCCCATGGAGCTGCAAGGCAGCACAGAGAAAAGCACCAAAAGGGATGAAGAACCACAGCAGGCCCTGCCACAGCAGACACTTTTGAAGGGGTAACACTTAAAAAGTGTCTGCGCCTAACAATGTTTGCTTCGGGAAAAGTTTGATTTTCCAGCTCGCTCCGTTAGTGGTGGAGGTTGGCGAACGCTAGCAATGCTAAGCCGACGTCACAACCAAACGTTAGCGATTGGTTATGGCAGATCCAATAGTTTTAAACTTTAACCGAGTACCCGCCTTCAAGGAAGTTAACACTTGTCAATGGAGAGTGGCCAGACTCTCTGTACCCCAAGCAACCTGGTACCAGTAAGAAGCAAATTAAGAGGGAAAAAGAGAGACACACAAGGATGTATGAAAGCAGTTAACATGCATATTGTTCAAATCAGAATTCAGCTGGTATAAAATAGACAATTCTTCGAAAAGAAGCTCACTGATTTATACTACCCAGATCATGCACTTGCAGGATCTCAGCACCAGACTACATTAGCCTTAAGAGCATAACAATCAGCTTTCCAGTGCCCTTTCTTATGACAAAAGTTACAGGCCTTATCTGAACTCCCAACATTCCTGTGCGTTAAAACGTAATCATCTGCCAAAGCAGCCGCAGCAGTAGCTGTTTTTACCTTTTGATCGCTGACATATGTGGTAATTCTCTCCGGTAAAGAATATTTAAATTACTTCAAGACTATCATGTCACACAGCTAATCCAAACTCTCCACCTTTATCGCGAAACACCAGTGTGCAAATTAAGCGGTCAAATCACGGGAAAATTCAAGGTGTGTCTGCTTATCCCCTTTCCTTCAAGTCCAAAAACGTTGACGAAAAGCCTCAGGGACATAAGACTTGAAAACAGCTGACAGTGATGAATAGGCCTCCTGCGCTCTACCGGTCAAAACACGCTGGAGCATTAACGTTCGAGCAGAGCCCAGCCACCTTCTTGTGACCGCGAGGCGCTTAAACAAAGAGAAAAATGTCTCTGGATCCCTTTTAGTACATTTTGGCAACAACCGTAGACTACCCAAAATATCAAAACTCTCTTCAGAGCACGGCGGAGAACTCTCCCACCCCACAGAATCATCTGGTATTAATTTCCCACTTTTGATCAAATCAAGTTTATACTGCTGTAGAGCTAACTTTTCCTATTCGGTCTGATAGCACAACTTTTCCACTGCCGACTGCTTCTCAATCTCTGCCATATGCTTCATTGTTTCATGCTCCAACTGTAAGCATCTCTTTTTGCTGCTCAAATGTTAAACCACTGGTTGCCGAAACTGGCAGTGACAAACCAGCGGTAGTAGTTGGAACAGGCGTTTGCTCTTGAGTCAAAACACCCTTTTCACTCAAATTTGCCTTCCAGATACTGTCCTTCAAACGCTAATCAGAAATCTCAATCTCATAGTTATATGCTTCTTTTAATAAATTCTCTTTTTTGCACTTATCCAAAAACTCCTCTGAAGGAGCCTTAAAAAAGGGCCAACGCAAGTATCAACCAGATGCGTAAAGGGCCAAATAAACCCACCAAGAGATCACAAAATCCCCACTACCTAAACTGCCTAACTGAATATTGCTAACACTAAAGTTATCCCTAGTCTTCATGCAGTGACCGTGGTGGGTAGTTATCCACTAAATATAGGGCGGAAAAAAGGCAACCAAAGAAATAGTAGCGGGGCTACGGCCGTGCTCCCAAGCACTTTGGCTCTCACCACTCTCAAAAACAGACTTGACGGGCCTAAAGGAGTACCAGCCCTTTGCTTAACAGAGGATTGTGCTCTCACACAATTATGCACCAGTCGAAACTTACCTGAAACCACCTGCTCTATGCTTGAAAACAGCGACCAATCATTAACTTTAAACCAAATTGCCGCATATCTCCATAGTAACACGTATAGTCTACCAAAACATTCAGAGCTTCTGACTACCCGAGAACCAACGCAGCCCCATAGTAACTTGATGACCTCCATGTAGCAGGACTCGCTGCCATCATGGGTTACCCTCAGCACAGATCACAGCCCAGACACACAATTTACAGGCAACAATGTTTATTTTTTTCAACACAACTTTTCAACACAACTTTATATATACTACCAACTGTGCACCTCTGTCTGCCCAGCTAATGGCAGGCACACAGCCCATTGCTCACGTTTTTACAAAGAACCAACAAATTGATCTCTCACAGTCCAGTCCTGTCTCTGTGGTGTGTGGCAGACATCTGAAGGTCCAGCACGCTACTTTATACAAAGGGAGAGTTTAATTAGTACAACGATCAGCTGAGACAATTAACTCACCTGGCACTGCTCTCCTGCTCTATCCCCACACCTCTCGCCACTGCAGAGAGGTGTAGAAATATTAATGCACATGCAATCTGAATGCCCTCACTACCACATATAGATATGAACCCCCGCTCTCTCTGCCTTAATCTTCCCTTGCGACCTCTCTGGCATAAAGAGAAAGGACACCCCTGCTGAGAATCAACCTAGAAGCAAAAAAGCTCAACACATAAAAGTTGTTGACAGAAAATTATCTGCATATATTTTGGAATCCTGGAAACACCTCTATGTATGATCCCATTGGATCAGGCAAATGATAACCAGGTTACTCGACAGAGCTCATAATCTATCTGTTCTGAGATAACCTTTATTTCATTGGTTTAATGGGAAGCTATGCAGAGACTTATCAACATCTTAGCAGGATTTAAAGCAAAGACAGAGAGACAACAGAGATACTAGAATCTGTTGTATCTCATTAAGCATGTAAATGGTCTGGTAGGTGGTGCAGGTGGCTGTGCTGTCTGGTTTCTGACCTGCTTCCCGACGTGTGTTTACTTCAGGCAGGGTGTGATTGTTCTGAATTCATTAGCTCGGTTGTTTCCTGTGTGCATGGTGTCCTTTTAAAATGTGCCCCGTAATCTAATTCTGACAGAGAAGGTGTGGATGAAAAAACCAAATGCATGTCTAGTTCTGTGAGAAAAACATTATATCAACCGTGAATTTTATTTTCAGCCTGAGCTCAGATGGTCTTTGTTGTGACTGCCTCAGGTGACCTTGTTTGTCTCAACTGCTTGTATAGTTTGTCTGTTGTATTAGATGGCTGATAAATTTGTCTTTGCTCTGCTGGTCACACGTATATCTTCTGCCTTTGTTATCCAACTGCATATAAGTATTATTTCTTTTTGTGATTCTGAAAATCTTACAAAGAGGATTGCTACAGGAAACAGTTTAGGGGGGAGGGACATTGCAATAATTCAATTCAAAATCCCTGCAATCAGGACTAGTATAGTATACCAAGGCATTCTCATGAACAGGTTTGTGCAATACAGTACAAAAATGTTTGCACACCAATTCGTATGATATCCTAGGAAACTAGGCAACCGCCGGCTGGTCACATGACCTCAGCTACAGAGCTCCATGATGCTGGCTACAGAGCCCCGTCATATCAGCCGCAGTTGGTAGTTGTGTTTAGCCGTCAATAGGTGACTGTGAGCCGGTTACAGGCACCGCCACATGACGGGCCTTTCAGGGGCATGAAAGTTGAGAGTGTAGCTCCACGTAGCTCTCTCAGTTTCGGCCCCCATCACTAGCAGATGGGTCCCTCCCTGTTTAGTCAGCCAGACAATTTGAACTGTAGTTTTAGAGACCGTGGGATTTCCCAAACTGAATAAATCCCGCTCGCACATATAAACACAAAACTGCTTTGCTAGCTCCATCGTGTTGTAAGTAAGACATCTGATGAAAAAATGATTTTATTCATTAGCATGATTGCCGTACTGTTTAGTTAAAAAACATCCAAAACACCGTACGAAAACATAACGGACCAGACGCAAGCTTTTATTTTGAAAAGTCAAAACTTGTGGAAAGAACCAAGCCGGGAGGGCATGAGACGGGAGGTCTGCAGGCTGCAGCCATACCCGACTCAATATCCTTTGGGTGCCGGTGATATTATGTGTGTGTGTGTGTATATATGTATATGTATGTATGTATGTATGTATGTATGTGTATATATATATAAACGACAGCCTTTTCAAGGCATTTGAGAAGGAAGGAGTGGTAGCATGCAAGCTCCCAAATTGACGCTCGTCTGAGAAATGGAGTTTTGGATAATGTTCAGCTTCGGCAGCTTTACCTATATGCTAAAATATACAATGACTGAGGAAGCCTAGTGACGAGTCCATAGCAACCAGTGTTGAATGTCTTATTACCCAGTGTGCTTTGCTGAATGGTCTCAATGTTTTATTATTTTATTTCATGTGAATACTAGTTTACTAGATGAGTAACTTAGTATTTGAAGTGTTGCAGTAATGCAGGAAGTGTGCATTTAGTTTATATGCTTATTGTGAGTAAATCTACTGAAATGGCCACCACACCATAACAGAGGAGTGAGATGTGTAAGATGAGAATGGTTTAGTCACGATGTCATGGCTGTAAAAGAACAATGGGCATCTGTATATCTTTGCCAAGTGCAAACCAGTATAGAAGACATCAATAAATAGTTGGGGAGGGTCATCCCTTGTTTCCATATCATTTTGGAGGGTCATCCAAAATTCATTTCTGGTGAAGGGAGGGTCAGGTCTATTTTGACTAAAGATCCCAAAACTCCTGCGGTGGCCCCTGAAATAAATAACGAACAGTCCCTAAAGGCAAAATGATAAAAGTTCAGTACAAAGTTGAAAAAAAACTTTAATCTATTCCCAGTAACTGTTAAAAAGATGGAGTGGGTTTTTATCTATTTTGCAGATTTCAGTGGTGCACACAGTTTTGTGGAGGTTGGATGGTTATTCAATAGTGATGGAGGACTCTGTCCAGACTTTGAGTGATCGTTTCCCTTCACTACTGACCTTAACTGCTCCGACTCTGTTATTTTGAAGTTTCACATTGTGTAGATTGGCACCTGCTGCTTCCTATCACCTTGCACCTAAATTTTAGCCCATATCTGACCAGGGGGTCGATCTTTTACAGAAGTCTGACAAACATGGATTGCTATTTACTTAGCAGCACTAATTAGATAAGTCCTCCCACACTCCTCTGGAATCAGCTCCTGCTAGAAGGTATGAAGGTTCTAATGTATGAGAACCCTCACTGATATAAATAGGGTGGACAAAATAATAAGAGTTTCAACAAAAACTGAACATTATATCCTGTTGTATTAGACTGCTCTATCTATCTATCTATCTATCTATCTATCTATCAACATATAATAATGTAGTAATATACAGTATCATACTGATAAGTTAAGCATCACAGCTCTTGACAGTTTTCACCACAGAAACATCAAATACTGCTACAACACAAAATAAGCAAGGTGACTACTTGTAAGCTAATTAACGCAGTAACTGTGAATCAAAGATCGTCTTTTAAATGCAATATCTATGGTGTATGTTGTCAGACCATATGAATACGTTTAAAAAAGTGGAGAAATGTAAAGCAGGCTGTGTGAAAAGATCAGGACTGAGACTTTTGACATGTTTTTACTGTAGCAAGCATTAGCAACCGGGAGTTAGAAGACAAAACCGGAACTGGATCAAGCTGAAAAAGGTGGCATGAGGTCAATACTTGTCTAACTTGCTTTTACTGGCGTGGTGGGTGTCACCCAAATGTGTCCTCAAATGCTAATCATTATGTACTAGTGGTAAAATGATTGTGTCAGTCCCTGGCAGTTCGGCTGCGCTCTCAGCCCAACTTTCAAAGAGCATGGAAAGCTCTCCTTGGGTGAGTCAGGTGAGGTGAGGTTGCGCTGACAGCTGGATCTCACAGTGGAAAAGCTACGGTGGCTGCACCTCCAGCCATTGTTCTCACCCACTGTGTGTCCGATCTGCTTCAATAGCTGCTGTCAAACTGCCCCTCGCACACAATGCCAGTCTGTTGTGTTGGTGATTGGCAGCTCAGACTCTATCAGGACACACAGCAGCTCTGATTACCTGAACTGGCTATAATCTCTTGGCAGAAAAAAAAACTGAGTAACGTTGGTATTGTTCAGCTGACGACATTCTCTTTCTCTCTCTTTCTACCTTTTTTCCAACAACAAAGGGAGAATGTGACAACTAGACAACTACATATCTCAATACCCAGAGGATTGCTTTTACCTTGGGATCGGAAGACATTAAAACGCTTTTCACATAGCTTCTCCTGGATGAAAACTACACTTGTGACAACAGTATTTAGAAAAGATGCCTTGACTGGAGATTTTGGAGAATTAAACAGTGTTAATGTAAAAAAGAAAAAAAAGGTCCAAGCCACTCTTCTTGCAAAAAATTTAAAAAGCCTTTATTTAAATGGCTTTTTCATATCGAAATCCTGGGCAGCAACCCACGTGTATCGGCACATACGGCCTTGTTCCAGGGTGTAACCCTCAAGACACAGTTTCCCCTTTAGTAGACACCTGATCATTGTAAACACCTGAGCACACAGCCAGGGATCTCAAAGATGACAAATGCAACGTATAACCACCAGAACAGTGTTTATCTATAATTGTCCCGTTATTACACCAGTTATCATGCATGTATATACAGAACCCCCCTCCTCTGCTCTTACAGTCCTCAGTCCTGTCCCAGCTGATCAGAGTGTGGCCTGCTAGCTGCATGTTAGCATCGGGTATCCCCGGGTGAAGCCAGGTTTCAGTGATAATCAAAACACAGCAGTCACGAACATATTGATTTCCAGCGAGTTGTAATTCCAAGTCGTCCGTTTTAGGCACCAGGGCTCTGGCATTGGAGAGATACAGGCTCGGTAGAGGTGGCTTGTGTGCTATGCTAGCTTTAGCATAACACCGGACCTGCGGCCCCGCTATTTCTCTCCCTCCTCCGTCTGCGGCGCCTCCTAGACCCGACAACAATCCACGAAGAGCCCGGCGGTCTCGCTATGTCGTCTGGGATGTTGTGCATATGATGAAAGACACTCGAAATAGATATCTGGTGCTGGTCACCGATGTCCAAAAGGTTCTGGTGGGTATAGCAGATGTTCGCAGAACCGACAGTCGTAAAGCAATTTGTGATTCTCGCGAGATTTGGCGGGGCGCCACCTCCCAAACTTCCATTGCTGGTTTTCTCAGCGGCGTCCCCCCCCCTGCTTTGCTATCGGGATGATTAGCCCTACTACGAGTTTGTTTACCATCAAAATGACTTCAAAGCTGTTATATTAAGGTACAAATCTTGCATAGTGTGCCTTTAACGTTGAAGCAGCAAAAAGTGAACCGCAGTCAGAGCTGGTAAAAAAAACACCCCCCCTCCCCGACCTGCGTGAAGCTGGCCCCCCATGTCATCCAAAAATTATTAAAAACACTGCTATTCGTTTGTGCCGGTTTGTGCCATAAAAATTATCGTTTGTGCTGTTAAGGTTTTTAAGTAATTGAACTTTACATTTTCTGGCCAGTGACGTCACCCAGCCCCCCATTAATGTCCAAATCTCCCCAAAATGGTCTCAATCGTTTGTGCTACGTTTGTGCTGATTTGTGGCGTTAAAAGAAACATTTTTACTACTTTGGTTTTTGGCTTTGGAAATCCAACGATTCTAAAAGTTATCTCACATTAACGTTTTCCTCTTCATTGGCCCCTATGGTGAGGAAAAAGCTTAACGTGGTTTAATGTACCTAAACAATGATCAATCATCGCCAAATTTCTCTCTCATATTGCTCCTCATAACCACTGAAAACAGTCAAAAAATGTAACCCAAAGTCCAATTGTTATGGACGTTATCTGACATTAAGCGTTTCTGCTTCATTAGAGCCTATTGTAAATAAAATTGATGATTGGTCATTGTTTAGGTACATTAAACCACGTTAAGCTTTTTCTTCGCCATAGGAGCCAATGAAGAAGAAAACGTTAACATGAGATAACTTCTATAATCGTTGGATTTCGGTTTAGTTTTTTTGACAGGCTTAAGTGTTCATGACAAGATATGATCATGAGAAATGTGGTGATCATTCATCGTTTATTTATTTATTTATTTATTTATTTATTCAGGACAGTGCACATTAATGAACAATCTAACATTTCTGTACAGACTGTAAATGAGCCAGGTTATAGCATAAATGCTAATTTTCACCTGTAGTCCCGAGGCAGGAAAACAACAACATACAAGATAATGCAACACAAAAGAATATAACAATATACAATATCAAACAAGAAACACATTAGCACACATTCAGACAGGTTACATTACATCAATAAAATTAGTCAAAATGATGACATAACTGGGAACTTTTAAGAAGTTATTTAAGGTGCTTTTTAAATGTGCAGTAAGTTGGACATTCTCTAATGTTTTTTGGGATGCTGTTCCAAAAATGACCTCCTCTGATAGACAGAACAGTTTGTCCAAAGGTAGTTTTTCTATGCAGGATCTCTATATCTCCTCTAAATGAAGCTCTGGTACCATAACCTCTGTCAGACCTTGGTTTAATGTATGTAGAAATTGAAGGTGGGGCAAGTCCATGAAAAAAATTTATAAATTAAACAACTATTTTTAAAATGGACAACATTTTCGAAATTGAGCATATTGTATTTTCCCAAAATATTACACTGAAGGAATGACAGAGGTTTTTGATCAAGTATTTTTATAGATTTTTTGAATAACATTTCTATGGGTTTTAAAATTGTATTTCCAGTGAGTGACCAGGTTGTAATGCAGTAATCTATATGTGAGAATATCATTGAATGTAGGAACATTTTAGCAGAAGTAATTGTCATTGATGGTCTGATTTGTTTAAAGTTTTGTAAATTAAATTTGATTCTGTTCGCTGTAAGTTTGATGTGTTTTTTAAATGAAAATGTTGGGTCCAGTGTGACACCGAGGTACTTGAACTCCTCTACAATGTCAAGTTCCATTCCCCCCAGGAACACATTGGACCGCTCCAGTTTTATGGTTTTTTTTGTGAAAATCATAGCAACAGTTTTCTTTTTGTTCAATAATAGGCAGGATTTAAACAGCCAATGCTGTATATTCTCCAGTGCTAATGTAAGGATGGATGATGCTTCCTGTGTGCTTTTAGCAGGTGTAAAAATAACCGCATCATCAGCATACATTTGAAAATGAACTTTTTGACAAACGCTTGGCAAATCATTTATATATACAGAGAACCGCACTGGTCCCAAAATAGAGCCTTGTGGGACCCCTGCTGAACATTCAAGGTAAGACGACTTAGTGCCACCAACACTCACAGATTGTCTTCTGTTGGACAAGTAAGATTGAAACCAAACTAGCGCATTCTCCGCGAAGTTGAAGTGAGTCAGTTTAGACAGAAGGGCTCAATGATCTACTGTATCGAATGCCTTCTTTAAATCCAAAAAGACTGCACCAACGCAGGTGGTTTTATCAAGCAAAGATTTCACTGTTTCTATGAAGACACAGTTTGCCGTCTCTGTAGAGTGGTACTGGCGAAACCCAAATTGCATGGGATGCAGGAGAGGATGACCGTGGCTGAGGTGTTTATTCCGCAGCTTGGCGATCCACTTTTCTGCAACCTTAGATACAACAGGGAGGATGCTGATGGGGCGATAATTTGAAATGTTTGTTTTGTCTCCTGATTTAAAAATTGGTGAGACTATAGCTACCTTCCATCCTGATGGAACAACTGCCATTTTAATTGATAGATTTATCAGCTGTGTTATCGGGCATACCAGTACGTCTTTGTGTATTTTTAAAAAATGTGTGTCAAGGCCATACGCATCTTTGGCCTTTGAGGATTTCATAGACTTAATAATGTTAGCCACTTCCAGATCAGTTATTTGCTCTAACCTGAAAACCGGCTGTCCAGAATTAATAGGCTTACGAGCTATCTCTGAGGGACTAAACATTTGTGTTATTTCATTGACACAAGTAATAAAGGAATTATTGAATTCCGTTGCCAATTCTTTTGGATTATTTATCAGCTCGTTAACTTTTATTTCCAATTTATCATTGTCCATTTTATTTTGCTCTCCAATTAGTTTATTAATATTTTGCCATATTAGTTTGCCATTTCCATTAGCACTTGTAATAACATCCAAGAAAAAATTTGCCTTGGCTTTACGTAAGGTTTGAGTTGTTTTATTTCTCATGGAAGTAAATCTTTGCCTATCAATGGTAAGACCAGATTTTAAAAACACTTTGAGTAAAATGTCTCTTTCTTTCATAAGTATTTTGCAGTGATTATTCAGCCAGGGTAGATGATTTCCCCTTTTTTTACCTTTTCCTCTTTTTATAAAAGGTTCCATAACATCTGTAATTTTAGCGTTAAATATCTGAGAATTAGTTTCAATATCATTATCAGAAAACAATTCAGACCAATTTACATCATTTAGAATAATATCAAGATTTTGATGTAGATGTTTTGGAATAAAATTGTAATGGTTATTAAATGTAGATGAATTGAATCGCTTTTTACTTAATTTTCGGGAAACAAATACAATATTATGATCAGAAAGCCCTGTAATGAGATTGTATGTTTTACCAATCCTTTCAGCATGGTTTGTGAATAACAAATCTATTAGAGTTTCCGAGCGGTTTGTTATTCTAGTTGGTGTTTTTATCATTTGTGTTAAATTAAAATAGTCAGTGAGTTGTTTGTTCCCTGTTTACGTTCCAGTAAATATTAAAATCACCCATTAAACTAATTTCCTTGGTTTTATCACAGTGATTAAGAAGAAGTTTAAGTTGTTCATAAAAATCATTTTTGTAGTGGGCTTTCTATATATACACACTATAACAAAAGACATTGTTGCAGAAAGTGATATGTCAACACCTACACATTCCAACACAATTTCACTTGGCCATTCAATCATTGTGCACTTTAGGGTGTTTAAGTACATTAAACCACATTAAGCTTTTTCACGTTAAGCGTTTTAGAATGTCCCGTTCATGGGAGTGATGGCTGCTGTCCGAAGCCTTCGCAGCGCAAATAGTAGCCGTGTAATAAATAAAGCCTGGTAACATAAAAACCAAAGTAGTAAACTTGTTTCTTTTAACGCCACAATTCAGCACAAACGTAACACAAACGATTGAGACCATTTTAGGGAGATTTGGGCATTAATGGGGGGCTGGGTGACGTCACTGGCCAGAAAATGTAAAGTTAAAAACCTTAACAGCACAAATGATAATTTTTACTGCACAAACATAACACAAACGAATAGCAGTGTTTTGAATATTTTTTGGATGACATGGGGGGCCAGCTTCACGCAGGTCCCTCCCCGGGGCTGCTGTACGCAGCGTGTCAACAGCCTGCTGCGTGCTGCGTCTGCAGGGTCGTTTTTCAGTTTTTTCCTCAACCTTTATTGTTTGGCCATTTAGTTTTATTCACAGTTTTTTAATATTCAATATCCAATGCTGTCCAAACTGCTCCAAATGCTCCAAAATCCAAACCCCAAGTTCATTGCGTACCCAGGAAATCAAGTGTGAAGTAGATTAGGTGAATGGTTCATGAGATATTTCAAAGACAGACCACACACACACACACACACACACACACACACACACACACACACAATACACACATCCCAGATGTGCAGATTCTTCCCGATTTATAGATAGATGTGTATTATAGGCATATGCATGAAAAAAAAGACAGTGAGTTACCAGCAATTATAGAATATTATACTTGACCCTATAAGTCATTATAAAAATGCTTTATAATTTGTTGTGACTATTGTTAGAAAGAATTATGAATATGTATGAGTGCTTATAACTATACTTATATATAGCTATAAGCAGAGTATAACACATTATAAATGTGTTATAATCCATTATAGAGAGGCTTCATAGAAAGTGTTACCATAATTCTTTTTGTAACGTTTTTGTTTGAAATATGAACATTATATATATTTCATTTGACTTTGAGGATTTCTTTCTGAACAGCTAATAGTCCAGTCGAGACATGTCTTTCATCTCCTGCGTTACCATGGAGCCACTGTTGCCCACCAGGTGTTGATTGGGTCCCTTGTCTTTACTGTCAGAGCTGTAGTTGAGCTCATCTTGAAGAAGATTGCTCAACATGGAAAATCTCATTTCCAGCAGAGAATATGGCCTCCGGTTAATTTAGCAAGATGAGAGCTAAATTGAATTGTGAAGTGTTATTATTCCTGTGCTATATATGGGGTGTATACAACATTGTGACCCTCTGATTTGTAGGGGTGACCCCGAACTCTGCACCACTTATGCTATACGAAGCTACTCTTTCAATGTCTGTTTCTCAATCGGTTGCATGTTTTCATACAAAAGGAGCTTTACACACAACCTTATCACAGCTGAATATTTCATCACTGTAGCCAGAGTGGCTGGTCGGTGAGCAAAAAAGTTCATGTCAAGCCCTGAATGTATGTAATGAAATGCATATAAAAACAAATTTGTGATGATCGATGAGAGGCAAGACTTGACAATTGTAATTTGACTATGTAAATTCTTAGGTACCCCTACTGATTTGTACTTTGAATGAAAAGCCCAGGGGGGACCCTTCACAGAAAGGATTAGAGAAGATTTTAATTTATTATCTTGAGTAACATGGATGCTGCCAATCCGCAAATGGGTGAATATGACAGGTGGTTAGGTGGTCTGCCATAAACCAATTGACTACTTTTGTTGGACTGCCAGACTGCTTTAAGGGGCAAGACAAGATATGAGACTGTCCTCCCAAGAAGACAACAGCAGTCATGTCAGCAAGTGCACCCACAAAGCCCTGTAGCAGCCATAGAAATAATACCTGGAGCAGAGGAGCAAGTCAAGTGGCAAAGTCCATATAGGGGGAAGTGTGGATGGATGGGGATGGATTTTGCCACTTAAAGACACGCACGCGCGCGCGCGCGCGCGCGCACACACACACACACACACACACACACACACACACACACACACACACACTTCCTCTTTATCAGCTGTGTGGAACAAAAAGCACTTGATGGGAATCTCCATGGCAACAGGCGCCAGAGGAGCAGGGCTTAAAGGGATATGTCACCGTTGGAAAGATGAATATATCTTTAAATTGGGTCACTTATATAGTAGAAATGTGAATTTTTTTAGAAATTGGGGGCTTCTAGGCCAAGAAAAGCCAGAAAATGTGTTTTTGGCTCATGTGGATGAAAGACACCAAATCCCAGAATGCACTTGCTTCGCTGCTTTAGCGTCTACTCCGCCTACTGTTTACAGACAGACAGACAGACAGTGAGACGGTCAACTCAACTCAAGTCTCTCTCCTGAACATTGCAACATTCAACATGTCGCAGCACCCCATGGCAAAGTCACCCTGGGCTGAAAATATATTTTCAAAGTCTAAATTTGATGATCAATCTGCACATTTTTGATTTAAATTATGAATCTGTGACATTGCTCCACTGTCACTTGTGGTGCAACCTTTTTACAGCTGTTGAAAGCTGTTTTAAATGGTCTCCTCAAGGTTTGGTTTCTGTAGGTGTTACTGGCAAAACGTTTATGGTGAACAAGAAGTGATGCAGTTGAAAGTTTGCAGTGGAAAAATCTTTAAATAAGTTATTAGCATGGGCTTACTTCATACAGTTGGGGGGGACAATAAACATGCCATTTCTCAAGAGCTATTTTTAAAGTGGACACACATGTTACAGCCAAATTTGTACTTGCATAGGATAAGTGTAGTTGTGTAACTCCAGTAAGTAGTAAGGCTGGCAATTATTCACTTTAGAATAGATATTCACAGATTCAAACTTCCGGGATCAATTACTCTATAGCGAAATGTTATTAAATCACAAACAATGCATCTTTCCTACCGTAGTAAGGTTAACAACGAGCTACAAACTAATTTTCATCAAAACGAGCCGTCCTCCAACCTGGAGAAATAACATTGGTCTCTACGAGCAGCCGGGGTTGAGACATTAGTAAGACGAGTGCTTAGGGACCGTCTTCAAACTACAACACCGAAAAGAGATACAACAACAATATTTATTAATTTAATGATTAAATAAGGTATTATCTCCAAACATTACCTCAATTATAACTTGTCTCGTCCTGGTTATACTACAGCACTTACTTTTCAAAAATAGGCATATTCCTAATTTTGGGGAATATTTTTTGCCAAAACAAATGTAATACATGTCATAATTACAGTCATGTCTCCAAAACTACTCCACACATAGAAGCCCCTCTGCTGGTTGTACTACAGCACTTACCTTTTAAAAATAAGCATAATCATAATTTTGGGGAATATTCTTTGCCAAAAACATTTAATATTTTAATAATTAAATAGAGTTGTGTCTCTAAACTTACCTCACACATAATTAATGTTCTGCTGGTTGTACTACATCACTTACCTTTAAAAAATAGGCATAAGGGACTGTTCGTTATTTATTCCAGGGGCCACCGGAGGAGTTTTGGGACCTTTTAGTCAAAATAGACCTGACCCTCCCTTCACCAGAAATGAATTTTGGATGACCCTCCCCAACTATTTATTGATGTCTTCTATACTGGTTTGCGCTTGGCAAAGATATACAGATGCCCATTGTTCTTTAACAGCCATGACATCGTGACTAAACCATTCTCATCTTACACATCCCACTCCTCTGTTATGGTGTGGTGGCCATTTCAGTAGATTTACTCACTAACATTGTTGTGGAAACACAATAAGCATGGAAACTAAATGCACACTTCCTGCATTACTGCATTACTTCAAATAATAAGTTCCTCATCTAGTAAACTAGTATTCACATGAAATAAAACAATAAAACATTGACAATATTCAGTCATTGTATATTTTAGCATATAGGTAAAGCTGAAAATTATCCAAAACTCCATTTCTCAGACAAGCGTCAATTTGGGAGCTTGCATGCTACCACTCCTTCCTTCTGAAATGCCTTGAAAAGGCTGTCATATATATATATATATATATATATAATATCACCGGGACCGGAAGGATATTTGAGTCAGGTATGGCTGCAGCCTGGAGACCTCCCGTCTCATTCCCTCCCAGCTGGTGTAGTCCGCGAGCTTCGACTTTTCAAAATAAAAGCTTGCGTCTGGTCAGCTATGTTTTCGTACAGTGTTTTTGAAAATCATTTTTTCATCAGATGTCTTAGTTACAACACGATGGAGCTAGCAAAGCAGTTTTGTGTTTATATGTGTGAGCGGGATTTATTCAGTTTGAGAAATCCCACTGTCTCTAAAGCTACAGCTCAAATTGTCTGGCTGTCTAAACAGGGAGGGACCCATCTGCTAGTAATGTGGGCCGAGACTGAGAGAGCTACATGGATAAATATGCACCAAACAAGCCACTTTGAAATGTTGCTGTTCTGACGAATACAAATGTTGGGTGACGCTCCCCCCTAGACTTAAAAAAAAAAATGTATGACCCTCCCCTCAACAAAGAATAAAAAGACATGAACCTCCCCTATTTTCCTCCGGTGGTCCATTCCATAAATACCGAACGGTCCCTAATCATAATTTTGGGGACTATCTTTTGCCATAAAAATAATAATATATGTCATAATTACAAAGAGGTCTCCAAAACTATTCCACACATAGAACCCCCCCTGCTGGTTGTCGGAATTTCTTTTCAAAGTGCACCAGATTGATGCATTTAAAATAGACATTTTCTTACAGGGGAGCATGCCCATGGACCCCCCTAGGGGGGCTTGTGCCCCAGTGCAGCTCTAGGTCTAGTGACGCCCCTGGGGCAGTGTCCCCGTTTTAAGTTTACAAAGATGAAAACAATATATGGAAGTAAACATGTGCCATCGGATTTTGAATTTGAATTTTTAACACTGAATTTTTTTTTTGCATCTAAATCAGACTTTGAATTTTAAAAGCCATCGAATTTCTAGCACTGAAATTTTTTTGACTGACATTTTTTTTCAATATTTAAAAAAATTCAATGTAAAATAATTTGATGTAAAAGAATTCTGTGTCAAAAAATTCGATGTAAAAAAAATTCAGTGTCAAAAAATTTGATGTAAAAAAAATTCAGTGTCAAAAAATTCAGTGCAAAATAATTCAACGTCTCAAAAAATTCTGTGTAAAAATATTCAGAGTCAACATCCAGGTAACCACGGAGAAGCAATCGATCCCTGTATCAAATCATCCAACATCCAGCCAATCAAGTTACGCTCCATTGGTCATGTGACACCGAAACAGGAAGGCGGTGAAGTTCAGGTGAGCTCTGGTCAGAGCTCCGGTCAGAGCTCAGCATGGCTCAGAACACAAATGATTGCGCTTCGGTGAGTGTACTCTTTATTTACCTTTTGTGTTCGTAAAAGTCAGTATTAGTTACCGGACACGTTGCACATTAACAGAAATTGTTGACATTGAACAATGTCTACAGGGAACTTTTAATGAGGCGGTGTTCGTTAAAAGTGTGTTAGCTATTAGCCAGCGCTATGTTAGCTATTAGCCAGCGTTATGTTAACTAATAGCTAACGTTATGTTAGCATGGTTTATGATGTGGCTGGCAAGAAATAGCTGACTGACAGTTTGTTTAACAGCTGCCTATTAAGTTACTAGCTGTTTCTCTTTACCCAAAACATTAAAAGAAGGCGCAAATGATTTCATTACAGTGTTAACTGGTAACAGCTTGGGTCGTGGTTGCTCATAAGTTAGTAGCCCCATTCACACTGCCGTTTGCAAAGTTAAGTTTTTCGCGCTAAATTACATAATTACATAATCGCCATCAGTAAACTGGACACTGTCTGACTCCCTCACTCGTGGGGACAGAGGGGGGAAGTACAAAGTACCTGACGTCCACTACAGAGGACATTCATAAATTAGCATTTTTCATATGAAAATAAATAAGCTCAGCTCTGAAAACTCACTCAGATATTCATGAGATGTTAACTTACTTGAAACGATAAAAAAAACATAGAAATGTTTAATTTAAGAATATCATGCTTATCTTTATTTTTTCCATAAAATGTGATTTTGTTTTTCTCTCCTAGGAACTCCTGCTTAATCATCTTTTAGAAAGACTTTGCTCTCGATTGGAGCATATTCTGGGACGCATGCCTCTGGATCTGGACTTCTTAGAGTTCACTTGCACACACAAACGTGTGTTTTTAAATGCTGTATCCAGTCAAGTAACTGTTTGTCCAGCTATTTTAGATTCACTGACACAGCTACACAGTCTTATCAATTGGGAAAAAGAGAAAAGGGAGCAACACATTGCAGTTGTGCAGTTTGAGCAAGGACCAGCTGGGCGACAACGAATGGTCATATCCCCAGAGTATCTTAGCAAACTTCTGGAACTTAATCTGTCTGTTCCATGTATAGCTAAACTTTTGGGGATGTCCAGGCGCACAGTATACCGACACATGGCTGAGTCTGATCTCTCAGTTAAGGCATTATACAGCACTATGACAGATGAAGAGTTAGATCAGTGTGTGAGAGTCAGCGAGGCAGCCTCACTCTGGATATCGAATGATGAAGGCCCTTCTGGAAGCCAGAGGACTGAGGGTGCAGTATAACCGTGTCAGAGCCTCCATGCACCGTGTTGACACCACTGATGTCATAAGCCGTATGGTCCATGTATGATGTATTGCTTGACGGACCTACTCGGTTCCAGGACCCCAGTCTTTGATGCACATAGATACAAACCACAAATTGATTCGGTAAATTCTTATTAAGCAATCTTTTTGACAAAATGCATACATTCAAAGTGTGTTTGTAAAGTATGTGGTAGTTATCAGTATGCACCATAACACATTTTTTATACTGCTTCTTTCATGTTACTGTATATGCACCATCACAGCTAACGTCTTAAAATGGTATACACCTAGTCTATTACATTTAGCAACTGTGTGTAGAACACTTTTTTTCTTACTTGCAGTATGTTATATACAGCTGACAAATTATTTTTTTCTCTTTCAGCTACAACATTGTTGTCTTTGGTGGTATTGACGGTTTTTCCCGTAAGGTAAGCGCAGTTGTTTGGACTAAGAGTACACATTTCTGTAATCATTAAATACTTGAGTGTCTCATAGACATGTAATTGCATTTGTGCTGCAGATAATGTATCTTGGTGCAGCCTCCAACAACCTTACATCAACCACCCTGGCTTTCTTCCTAGAATCTGTTGAGAAGTTTGGTTTTCCTCTCAGGTAAATGCATATTTTAAACTGGGAGTTTTTACACTACAACAGTACAAGCAGTGACGGAAAGTAACTAAGAACATTTACTCAAGTAATATACTTAAAGATCACCTTCAGACAGGTTTTAAGACGTATATAAAATACTTTGCTTGGAATAATATTAATTAGGGCCCGAGCGCCGACAGCGGCGAAGGCCCTATTGAAACTGAAGGAATTATTATTACACCAAATTAATTGGCTTTTTGAGGGGCTTAACATATTCAAAAACTCACCAAATTTGGCGGGCGCATTAAGTCTGGTGAAAATTTACGTATTTTAAGGGTTTCGGGAATAACCGCGCAAAAATGGCTCGCTAGCGCCCCCTAGAAAGTTAAAAAAATTGAGCCCCTGCAGTGCTTTTAATATAGACTCACGGAACTTGGTACACATATGTAGCATATCAAGATGTACAAAAAATGTCATTAGAGCCATACCCTAAACCCAACAGGAAGTCCGCCATTTTGATTTCAAAGTTCGAAATTAGTGTGATTTTGGCCATTTCCACGTCGTACTTTAACGAACTCCTCCTAAAGATTTCATCCGATCAACTTCAAATTCGGTCTGTGCCATCTTAAGACATTAAAGATGAAAAGTTGTTAAAAGAAAAACTTTTCGTCATAGGGCATGGCCGTGGCGGGGCGGCCATTTTGTGCGTTTCTCCGCCGAAACAGGAAGTGGGTGTAACTCAAGTGTACATTGTCCGACTGGCTCAAAACTTTTCAGGATTCATAAGAGTCCAACCCTGAGGACAAATAAAGGCCGATATTTACTTAAAGTCATAGCGCCCCCTAGTGGCAACAGGAAGTAGGCCTAAAAGTCAAGGTGCTATACTTTAACGAACTCCTCCTAGAGATTTCATCCGATGGACTTCAAACTTGGTCTGTACCATCCCAACACCTTAAAGATGAAAAGTTATTAAAAGAAAAACTTTTCGTCTGATGGTGTGGGCGTGGCGTGGCGGCCATTTTGAGTGTTTAGCGATGAACAAATAAATTGTTGTAACTTGACTGTACGTTGTCGTATCTGCCAGAAATTTGTCACAATTGACAAGGGTCCACGGCTGAGGACACCTACAGGGCAAAATTGACTTTTGGTCATAGCGCCCCCCGCTAGCAACAGGAAATGCGCCTTATATGACAAACATCATCCGATTTACATGAAACTTAGAATGTGTGGTCTGCGTGTGACAATGAGCCGGCCCCTATAATATAACCACGCCCACTTACTCAGCCCACGCCCCCTTTCATAACATTTGTACCGTTTAAGGTAGAGTCTTGTGTGAGGTGTCATTGAACTCAGCAGAGAGTTGCTTCTTCATTGGTGATGCTTTGGCCTGCCCCCTATGCTTAAGCCACGCCCCCTTTCATGAATGCTGATCCCTCTAATGTAGAGTCTTGTATGAGGTGTCATTGAACTCAGCAGAGAGTTCCTTCTTCATTGGTGATCGTTTGGCCCGCCCCCTATGCTTAAGCCACGCCCCCTTTAATAACATTTGAACCGTTTAAGGTTGACCATTGTGTGAGGTATCAATGAAATCAGCAGAGAGTTCCTTCTTCATTGGTGATGGTTTGACCCGCCCCCTATGCTTAAGCCACGCCCCCTTTCATGAATGCTGATCCATCTAAGGTTGACCATTGTGTGAGGTATCAGTGAACTCAGCAGAGTTCCTTCTTCATTGGTGATGTTTTTGCCCGCCCCCTATGCTTAAGCCACGCCCCCTTTCATAACATTTGAACCGATTAAGGTAGACCCTTGTGTGAGGTATCATTGAACTCAGCAGAAACTTCCTTTTTAATTGGTGATGGGTTGACCCGGCCCCTATAAGTTAGCCAAGCCCCTTTTTATAACTGGTGACCCATTTAAGGAAGAGTCTTGTGTGAGGTGTCATTGAACTCAGCAGAGAGTTCCTTCTTCATTGGTGATGGTTTGACCCGCCCCCTATGCTCAAGCCACCCCCCATATCATAACATTTGAACCGTTTGAGGTAGACCCTTGTGTGCGAATCCCTTCTGAAGGCCGGCGGCGAAGGCGAAACCCCTCTGAAGGCAGGCGGCAAAGGTGAATCCCCTCTGAAAGCCGGCAGCGAAGGCAAAACCCTTCTGGAGGCCGGCGGCGAAGGCAGAATCCTTCTGGCGGCTGGCGGCGAAGGCGAATCCCCTCTGAAGGCCGGTGGCAAAGGCGAAACCCTTCTGGTGGCCAGGCAGGCTGAGCAGGTGAAGAGGCAGCTGGGCTGAAGACAGGTGACGGGTCAGCTGGGCTGAACACAGGCGATGAGTCAGCTAGGCTGAAGACAGGTGATGAGTCAGCTGGGCTGAAGACAGGCGACGAGTCAGCTGGGCTGAAGACAGGCGACGGGTCAGCTGGGCTGAAGACAGGCGACGGTTCAGCTGGGCTGAAGACAGGCGACGAGTCAGCTGAACTGGAGACAGGCGACGGGTCAGCTGAGCTGGAGACAGGTTACAAGTCAGCTGGGCCAGTGTCTGCCGACAAGGTAACAAGAACAAGAGTGTGTGGATCTGCCGGCAAGGTAACTGTATCAGCCACAGGAAACAAGGCAACAGGATCAGGAGTCGGCAAATCCTCCAAAGGGGTAACTGGAGCAGAAGTCGGCCGGACCACCGACAAAACACGGGGAGCAGGTGTCGGCCGGACCCCCGACAAAACACGGGGCGCAGGTGTCGGCAGGACCGCCAACAAAACACGGGGCAAAGTCACTGGGGCTGTCTCTGGGGTGCCGGAGACCGGCATAGTCACTGGGGCAGCCTCTGGGGCGCCCAAAAGAGAAGACTCTGGGAGGTTGGTCGACGTAAACTCTGGGAGGTCAGTTGACGTAGACTCTGGGAGGTCAGTCGACGTAGACTCTGGAAGAGCGGTCATCGAAGACTCTGGACGACTGGAAGACTCTGGAAGAGTGGTCATCGAAGACTCTGGACAACTGGAAGACTCTAGCAGAGCGGTCATCGGAGACTCTTGAAGAGCGGTCATCGAAGACTGTTGAAGAGCGGTCATCGAAGTCTCTTGAAGAGCTGTCATCGAAGACTGGACGGCTGGACGTCAGCTGAGACTCTGGACTGCTGGACGTCAGCTGAGACTCTGGACGGCTGGACGTCAGCTGAGACTCTGGACGGCTGGACGTCAGCTGAGACTCTGGACTGCTGGACGTCAGTGGAGGTTCTGGAAGACTGCATGTCTGCGGAGGTTCTGGAAGGCTGCACGTCAGCGGAGGTTCTGGAAGGCTGCACGTCAGCGGAGGTTCTGGGCGGCTGCACGTCAGCGGAGGGTCTGGGCGGCTGCACATCAGCGGATGGGGGAACAATCAAAAAAGGGGGGAAAACACAAGACAGGAAGTAAAACCAGACAAGACAAGACAGAAAAGACAGACTTCAAAATGAAACAGGAAACAGAACATACACAACCATGACAATTTGTGGATAAAAACCTTTTTCATAAAATAATTATTTTTTTTTCAATTCAAATTTTCCAGGATTGAGTGGCTGTGGAGAGACCTGTGGGCAGCTGTAACATGCATCTACTATGATGTTCTCCACTACCTGGAAAAAGAGGGCTTCCTCAGCATCGCCAATGAAACACACCTCTTCTGCTGTTACTTCGTGTTTCTCCCACGCCTGCAGGATGACCTAGATACTTTTTGCAATGGTTGGGACAATCATCCGTTGAGAACAGAAAGCCACGTGACCCCTAACCATCTGTGGGAGCTGGGTCGTACACATTAACCAATTCCAGGACCAGATAATAGAGGTATATTCAAATATAATGTGATTTTAATGAATAGTGTGGTTCATATACTTAAGAAATTTAATTAGAAGCCAAGAGCACATTCTGTAGTATTTGAAAGCGTGCCTACTTTTACTGCATACAACTCAAAATGCCCTCTATTTGTAGGGCATGGATATTCTTGACATTGAGTGGGAAAACAGCGGACTTCCATTTGATGACCAGTCGAGCATCATTGTTCCAGACACAGCATGCCCCCTGACCGATGGACAAATGACAGCTTTAAGAGATGCAGTTAACCCAAGAGCTGCATCCCAGTCCTTTGGCTGCGATACTTACATTGCTGCTGTTCAATTTTGTGATCAGTTTCTTGGTCTGTGAAAGAACTGATCAGAATGACTTCAGTTTTGAGTTGAGAGAGACAATGAACACAAGGAACGTTACAAAAAGAGCTTTCACCCCCTTATAGTTCACTTAACTCCTGCTTCAATTATATCAGTGCAGAGATTGTTTACAAGGAACATGTTAAACTGCAAAACTTAAGATATATACATATACCACATTTTTCTGTGAAAGCGGTGATTGACAGATGACCCTAACCCTAACTGTTCCTATTTTCTCAGTAACACTTAAGTCCCTCTATTTATTGCGTATAATCAGCATATAAACATGATTTATTACGGATGCAGTAAGGACATTTTAAGTGTTTATTAATGTATTTGTCAACAATTATAACTTCTTCTATAAAGAAATTTTATATTACTCTGTTTTACTATACCATAATTCATTATTTGTTTATGAACAAACCAACCTATATCATCAGCTAATATAAAATGAGCTATGGGGTTCTACATGAACACATTTTCTGACATGGGTAAAACAATTTTGGTTATATCACATTTTTCTTCTCACTGGTTTGAAGTAGGGTGATCTCAGTTTCAAAAAGACCTACGCCTAAATAATCACGAAATAATTCAATTTATGACAAAAGTTACGTTAACCTATTAAAATAACATGAATGAAAAGCTGTGATAATGAAAAGGTATATCAACTGCTTAAAGGAACACGCCGACTTATTGGGAATTTAGCTTATTCACCGTACTTTCCAGCTCTCAGCGAAGGCGGTCGCTTTTTCTCCCTCTCCCTCCCAGGCCTACCCTGCTTGCTATCTTGTCTTGTGTTGTCTGCTGTTAACTTTTTAGAGACTCTCCCTGCAAGGCTCTACAAATACCTAAAAATCATGGAATTGATTAACTGGTCTCTCAACGCAATTGACACTGTATTCTCGAGGAGGAGCACTGGTTCGGGTGAGCCAGCATGTCCTGACGGGACGTTTGCTGCGGGGTATACGATGGACGGCTGGGAGAAATGGCGTGTCGTGTGTCTCTCTGCTCTTTCCGTGGAGGACGTTGAGGATATCTACCTAGAATCAGAATCAGAAAGGGCTTTATTGCCAAGTACGTTGCACATACGAGGAATTTGTCATGGTGTTGTTGGAGCATGTCACACATACAAATATAAGAAGGATAAAAAGATATAAACAATATAAGTATAAACATATACACACAGTACGTATTAATAACGATAAAATAAATTTAAATAAATAGTAAAATAAGTTAAACAGTAGTGAAAAGGGACGCTACAGCAGAGTAGGTACAGTGGCATGAGGAGCCAGAGGTGGGGTGTGGAGAGAGTCAGGATGGATTCCGAGCCTTGTTTAGAAGGCTAATGGCGGAGGGGAAAAAACTGTTTATGTGGCGTGAGGTTTTGGTCCTAATGGACCTCATCCTCCTGCCAGAGGGGAGTGGTTCAAAGAGCTTGTGTCCGGGGTGGGAGGGGTCAGCCACAATCTTTCCAGCACGCTTCAGAGTCCTGGTGGCGTATAGGTCCTGGAGCGGCGGCAGATTGCAGCCAATCACCTTCTCAGCTGACCGAATGACACGCTGCAGCCTGCCCTTGTCCTTGGCAGTGGCAGCAGCGTACCAGATGGTGATGGAGGATGTGAGGATGGACTCAATGATGGCTGTGTAAAAGTGCACCATCATTGTCTTTGGCAGGTTGAATTTCTTCAGCTGCCGCAGGAAGTACATCCTCTGTTGTGCTTTCTTGACGAGGGAGCTGATCTTCAGCTCCCACTTGAGGTCCTGGGAGATGGTAGTTCCCAGGAAGCGGAAAGACTCCACAGTGTCAATTGTGGAGCCACAGAGGGTGATGGGGGCAGGTGGGGCTGGGTTCTTTCTGAAGTCCACAACCATCTCCACTGTCTTTAGAGCGTTGAGCTCTAGATTGTTTTGCTTGCACCAGGTCACCAGGTGGTCAGCCTCCCACCTGTAGGCGGACTCGTCTCCATCAGAGATGAGTCCGATGAGGGAGGTGTCGTCCGCAAACTTCAGAAGCTTGACGGACTGGTGACTGGAGGTGCAGCTGTTGGTGTACAGGGAGAAGAGCAGAGGAGAAAGAACGCAGCCCTGGGGGGATCCGGTGCTGATGGTCTGTGAGTCGGAGACGTGTTTCCCCAGCTTCACATGCTGCTTCATGTCAGACAGGAAGTCAGTGATCCACCTGCAGGTGGAGTCAGGCACACCAAGCTGGGAGAGTTTCTGCTGAAGCAGAGCCGGGATGATGGTATTGAAGGCAGAGCTGAAGTCCACAAACAGGATCCTGGCGTAGGTTCCTGCGGAGTCCAGGTGCCGGAGGATGTAGTGGAGGGCCAGGTTGACTGCATCGTCTACAGACCTATTGGCTCTGTAGGCAAACTGCAGGGGGTCCAGGAGGGGGTCGGTGAGGTCTTTGAGGTGTGAAAGCACAAGGCGCTCAAAGGACTTCATAACCACAGAGGTCAGGGCGACGGGTCTGAAGTCATTAAGTCCTGTGGTCCTTGGCTTCTTGGGGACAGGGATTATGGTTGAGGTCTTGAAGCAGGCTGGCACGTGACATGTCTCCAGTGAGGTGTTAAAAATGTCTGTGAACACTGGAGACAGCTGGTCAGCGCAGTGCTTCAAGCTGGATGGGGAGACAGCATCCGGTCCAGCAGCTTTCCTGGGATTCTGTCTCCTGAACAGTCTGTTGACGTCCCTCTCGTGAATGGAGAGAGTCGTCACTGAGGTGGGAGGGGGGGTGGAGGTGGAGGGGACCTTTAAGGAGGGCATTGGTGGGGGGGCCCAGGACCCTGCTGAGGTGGGCGAGGTGGAGGTGATGCACAGTGGCTGTAGCTGTAGGGAGGTGTCGTGGGGGATGGTGTCAGGACTGTCCTTTTGTCTTTCAAATCGACAGTAGAACTCGTTCAGGTCATTGGCTAGGTGTCGGTCATTGAAGGAGTGGGGGGTTTTAGGCTTGAAGTTGGTGATCTGCCTAAGTCCCTTCTAGACAGTCGCAGAGTCATTAGCTGAGAACTGGCGTTGGAGCTTCTCAGAGTACCGATGTTTAGGCTCCTTCACTGCCTTGCTAAATTTGTACTTTGACTCTTTAAATCTGTCTTTGTCCCCACTCCTGAACGCCTCTTCCTTAGCCAGCCTTAACCTTCTGAGTTTGGCTGTGAACCAGGGTTTGTCAATGTTGTAACTCACCCTGGTGCTTGATGGAACACAGCAGGCCTCACAGAAGCTGATGTATGACGTCACAGCCTCTGTGTACTCATCCAGACTGTGGGTAGCAGTCCTGAACACATCCCAGTCAGTACAATCCAAACACGACTGGAGATCCTCCACAGCTACACTGGTCCACTTCCTTGATGCCCTCGATTTGCAGAGCTTTAGTTTCTGCCTGTAGGCGGGGATCAGGTGGACCATGACGTGGTCAGAGTGCCCCAGTGCAGCACGGGGGACGGCGTGATAAGCATCCCTGACTGTGGTGTAACAGTGATCCAGAATGTTCTCCTCTCTGGTCGGGCATTTAATATGTTGACTATATTTAGGGAGTTCATGAGTGAGGTTCCCTTTATTAAAGTCACCAAGGACAATAACTAGGGAGTCCGGGTTGGTCCGCTCCACACACAGTATCTGGTAGGCAAGCATGCGCTGCGCGTCCTGCACGTTGGCCTGCGGTGAGATGTAAACACCGACCAGAATGAATGAATGGAACTCACGGGGTGAATAAAAAGGCTTACAGTTTATGGTGAAATACTCCAGGTCAGGAGAACAATACTGCTGGATCACTGTCACGTCGTTGCACCAACCGCTGTTGATGTAGAAACAGATTCCTCCAACTTGAATTTTGCCGGAGAGAGCCGTGTCTCTGTCCGCTCTGAAAAGCTGGAAGCCTGCCAGCTGCAGCGCAGAGTCCGGTATTAATCCACAGAGCCACGTCTCCGTGAAGCACAAAACAGCAGATGAAGAAAAGTCCCTGTTTCCCCTCAACAGCAGTTGTAATTCCTCCACTTTGTTGGGCAGAGAGCGCACGTTAGAGAGGAATATTCCAGGTAACGGTGTGCGTGATCCTCGCTGGCGGAGACGCACCAGCGCACCGGCCCGTTTCCCTCTCCTCCGGCGTTTCTCTGCGTGAGCAAAGGTGAGCGCACCTTTGACCAGAATGTCCAAAATTTCCAGTGAAGGGAGAAGAAAAGTGGGAAATAAGTCTGATGGTGTTGTTGCCCTGAAGTTCACGAGCTCTTCACTTGTGAATGAGATACGGGTACCATCGCAAGAAACAGAATTAAAACACAAAACAAAACAAAACAGAGCGCTCCAACACACCGTGTCGCCATTCTGCGGCGCCATCTTGATTTTATACCTATTTGGAACCCTGATAACTGGAATGTTGCTGATTGGAGGATGCTTCGCTCTGGTTTATCGAAGAATTGGAAAGACTTTGGTAGCTGTCCAAAGCCCAAGGAAGCTGCCTGGCCTGACTGAAGCTGTCGGAAAAGCGATCAGTTTGCAAACTGGAACTATTAATCGCGTGATGGAAAACAACATGGTAATGATGACCCGCGGCTTGGATACCATCATGAGGAAGGTCATGGATTTGGAAAGAAAAATTGACCAGTTGAACAGTGTGTAGTTGGACAATAGAATGAATGTTTAAATTAGAGCAGCCATTCGCGTAGACAAAACAAATTTAATCTTTCGGCTCCCTTATCCTGAACGGCCTTGCCAAGGCCGTATCTTGGAACAGTCACCCTGTTGGGGCTCTGCAAGCGAGACTCTCTTGGTTCCTCCCCCGTCTTCCCCACTGCCTGCTGATTGTCGTATCGGTTCTGGACTGTTCAAGGGTGTCACCATGGCAACGTGCTGTTTGTTTACGGTTAGAAGATGGCTGTGTCTCATGTTACGTTGTTTTTTGTACACACTGTGACTCTACAAATCACAACATGTAAATAGGAACATGTTGCTGTTATTTTGTCACTTATTGGGAGCAGTAGGATTGCTGGAACCATTCACCTGCATGTACTGTGCTGGCCTGATGCCGCTGGAGCCGTCAGACAGCCTTACAGCACGCACGGAGATGAGAAGGGTATGTATCGACTTGTCTAACTCTGGGGGTTACGGTGAATAAGCTAAATTCCCAATAAGTCGGCGTGTTCCTTTAACATAGTCTAGACATCAGACATTTCATTATCATTGATTACTTAACTCAAACAGGTTTTAAGTCTGAAGTTTATAGTGTACTAAATTGTCAAAGAAAAATCAATGGCTGCCTGGAAGGTGAGAAAAATATATAACAGTGTTGTGTTATTGTTTAATGACCTTTTCTCATTTTTATTGTCCTTTCTTCTCTTTCGCTGTCCGTCCCCCTTACACCGTGTGTAAGGATCAGGAACAAGGAAAAAGCAATGCATTATTTTGAACATTGAGGATTCTTCCCAAACCTGAGATGGAAATTGGGGAAAAAAATATTGCTTTTCAGTGGTTATACGAGGGCTTCACAGGAGTTCAGAGTCAGAGAAGTTTACCTCAATGAACTGACCATTTATTGCCAAAGGTTACTGCAAAGTACTCTCAGTAACAGCGTGAAAATATATTCAGTATACATTAACAACTTCCTGAATGTTTTCTTTGAGCGTGAGATAGTTTACAACAGGTCTTTTAACAGAACAACTAACAAGCTTAAAAACAAACATTTTAACATCAAATCTTGTCTTACAAAGGTAAATACAAGCCAAATGTCACTCACACGAGACCAAATCCTGTATGGCAACTGCAAATATAGGCCAGGATGTCACATTTAAAAGATGTGTAATCCTTGTAATGCCCTGGGATGTGCAAGGTCTCAAAGCAAGTGGAGGCTGTGGGGTATCTGCCCTCGACCACTTCTACAGAGCGACTCGGTGGTAGAATCTCCCATCCGGTCCAGAATTTGACCAGGTCGGTCAGTTCAGTTAGTGTTGCTATGGAGTAGATTAAAGGAATTAAACATCTTTTTTGACTTTATTAGTCATTAGGATAAATGGCCAACTATGGCACTAACAGCTTACACTCAATACAAGTCAAACCCTTGAGATAAGTTTACAGAAAAATCATTTTTAGAATGAGACTGGTTGGACTCGTCTCTTGAGTTGAAAACAGCAACATGACTACTTTTTCTTGTTTTTGTTTTTTTAAATCGGTTGGATTTTTTAAAGCATTGATTAAGTGATTATATAGGGTATTTTACACTGTTACTTAAGGTCTCCTAATAGGGTATGTAACATTGGTTGGGCTGAAAATTGCCCAAATGCTATTTTATTAGGCCTTTAACTACCCTGTAAATATGGCTCTATTTGGAACAAGAGCTTTTCTTCCAAATATGGTATGCTCATGAATATTTAGATGAGCTGCGCGCTGATTGGTTTGAGCGAACCACATAGAAACACATTGGAGACGAGACAGCAGGTCTCATATTTCAGACACTGCAAAGTTATACATTGTTTGTCGGGCTATTTCGTTATTAAATTCACTTCTGAGACTTTTTTAAATGAGAAATCAATTATATAAAGCTCAGATATGGGCCGTTTTACGAAAATTGATGGCTAATTGCAAATTTGTTAAGATGTGTCGGACTTTAGCTAGGAGCTCCACACGTTCTGACGAGAAAGCTGCAACCTCCATACCCAGTGAAAGTCACAGTTTCCCTGGGTACTGGACTACTGGAATACTTGGGGCTCCGTGGAGCTGGCTGGCTGCCAGTTGCCGGCATAACTAGAGTAGCTATATTTACAGTTTGAATTTCGTCACGCCACTTATATAACATCTACCCCAAGGTCTTATAAAGCTAACAATGGTCTCTGATTTCAATTTAATGCATTTTTGTGAACATTATGGGGTTTCGTTAGCTGCGACTGTACCTTCAATCCTACGTGTACAGATCGCGTCTAGTTAGCTTCATTTTCGGTGTAATTAGAGTATATTTACAGTTTGAATTTCGTCACGCCACTTATATAACATCTACCCCAAGGTCTTATAAAGCTAACAATGGTATCCGATTTCAATTTAGTGCATTTTTGTGAATTTCAGAGGAATTCTAAGAGGAGGCTAGCTAGCTCTCATTGATAGAGCTCCATCCAGCCGCAGGCTCTATCAATGACACTCGCGGACAAGAGGTGTTTATTTCCCCGATCGTTTGTTTAAATAACTCAACACATTATAATTACACACATTATAAGATTAACTGGAACCTGTGGTAAGAGATTGCTGGCATAACAAGCTCGCTGACCGCGCTCTCACTCTCACACACACCGGCCATTTAGCAGGAAGAGGGGAGCTGCAGGCCCTGGAGCTCTGTCAGTGCAGCAACGTTTGGTAGTCCAATAACCCAGAAACGGTGACTTTGCGCGGGTATGGAGTGCCGTGGGCTGCCAGCCGTGACGGAGCTCCATCTACCTCACAGCAGGCCGGGGTCTGTGAAGGAGGATAGGCTGGGCAGCGAGGCAGCAACACAGGCAGCACCGACCGCTGAACTCCGACTCCGACTCAAATGTACTCCGTCAAAGTAATACTATTATTAATATTAACGGCAAGGTAATCAATTCATGGTTTACATCAAGAGTAGGCCATGCTTTATAAATGGCAGTTTTCCTTCACTATGACAGTTTATCTTCCTTAATTTTCCTATGCCACTGCTAACCCTGAACAGCACCTACCATCTGTAGCAGTTGCACAACTTCCGGATGGTCCAGGCATTGCTGCTTGCTCTTCCTCAATTACAATGCTTTCATGCATCACCTCTTTTCCTGCCCTACCCACTTAAACTTATTTCTGTGTTTAACTGATATTGTGTGGGAATTGCTGAGAAGAGAAGAAACATTAACAATAGAAAGTAAATGGATACCTTTCCACACATGAAGAAGCGTGTACCTCAATAAAGTCAGTAGGAAACATTTTTGTGCAGACAGGACATTCCTGCATATCTGCTGTTGAGAAGTTACAAGCAAGAACAGTGTTAATTTCAAAAAAGTGTTTCTGTTGTTTAATACTATACAATATGCTCACAAAAGCTTAAAATTAAGAATTCTTACATTTTCTGTCTTCAGGCTCACTGCTTTCCACATTAGCCAGGTTATCTAAGTTATCTTCTTATCTACTTGATGTGTTCTGTCAGGAGTGGAAGAGGAACTGCAACTCCACACTTCTGACATGTGGCTTTTGGCATGCTACTGAATGCTTCATCAGTTAGTGGTAGGGGATTTGTGCTGAGTTCCTCTTGAATTGGGGCTATGAATAGATTTTTACCCCCACGACTTACAGACTTCAAGATCATGCCTGTATAGCCAGTCTCATCAAGAGCCACAAGAGAGAGTTTTTGGCTACCCCATCCACCTATAGAAAAGAGGAGAGGAAAATTAGTACTTTCAACAGTATATTAGATATAGATTATATAGTCAAAGCATCATTATGAAGTCAAAGCAACTAGACGTCTTGTCTGACAACAGACCAGGCTGAAGAAGTCACCTAAAACAAAACAGGTCCAGCTTTTTTTTTTTTACTTAACTTTTACAAATACAAATATTACAATCAAACAATTAGTTGCTGATTTGCAGTTAGGCATGACCTAATAAAGGTTAACAAAATGTCTTAAATTGAACAGGCTTAATAATAAATGTACAGAGATGAGTTTGAGGAAATCATTTGAAGTTTTATTTAGGTACCATCTGTTCAATTATAAAGTAACAGTGTTGTGCATTGCATAATGTGAAGTTAGCTGCTGCAAATGTACTTTTTTATGACTGAGCAACACTAATACACAAACCTGTGTTGGCCTACCTGCAGATTTGTATAGCAGCCACCCACCAGTCACGGCCCCCAATTTTGGAAATAAAACTTTGAGGGCATCACATAACTGTAAGCAAAAATATTGGATATAAGTGTAAGCCTCTCCAAAGAGATCCATCCATCTTCATCTTCGTCCGCTTATCCGGTATCGGGTCGCGGGGGTAGCAGCTCCAGCAGGGGACCCCAAACTTCCCTTTCCCGAGCCACATTAACCAGCTCTGACTGGGGGATGCCGAGGCGTTCCCAGGCCAGGTTGGAGATATAATCCCTCCACCTAGTCCTGGGTCTTCCCCGAGACCTTCTCCCAGCTGGACGTGCCTGGAACACCTCCCTAGGGAGGCGCCCAGGGGGCATCCTTACCAGATGTCCGAACCACCTCAACTGGCTCCTTTCGACGCGAAGGAGCAGCGGCTCTACTCCGAGCTCCTCACGGATGACTGAGCTTCTCACCCTATCTCTAAGGGAGACGCCAGCCACCCTCCTGAGGAAACCCATTTCGACCGCTTGTACCCTGGATCTCGTTCTTTCGGTTATGACCCAGCCTTCATGACCATAGGTGAGGGTAGGAACGAAAACTGACCGGTAGATCGAGAGCTTTGCCTTCTGGCTCAGCTCTCTTTTCGTTCCTCAGAATACAATATACAATACAGCTAGCCTAAATAACAAATTTCTTTTTATTACCTCTTCATGGGTTGTGCTTTCATCTAGATGAGCAGTCCTACGGCCCAATCCTGCATGCATATGGACTATTTGCTCCTGCTCTTCTGGGTTTTTTTCACACTGCTTTGGCAACAAATAGAAAACCACATCAAGTGGTTTAAGTCTCTTGGCAGGAACAAGATTTGCTGCAGGAAAGCGCCTCTTCCCTCTGCCCTTGGTAAAAGCACCTGGAAAGGACCTATAGAAAATAAGAGTGTAAAAACATTAACTACCACATCATCTGTTAACTTTTTACGCTATTGCGAAAGGCGCATTTGAACGTCGTCTTACATGACATAGATGAAAATAGAAAACCTTGGCACTGTATTGCATACCCTCACCAGTTTCCAATAAAGTGCAATAGGCAATCATTTAGACCTTCAAATCCCATTTTATATACAATTATTTGAAGTATATGTTATTGTATTATTTACAATACACCAAATATATTCCATCAAATGTTCTGTATGCCTCTCTAATTAGACTAATTAATGAGTGATGTTATTGATCAAAAGTGTGGTTTGACGTTCCTTTTAGGGAAATTATATACTTGGTCATACTTGTTATGGACAATTCTGTTGGGGTTTTTTATATTTCTGTTGCCTGTTTTCATAATTCTGTCTGTTTCTTGTTTTGTATATTTATTCTGTATATTTCTGTTCCCTGTTGTGTAGATTTATCCTGTTTTGTGTATTCTGGATTGTGTATATTTCTGTTTCCTGTGTTATTTTGATAGTCTGTTTTCTGTCTTGTCATGTCTAGTTTTGCTTCCTGTGTTTTCCCGCTTGTGTGATTGTCTAATGTGCTCCACCTGTTCCCCAGCCCTGGTGTCACCTGTCCTGTGTTTGCTCATTACCTAGTTTATTTAGCCTCTGTGTTTCCTTTGTCTCTTGTCAGATCGTTTTGTGTCCTTGCCCGGTTAGTTTGTGTGGGTTTGTGTCTCCCAGTGTCAGCTCTCTTCAGTTTCTGTGCTCCCTGGATTCCCTTTGTTCACAAGTTCCCGTTTTTTTTGTACTTCTCTGGTTTTTTGGATTCCCTTTTGACTTCATTCTGGAATTGTTTTTTTGCCTGCTGCAGCTCTCAGGACTCCCTTGGTTTGTTTTTGTGTTTTGCTCAAATAAATCCTCACTTCAACTTGCTCCTGCCTGCCTGCCTCTCTCTGCGATTGGGTCCTTTAATTCCCTACAACCTAACAATACTTCAGACTGGAATAAAAAACAAAGACAACAAGTAGCCAAAATTCATGATATCATCAAATAAAAGGCAGTGGCCCAGCATCAGATCACCAGAATAAGTATGTCTGAATGGTTAATCCCAGTGTAGACATCCCCATATTCAGTCTTCCTAAAGATTGTTCTTCCACATGACTAAAAGGGAAGCTGCCACATCTCTTAATATTACCTGAGTGTATGTTCTGGGAGCTGATGGATTATTGATCAGTAACACTGACTACTGAGCCAGGTGCTGAGTCATTTCACTGTTTTTTTGGTTTTGGAACAAAATATTGCCAATCTCTGTTTCTGTTTATCAACTAAGTGGCTTTATTTGATCTCAATCCAGGTCAGTCTCAACGAACTACCCTATACTGCAAAAACAACTAAATGCATCTCACACCTTCTCGCTCTCCCAATACCACTCACACACTTCCAACACACATCCAGCACTTTTTGCATTTAGCAGACTGTGCAGCTAATTATCCATGAGCATTGCTAGCACAATTAAAACCAGGAGAGCCAGAGCCAGTTCTTGACAAATATGAAAGAAAGCCTTTATTATCTATAGCCAGTGGAAGCAGCCCAGGCCCTGCCGAGCAATGCTTTTCCACCAAGGCAGAGCTGGTGATGGTTCGGAGCCAGACCCTAGTTTCAAATCGGTTCTTTTTCTTTTTTTCGACCACCAAAGCACCAGCTCCGAACAAGTGATTCTTAAGTAGCACCAAATCATTGTTAGTCTAGAAGTAAGAACCACTTACGTCAGCGGCTGGGGGCGGGGTTACCGTGACCAACAAGACGAACAGAAACTTGTGACTGCCATTTTTGAATTAGCAGATAAACACGATGGACGCGAGTAAACAAAAACAGCTGTGGTCAGAGGAGGAAACAAGCTACTTTCTTGCACTATGGTCCTCTTCAGAAGTCCAGAGTAAATTAGACGGGGAAACCGGTTTTGCAGCAAATTCAGCAAGAGATGGCTGTAGTGGGGTTCGACCGGAACCTCGAACAGATAAGCAACAAACTAAAAAAACTAAAGAAGGACTACAGGGACCAAAAAAAGGACCTCGGTCAAAGCGGCAATGGTCGCCCTCGTCGAAACCCACATTTCGACGTTCTCGACTCTGTTCTTGTCGATAGGCCGGCATGCCAGGTGACTGGGGTGCTGAACTCGGCAACAATAATGCTCGAGTCAATGGTGGATGATTCACTGAAGCAAAGTTGCACCGATCCTGGTAAGTTCTATTTTTACATTAGTTTACTTGTTCCTAGCATGTTTCTTAGCTGTTTAGTGAGGTTCTAATTTCTTACATCAGTGTTTGCAATGTGGCTAGCAAGGATTGTATTATCTGTGATTTCATTGTATAAAGTATCACAGAACAGTGTGTAAAGTGTAATGGACAATATTTTTTTAAAGCACTGTCGTCCTGTTTTTTTTATAGAACTGTCTGCCATCAACGACCGTGATGATGACAATGTTGACTTGCCGCCACCACTGGGCTGCAGCTCTCCCGCGCCGTCGTGTAGCAGCTCTGGAGAAGCATCTTCAGAATGGGGTAAGACTTGGTGTGCAAATGGTCACACCATACACTATGCAAACATTGAGATGTGTCTGTAATATATTACTATATTATATTACTATCAGGTACTGAAATAATGTTTATATTTTTTCTTCATTTAACTTAATGAACAGCAATACTAAATGCTTTATGTAACAATTCAATTGTATTACCTTAAACAAAAAACAAAAGTCTAGAAAACACTTTAAAAAAGTTTAATGTAGAATATAAAGTCAATCTGACATTAACTTGCTATATACAATATAACGTTGATGCTTTATTATGGGACATGAGCAAAATCTGAAGTGATAGTGATATAGTATGATGCTATATTTATTTTTTAGATAATTAATATAGCAGATGCATACGCATAATTCCCTGCAGAAAACAATTATTTGCAATGCTATGACAATTGTCGTCTGCTACTATTGTTGTACACAGGAAAAAGGAAGAGAGACAGTACCTCAGAACTGGTGCAATATTTGGAAAGGGCAGATGAGAGGTTCTTGCAGCACAGCAAAGAAATGGACGATGCCTTGCGTCAGGACATGAGAGTGGACACATATTCCCTGCTTGGACTCATGGGGCGCATGGTGGCCGTAATGGAGGCACAAGTGCAAAAATGATTGCAAATAAATCACCACAGTATTTTTGGTGGCTGTTTATGTAAATCTTTTATTTAAATTAACTATTTACAATTTTTGTTTTCACAAACTGCACTTTACATTTTTCAAAGTTTTGTAAGGATTTCTATTGGTTGTTTTTGTTTAAATAAACATGTTCATTAATACAAATGTCTGGTTCAGTTTCTTTAACACTTAACAGGCAAATATCATATATCGTTTGTGTGTGTTTTTAATGTGATTAGGTGTATTTTCATATAAATAATGTGTACATTAAACATGTTAATCAGGTGAAGCGATTAGCTGCATATAAACTTCTATAACATTTCAACATTAAAATGACTAAAATCCAAATTAGTTCATGATTGGAAGTTAATAAAAACTTGGTGGTTTAAAGTGAATTGAGGAAAAGTGTAATATTAATATTTTAAATTGTGTTAAGTAGTTTGGTGCTAATTGTAGCTCTAATCCACCTGTTGTGCAGGAGCTATATCTATTTCACAATATATTTTGTTACAAGAATTCACAATATTTGGTTTGTTTTCTAGAAAGGCTTCAGATAATAGGTGGATAGTGGGCTTGAAGGGGAGTTGATGGCAAGCCATAATGCCTGAATAAAGGCTATAATTGCTGAATTCAAACAAAACAATATTTACAAAAGAATGTCTCATGCCGGTCAGAAGTGTGAAAGGGTCGTTGATTGAGGACCATAAAGCAAGAATTGAGCAGTTCTCCTGGCCAGACAGTCAAGTAGGTGTTTACAGGGCAATAAAATGGCTTATGAAATTATTCACAAAATGCAAGTTTTAGAAATAATAGGGTTTATTCAATGGATGAGAATATAATACAATTTATGAAAGTGCAGATGTCCTCAAACACAAACGGCAGTGTTACAAAAATATGGCATTGGTGTATTCAAAGAATCCCTCGTTCCCTCTGTTAAAATGCATCATTAATGCAGCTCTGATGTCAGCCCCTTCTGGTAATGTCTGAACAGGAGGCTCAATGTTTAGAGTCCTGTCTGGGTGCTCTTCAGTGAAATTATCACCATGTTCCTCACAAATGTTATGGAGCACACAGCAGGTCAGTGCCATCCTCTTGCTCAGCTCCAGCTTGCAGTCGTTTCTTTTTAGGAGGCACCTCCATCGTCCTTTTAATCTCCTAAAAGACATCTCCACAACCAATCGTGCACTGCTCAGCCTGTAATTATAGGTATGCTGTTCAGTGGTCAGTCTGCCAGTGTCGGAAAAGGGCTTCATGAGCCAATTCTGCATGGGGGTATGCCGGATCACCGATCAGGTTATGTCCAACATCACAGCCAGAGATGGTGACTTTGTTTTGCCCTAGTAATTCCCCGTCACTTAGGACCTCCCACAAATGTGACTGTCGTAGCACTCTGGCGTCATGCACACTCCCTGGATAGACAACACAAACATCCCAGAAAAGACCTTTGCCATCCACAACTGCTTTGCAGAACAATAGAATGCCAGCCTTGGCTGATTGAAATAGTCTCATGGATAGTCCTCTGGTGCAATTATTGGAATGTGGCTGCCATCAATTGCACCCACACACTGTGGAACTCTCCAACGATTATTAAAGAAAGTGGCCATTTCTAACAACTTTTCAGCATCAGGAAATTTTATGTGGACGGGAAGGAGCACCGTGATGACTGTGTTGCAGAATTCCTGAACACAATTAAATACAGTGCTGAGGCCTACTCCAAAAAGATGGCTGATTGTCCTGTATTCACCACCCGTGGCCAGTTTCCAGATGGCAATTGCCACACGCTTTCGGATTGGGACACACAAACGGTAATTTGTGTTCCTTCTCCCCATGGCATGCTTGACGTGACTGCAGATGTACTCAAACGATTCTGGGGATACGCGGAAATTCTGCATGAATTGTAACGGGGTGAAATCCGGAACAATTGTGTCCCACCAGTGGTCAGATCGTGGCTATGCCCACATTACAGGTGACCTCCGCCTTGCCTTCAGCTGCAAAATTGCCTGTAAAGATAAAAAAAAAAAATATATATATATATAATTTTTTTTTAAATTATATATATAAGTTTCATAGGGTATAGGTATATTTTCTATCAAGTATACAATGCAGTATAAATACTATAAAAACAGTTGAGCTGTAGCAGTGAAGCGTTTATTAATTCATCTATAAGTACGTTACCACTTAAAAGACAGGGCTACTTTATTTATAAGGTTTTTTTTTCAGACAACTTATTTTCATAGCCTTCTTGTCCAGTGAAAACCATGTATAAATCTAAATTTGGACATTTTTAATAGGCTACTACGGTGGCCGACAAGGGCAAACGCCCTGCAACTTAAGAAAACACACACAAATAGACAAAACACAAGCAATTTAAGAAAACAACTTCATTAATTTGACAACATATGTGCAGCATTCAGCAAACGCTCTGCAAATACCACAACACAACCAAATACATAAACGCACTGCAAATAAAAAACGATGCAAAAAGAAAAGCATGCAAACCCCGAAAAAAGAAGCGATGCAAAAAGAAAAACAACTTCATTAATTTGACAACACATGCGCAGCATTCAGCAAACGCACTGCAAATACACACAACACAACCAAATACATAAACGTGCTGCAAAGACACACAACACAACCAAATAGATAAATGTGCTGCAAAGACACACAACACAACCAAATAGATAAACGCACTGCAAATATGAAACGATGCAAAAAGAAAAGCACACAAACCCAGAAAACAAATGCAACAAAAAAACGCTGCATCCAGATTACACAAGCTAGGGGAACAGCTGGATTTTCGACCCCACGGGGAGAGAGAGAGAGAGAGAGAGAGAGAGAGAGAGAGAGAGAGAGGACTGTAACTATTAAATCTATGTTTGAGATCTGTTTTCTCTGGTTTGGTGGGTGTGTCTCGGCTCAGGTCAGGTGATACTCAATCAGCAGAGACGTCTGTAAACTCGTGGTGATAAAACATTTAAAACTGCATCAGTGTTTAACGTTGACGTTTGTTTAAGTCATATTTCATGAGAGGGTTTCATTTCGAGGTCTGAAAAGTATAGGCCTCCTCAAGTGTAATATTGTGATTATACAACAACGGTTACCAACAAAATAAGTGATTAATCTGTATTCATATTGTGGAGCAATTCGCTCTTGAAATACAAAAACAGACAGGATTTCTAGTCCCTCCCTGTTTAGTAAACCAGCCAAATTACTGTGGGATTTATCAAACTGAAGAAATCCCGCCTGCACATATAAACACAGAACTACTTTGCTAACTCCAACGTGTTGTAAGTAAGACATCTGCTGAAAAAGTTATTGTATTCATCAGCATGATTGCCATACTGTTTAGTTCACAAACATCCAACACACCAAAGTACAAACACATAGCGGACCAGAGTGAACTTTTATTTTGAAAAGCCGAAGCTCGGGGACTGCACCAACCGGGAGGACATGAGACGGGAGCATAGACTGTATATTAATAATATATTATGTTATTAATAATAATAATAATAATATGAATTTAATATCGGTTAATAACGGTCGAAAATCCAGCTGTTCCCCTAGCTGCTCCCTCTAGAGGTCTGGAGAACTTCTGTTGTGTAATCTGGATGCTGCGTTTTTTTGTTGCATTTGTTTTCTGGGTTTGTGTGCTTTTCTTTTTGCATCGTTTCATATTTGCAGTGCGTTTATCTATTTGGTTGGGTTGTCTGTATTTGCAGTGCGTTTATGTATTTGGTTGTGTTGTGTGTATTTGCAGCGCGTTTATGTATTTGGTTGTGTTGTGTGTATTTGCAGCGCGTTTATGTATTTGGTTGTGTTGTGTGTATTTGCAGTGCGTTTGCTGAATGCTGCTCACGTGTTGTCAAATTAATGAAGTTGTTTTTCTTTTTGCATCGCTTCTTTTTTCGGGGTTTGTGTGCTTTTCTTCTTGCATCGTTTCATATTTGCAGTGCGTTTATGTATTTGGTTGTGTTGTGGTATTTGCAGCGCGTTTGCTGAATGCTGCGCATGTGTTGTCAAGTTAACGAAGTTGTTTTCTTAATTTGCTTGTGTTTTGTCTATTTGCATGTGTTTTCTTAAGTTGCAGGTTGTCTGCCCCTGTCGACCACTGTAGGCTACACATTAAAGCTGCAGTAATACTAAAAAAAAAACATAATATAGCTTATAATAAAACAACACTGACAGTGGACACATTGTTCTGCAGATTATCTAGTTTTAGTTATATTACTGTGAGTGGTTTCTGCTTATAACTCAGACATACATACGAGTTTTCACAAAACGGCGTCGGAATACTTATTCAACCAATGCTTAATACATTTTTTATTTAACTGCAATGTGATCGATTATCAGCAAAGTCGATGCTAGGTTAGGAACATGCTGAGGCTAAAATATAAATCTCAGGCTAAAGTCGGCATCTTATTGTGAAAAATAAATGTTATGTACATACCGTTACTCTCGCTTGTAATCTCCGTCTGTACAAATAAAGGCGAGCCGCGCGAAGACGTTGGATCCACTGAGTTTGGATACCGACATAGGTCCGCAAAGCCATGAACATCAATAGCAAAGCAAAGTCCGCCATTGTTAATGATGTGTTTGTGTTTGGCGCCACCGCGCTAACGTTGCTGGGAAAGATGAGGCGTATACAGTGATGTAAGACCTGGCTCTGTGCTGGCTCTTTAGCCTGTGGAAAAGCAAACCAGTTCTTTGGAGGCTCGACAGTCGAACCAACTCCGAACCGGCACTAGCTCTAGCACTGAACCAGCACCTGGTTCTTGTTGGTGGAAAAGGGGCTTGCCAGAGGTCATTGATCTTGTAGGAGTGCAGGCTGTGAGGGATGATGCACTTTTGCTGGTTCCCAGAGGCAGCGCATTCATTAAGATGTCTTAATCCAGTTCATTAGGCACGACTCCGTTTGCTGTTGTTAGTCAGTGTGTCCCAACAATGCCAGACATGCAAGACAACGTTGTGTCCAAAAATTATTTTCTTTACCTTTCATTAACTCACCCATTAACACCAATATGTTTGTAATATAACACTTTTATAAGTGCAAGCACAGTTTACAAGCATTTACTATATTGATATTGAAAATTATGTGTAGCTGCTTTATACTAAACATTTTCCAGTTTGAGTCAATAATGAATTTATTAAGCTTTACTTATTACAAAACATTCAATTACCATTGGAACTTATTTGATAATCTTTGACTCTTGCACTGTGAAGCTGCCATAAGCATAATGATGAAAAACAGGTTTTAGAGGTTTAGATGAACTAATTCATCAGTTTATGCCTGAATTATATTATTATTATTATTATTATTATTATTATTATTATTATTATTCATTTTAAATGAATAATGAATCATTTTAAACCTTAATTAAAAAAAAACAACAATCTGAGGAAGAGAGGAACCCAACTCCAAACAGAGATGGTAGTACTGTTAATAAAAAACAATCTCTCTCATTGCACCTGCACACTCACAAGACTATCAGGGGCTTTTTGGAAGGGAACGGAAACAAGTAAAAAACAAAAGTTCATAAAAACATATTTTTGTTTTTGAAATAAAATAACGCCTATTTTTGAGCTGTGGCAACCGAGAGCAACATCTGGTCAGCGTTGGCGGTCCATCTCCTCCAATACGCCCTGTGCTTCTGAGAATCCTCTCTTCTCTAATCTGGACCATAAGTCACAAGAAGGCATGTCTGGCTCTGAGTTACGGCCCTCTGGTAGTGAACTTGGATACATTGCAGTCTTAAGATATACATGAGTATAATTATGAGAGATAATTCAAGATGTTCCTTCTGGGAGACAGAAATGGTGTTAAATGAGATCAGAGCTGAAGGATCTTTTTTTTTTTTTTACTTTTTTTCACTTTGTCACAGTTACAATTTGGGCTGCTTACAAATTGTCATTTTAGCATTAATAAGTCATCATCATTTACAGTTTACTTTGAGGCATCGGATTAAATCTAAGGTTGCTTTATGACATAAAACAGGAAGAGAATGCTGTTTTGCTGACACTCTGCTAGAGTTATTAAAGTTGTACTTGGTTCCTGAAGAGAAATTTTGAAAACATGATTAAGTTTTTAAGCCCGACCTTTGTCTCCTACTGGAGAAAATCCATGTTTTAGCAAATTGTGTGCTGCTTGTGCTAAGTGGAAAATACTGTAGGGATGCACTGATCCGTTGCTGACCTCATTAAAGGGTAACTACCGTTTTTCAACCTATGTTTCTGTTTCTAAGTGACTGATGGGAACAACAATCTTTGACATGGTCCAGTATTAAGAGAGATCGCTACAGTCGGCAGTGGTGAAACAAGCTACAATGTAAGTTAATAGGACAATTGTCCAGCTTGTATTTACCTTCACAAAAGTGCTTGTTTTGCCACTGACTCAGATTAGTGTCTGACAACATTATGGAAATAAATTCTACAGAGATAGACCGTTTAAAACCTCTTTAAGACCTTTCTGTTTAACCAGAAACAGCTCTGAAGTCGCTAGAGCTAAACCCTCCAGATATCTTGGACGGGCATTGGAAATTAGCAATAGCTATAAATGCTGTGATGCTGTACGAGATTTGTTGCACAGATGTCTATGTCTAAGCATCTCTCCCTATTCAAATACACATGAAATGAAAAACTCCATTTCAAAAAGCAATACCTTTAGCGTATATAGAGTCAACATATTTTCACATGTAAATCGGTAAACTATGTGTTTATTTCAACCAAAAGTAGAGTTGTGATGGTTGGAAAAGTGGAAAGACGACCAAAAAACGGCTTTTCATAGTTTTATTTTGTTTCTGTCGACTTTGAATGAAGTGAATTTTACGACGCTATAATGTCTGTTTATTTACACGGAGTCTGGTGGGTTTAGCGAACGCAATTTTGCAGATATTTATATGTTTAAAAAAAAGGATCTTAACAGAAAGGTCAACCTCCTTAGAAATCCTTTCCATAATGTTGTCAGACACTTAGAATATTAACCTGAGCCTGTCAGTGGCAAAAGGAGCAATTTTGTGAAGGTAACTACAAGCTGGACAATTGCCCTATTAACTTACATTGTAGCGTGTTTCTCCGCTGCTGACTGTAGCGATCTCTCTTAATACTGGACCAATGTCAAAGATTGTTGTTCCCATCAGTCACTTAGACAAAAAACAGGTTGAAAAAAGTGGTAGTTACCCTTTAAGTGGGTCAGGTATCAGTCTAGCCTCACTTTGCCAGACCTTCCTCCACATTGCTGCGGAGGAGGATCTGGCTAGTCCTGGTCATCCTTAGGTGTCTATTACAGTGGGGCAAAAAAGTATTTAGTCAGCCACCAATTGTGCAAGTTCCTCGGTAAAATAAGTATTTGATCACCTACAAACAAGCAAGATTTCTGGCTCTCACAGACCTGTAACTTCTTCTTTAAGAGGCTCCTCTGTCCTCCACTCGTATTAATGGCACCTGTTTGAACTTGTTATCAGTATAAAAGACACCTGTCCACAACCTCAAACAGTCACACTCCAAACTCCACTATGGCCAAGACCAAAGAGCTGTCAAAGGACACCAGAAACAAAATTGTAGACCTGCACCAGGCTGGGAAGACTGAATCTGCAATAGGTAAGCAGCTTGGTGTGAAGAAATCAACTGTGGGAGCAATTATAAGAAAATGGAAGACATACAAGACCACTGATAATCTCCCTCGATCCGGGGCTCCATGCAAGATCTCACCCCGTATGGTCAAAATGATCACAAGAACGGTGAGCAAAAATCCCAGAACCACACGGGGGGACCTAGTGAATGACCTGCAGAGAGCTGGGACCAAAGTAACAAAGGCTACCATCAGTAACACACCACGCCGCCAGGGACTCAAGTCCTGCAGTGCCAGATGTGTCCCCCTGCTTAAGCCAGTACATGTCCAGGCCCGTCTGAGGTTTGCTAGAGAGCATTTGGATGATCCAGAAGAGGATTGGGAGAATGAATTGGAGGAGAAAGAATGCTGAGTTGCATCCAAAGAACACCATACCTACTGTCAAGCATGGGGGTGGAAACATCATGCTTTGGGGCTGTTTTTCTGCAAAGGGACCAGGACGACTGATCCGTGTAAAGGAAAGAATGAATGGTGCCATGTATCGTGAGATTTTGAGTGAAAACCTCCTTCCATCAGCAAGGGCATTGAAGATGAAACATGGCTGGGTCTTTCAGCATGACAATGATCCCAAACACACCGCCCGGGCAACGAAGGAGTGGCTTCGTAAGAAGCATTTGAAGGTCCTGGAGTGGCCTAGCCAGTCTCCAGATCTCAACCCCATAGAAAATCTTTGGAGGGAGTTGAAAGTCCGTGTTGCCCAGCGACAGCCCCAAAACATCACTGCTCTAGAGGAGATCTGCATGGAGGAATGGGCCAAAATACCAGCAACAGTGTGTGAAAACCTTGTGAAGACTTACAGAAAACATTTGACCTCTGTCATTGCCAACAAAGGGTATATAACAAAGTATTGAGATGAACTTTTGTTAATGACCAAATACTTATTTTCCACTATAATTTACCAATAAATTCATTAAAAATACTACAATGTGATTTTCTGGATTTTTTTTCTCATTTTGTCTCTCATAGTTGAAGTGTACCTATGATGAAAATTACAGGCCACTCTCATCTTTTTAAGTGGGAGAACTTGCACAATTGGTGGCTGACTAAATACTTTTTTGCCTCACTGTAAATGCAGTTTGCTGTCTGATTGAGACCGCCACAGTGATGCAGAGACTATTTATAGACAAGAGTCCTGAATTACCATTTACAAGTGCTGTTATGCAACATGCACACTCTTCCATGTACATGCACACACACACACACACACACACACACACACACACACACACACACACACACATATTCATACATGCAGACACACAGAACAACTCCTTCTCACACCATTTTACCATTTAAATACATTCCATTAAACATAACAGACAACGTTTTAAACACATACAAACACATACACACACACGGACATTTGGCCTATCTGCGGTCTCTGCTGTGCTTTTGTCTGTCCTGTGTTGCTTTGCTAGTCTCTTTGATAAACCAAATCTAGCGTTAGGAACAGCAACATGTCACTGCCGGTCGGACTGACTGCTAGTTTAAGTGCTGTCATTTTCTTTAGTCTGTGGCCCAACAGATAAATTAGCTCTCCAAGCTAACGTTAATTAGTCCAAAATAAATTGAAGCATGAAACACAATGGATCTATTTACATTTAACCAGAATCCCAACTGTTCTCTAAACCTAAGGTGCTTTTGTCACCTAAACCTAAACTCTGCCTCTGAACATAATCCAGGCAGCCATTATGTTTTAGTTTAGTTAGGTGGTCCTGAAGACAATTACCTAGCACATAGTTGTATGAACATTAAAGTAAAGTCAATTGAGTCATTTGGGAAACAAACAAAAGCATCATAAAAGATTGATAGCCTTTGTGAAATGCAAGCTATAAAAGCAAGTAAGATTCTCTAATCAAACTGTTTTGTGTGTGTGTTGACAGATGGTATGTTTGGGAGGTGTCACCCAGTTCCAGTGAAGGAGGTTTACACCTATGATGTCTCCCCGTCTGTAGTGCAACACTTCAGGACGCTGCTGGAGAAGCTTTCTAACAGAGGTATACACGCACATGCACGCACGCACGCACGCACGCACACACACACACACATACACACACACACACACACACACACACACACACACGGAAACACGCACACACACACATGAAGTTGCTTTCAGGTTCCATATGTACCATATGTCAATATAAGAAGCACACTGAAATTTTACTCATAAAAGTTTGCATTTTGTTGTGCATTTGTTGTGAAACTGTGTCTTCTACAAATTATGTTCATATCCTCAGGATATGTTGAAGATGACATGTAATGTAGAACAGCTTTAGATGTTGTTCCAAGCTTGACTGCCCTCTTGGAAAAGCCATGGTTGTATTAGTATATGAAAAGTCATATAATACAGATCTGGACAGAGTGGAATACAGAAGGAATAGAGAATGAATAGAGTGAGTATCAAGACTTGAATAAATGTGAAATATTGGTTTAATTAAAAATGATTAATGATCAGTTGTTTGTCCCTTTTGTGGTGTAAGAGCTGCTGGTATTGTACTGCACCACTAGAGGGAGGCAAACACCTGTGGAACAGCCTATTTGGCATCTGTGAGCATTTCATGCACTTTCATCATGCAGCTTTGCTTTGAACGACAGGACAGGACGTGTTTGTGCCTGCTGAAGAGGGAATCATACTGTACAACACTTATTTTGGGAGGAGTTTCCCCCTTGCCTTTTTTTTCCAACATCTTCTTTTGAGCCTGATTTGGTTAGATAAGATAAGATATACGTTATTGTCCCCGAAGGGAAATTTGTTTTGGACTCTGTCCGTTCCGCAGCTTTACAAAGACAACACAAAATACAGAAAATAAGCATCTCTCAACACTTACTCTCATGCAACACAAACATGCTCTCATATACATTAGACAGGTACCTATACACTAATACTCTCATATACATTAGATAGGTACCTATATAGTAATGCTCTCATATACATTAGACAGGTACCTCCTTTCCTTCCTTTCCTTCGGCGGTCACTCGAAACGAGTATGACTGTCCTCTCTGTTGGGTTGTCTTATTTGTGGATCCTCAGGTGGCTGTAAAGGCCGATCCGTGATCCACAGATTCTGCTGCAATGTGGGCATTGGAAGGTTGAGGTAGTGTGTGGTGGTGGAGCCTGTCTCTGGTTGTCCTTACGGTGTTGCCGCTTTGCCTCTGCGGCACGGCGGACTACTATTTCGTGGTGTGCTGCACCTTCCTGCACAGCTTTTCTCCAGTAGTCCCTGTTCAACGCTAGATTCTCCCAGTCGCCGGACGTGATGTTAAACTTTTTCAGGCTGGTCTTAATATTGTCCTTAAAGCGTTTCTTTGTCCCACCAGGGGCTTGCTGTCCTTTTATTAGCTGGGAGTACAGGATCTGCGTTGGGAGACGGTTGTTGGGCATGCGGATGACATGTCCTGTCCATCGGAGTTGGCACTGCATTATGATGGTAGTGATGCTGGGCATATTCGTTTCCTCCAGAATGCTGGAGTTTGTACGTCTATCTTCCCAGTTGATCCTCAAGATTTTTCTTAAGGCTCTTTGATGGAATAGTTCCAGTTCCTCCTTAGGTGTCTGCTGTAGGTGGTCCAAGATTCCGCTCCATACAGCAGGGTTGGGAGAATCACAGCTCTATAGACCAGGAGCTTGGTTTGAGCCCTCAGGTCTCGGTCATCAAAGACTCTTGTCCTGAGTTTGACATAGGCTTCGCTGGCGCAACTCAGGCAATGGTTAACCTCAGAGTCTATATCGGCCTTGGAAGAGAGAATGCTGCCAAGGTAGGGGAAGTGTTTCCACGCTTTTCCTTGATGATGGGCTGGAGTGATGGCTGGTTGGGTGGTGGTTGATACAGAACCGGCGTTTTCTTGATGTTCAAGGCCAAACCCAGGGCTCTGTATGCCTTGGCAAAGGCATTTAGGATGCCCTGGAGGTCTTCAGGGGAGCGTGCTACAATGGCGTTATCATCGGCGTATTGCAGCTCCATGATGGTGGTATTTCTGACTTTGCTCTTGGCTTTGAACCTGTTAAGGTTGAATAGCCTGCCGTCAGTCCTGTAAAGGATTGGGATCCCCTGTGGCAACTCTTGACCAGTAAGGTGAAGTATGGCTGCAATGAAGATGGCAAATAGGGTGGGAGCAATGATACATCCCTGTTTGACCCCAGTTTCTACAATAAAGGGCTCAGATTCAAAGCCACTGTTGAGCACTGTGGCTGACATGCCGTCATGCAGTAGCCTCAGTACACGGATGTATTTGTCATGACATCCGTACTTTGATAGTATGCTCCACAGTGCCTGACGATCCACGGAGTCAAAGGCCTTAGTCAAGTCGATAAAGGACATGTACAGAGGCAGTCCTTGTTCCCGACACTTTTCTTGTAGTTGGCGAACAGAAAAGATCATGTCAGTTGTTCCCCTAGATGGGCGGAAACCGCACTGTGATTCAGGGAGTACCTCAGATAGTGGTAGCAGGCGGTTGGCGAGGACACGAGCAAGGATTTTGCCTGTTGTTGACAAGAGCGAGATGCCCCTGTAGATTCCACATTCAGCCTTGTCCCCTTTCTTGAATATGGTAACAATTTGGGCATCCCAGAGCTCTTCCCTTTCCCAGACCTTGACGAGTAGATTGTGAATGTGGTGCCAGAGCCTTGGTCCTCCTTCCTTTAGGATCTCCGCAGGGATCCCATCAGGACCAGCGGCCTTGTTGTTCCTGAGATTCCTGATGGCATTGTGAACCTCAGTTAAGGTAGGAGGTTCCCCCATGTCTTCTTTGATTGGACTCTGCAGGATATGGTCGACGATGTTTGGTTCAGCTGAACTGTCACGGTTCAGAAGTTCCTGAAAGTGCTCCTTCCAACGTGCATTGATGGAGTCATTGTCTTTAAGGAGAGTCTGTCCATCTTTTGAGCGCAGGGGATTTAAGCCGCGGTGGCTAGGGCCATAGATAGCCTTAGTGGCATTGAAAAAACCTCTGGTGTCACCTGAATCTGCCAGTTTCTGGAGTTTTAAAGACTTTTCTGTCCACCAGTTGTTCTTGAGCTCCCTCATCAATCTCTGAACGTCAGCCTTGGCTCTGGAGTGTGCTGCCCTTTTGGCTTCACATGTTATATAATTTTGCCACATTCTGAAGGCTTTTCGTTTTCTAGAGATAAGTTGTTCTATCTCTGTGTCATTTTCATCAAACCAGTCCTGATGTTTCCTGGACTGATACCCAAGGGTGGATTCGCATGAGTCATGGATGGTGGATTTGAGAAGGCCCCAGTGCTCTTCGATGTTATCAGGATATTCTTGCTGAAGACTTTCCTCGAGAGAGTCCTGAAGTAACTGCTGGGTGGCAGTTTCATTCAGGCTGTCTAGGTTCAGTATATTACTATATAGTAATACTCTCACATACATTAGACAGGTACCTATATAGTAAGCACATTAACTCCTCCTTTCATTGGCAGTTTCTAATTGAGCGACCCTGTACGTATTGCACAAAATGACACAGTGCAAGACTGCACAACCCCAATAGCCTACGTATTGCACAAATGACACATTTCCACATAACCTATGCAGTACACAATGACATATTGAACAATCCAACAGCCCATGTATTGCACCACTAACATATTGCATAACCCCAATAACCTACTTATTGCATGATGACAGTGCACAACCTAGCCAGCCTACATGTTGGTGTTGATGAACATAATGGACATAGGCACAAATGAGTATTTATATCGGTTTAGCCTGCATTTAGGAACCCTGAATCTTCTACCAGAGGGTAAAAGCTGAAATTCTGGGTGAAGTATGTGGGTCTGATCGGAAACTATTTTTTGTGCCTGTCTGATAACCGACTGCTCATAAATTATCTGGGGGGACAGATGGTTTTTGACCCCCATAATCTTCATAGCTGTCTGACGGGCGATCTGTGATTTGGACTGTACTGTCAGGTTACCATATTTAAGAATACTCTCTAGTATTGCATGATAGAACAACAACATATTTTTTTGCTCGACTCCATACACTCTAAGTCTTCGCAGAAAATACATCCTCTGTTGAAGTCTGGAACAGAGAGTATTCACGTGGTCCTTCCAGCTGAGTGCATTATCGATATGTACACCAAGGTACTTGTAAGAGCTAACCTGAGTAATGGGTAAGTTGTTGATCACTACAGGCCTGGTGTCACCTATGGCCTTTGGGTCAAACACCATTTCCTCAGTCTTGGTCACATTTAGTACAAGATAGTTGTCGTCGCACCACTGGACAAATTCCTCAATTTCCGTATGATACGCTGCTGGGCTTCTATCTTTATGCATAAGGCCGAGGATTGCTGTATCATCTGAGAATTTAATAATATAATTGTCATTGTGGAGTCTATTGCAGTCGTTAGTATACAATGTAAAGAGGACTGGAGAGCTGACACAGCCCTGAGGGGCAACAGTGCTGATTGGCCTGGGCTCTGTGAAAGCGTTATTCACGCTGACCTGTTGGGTACGGTTTGTTAAAAAAGTAAAATACCAGTTGAGAATAAAAGATTTAACATTCATGTGATTCAGTTTCTGGATGAGCATGTGAGGCTGCAGAGTGTTAAAAGCTGAACTAAAGTCAACAAACAAAATGCGTGCATAGGCCTTGGAGGCCTCAAGGTGTTTACTGACCAGATGTGAAATGCTGTTAATACCATCATCTGTATATAAGCAAACTGAAAAGGATCTAAAACCACACCAACATCTTGCTAAAGAAATGACACCATGGTTGTCGTCCCTCCTCTCCCTCTACAAAAGAAAAAAACTAAACAACAAAACTGCTCCTCAGTTTAATTCGCCGAATCGGCACTCGGCAGGAGAGCTGGAGAAATATTCAGATTTCACAGAGAGGCGATGAGTTTGAAGGCATTTGTCAGGCGCTCGGAAGTGAAATGAATTATGCAAATTAGATGTTTGGCCCCAGCTGTCTGCAGAAGCCATTAGGGAGGACACAACTGTACAGACTGAAGCATCTGCATTTCAGGACCTACCAGTCCACTGAAAGATAACAGTTTACTCACTCCTTATCCTTTTCTATTAAAACATTCTTTCTTCCTCACTTTTTTTCTGTCTTTCCACATATGAATTACTTTCTTGCCAAAAGTTATATGAGAAGATCAATACCATTCTTTTGTTTGTCTGTAAACTACAGCGAGGATAGCTGTTTCCCCGTTTGTCTCTATGCTAAGTTGAGCTAACTGTCTCGTGGCTGCAGCTTCATATTTATAGACAGATAGGATAGTTGTGTTGATCTCCTCATTTAACTCTTGGCAAGAAAGCACAAAAGTATGTTCCCAAAAAGAATTTTGTATTCTATATATATTTTGTTATAAAACATTGCACTTAATCTGCTAATTTCTAAAGTCTAATAACATCCATGCTACAGCAAACAGCAAGACACACACCCTTGTTGAAACAGTTCACCCAGATTATTTAAACTACTACATATTCTGCATTCTCATTAGGGATACAACTAATGGTCATTTCCACTATAAATGAATCATTCTTTGCATAATTTTTTGGATTAATCGATTAATAGCTGTATTCACTTATTGTTTAAAGCGTTTTCCAGGTTAGAGGGGATGCATATCGCTCAAAACCAACATGAAAAAACGTAGTAATGTCCCTCAGCATTTTGTTTGGTGATAAACTGTATGTACAATGAGTGATAACGTTATCCTAAGGTACAATTTCTCAGATGTCATACAGATAATTCTGGAGCCACACAATACGAGTGGCTCTAGAAACCTTTTCTTTCACATATGCAGTTGTACTCCACAACACCAGTAAACACATTCTGAGGTGTAAAAAAAGGTGTAAAGAGTTCTCGTTTAAAGTTAACCTCTGTTAAACTACTATTGAGTCAAGAATGACAGTTCTAGCCCTAGTTTATCTTGTTTTGGAAATCCACCCTGTGGCTGTGGCAATAAACAGACAAATACACCAACAATCAAGGATTAAGTCAAATTAAAAACAACCTCATGTACCCATACTCAACCATCATAATGTTTGATGTGACGGAGTGTGAGGTACCGAGCTGGCATGCACGAGGAGTGAAAAAGAGGGTTTTATTTAGTCTAAAAGAAAGAAAACAGTTGACCAAATATGTAGAGTTCTATAGGCCCATAAACAAGGCTAAACTAAACAGAAGCTTAACTCAGCCTAAGCTTTCATTGAATAAACTAAAACTATACAGACTAAACTGACACAACAAACTGAAGACAAAGGGGAACTTATGTAATGGCCAAACAGATAATTTCTTGGCTTCACACTTGGTACATTCTGATTGGCCACTTCCTGTATTTAAGAGCTTTGCTTTAGGTGAAGCATATTTTGTAACTTAATATATGATTTTTTGCCGTCAGGGCCTTAAGATGTATGGGGAACCTCTTGAGAGAGTCAGGATCTTAAAGTTTTTTTCTTGTTGTCTGGGTGAATGAAAAGTTGACATATAAACAACATGTATGTAAGATGGTAAATAAAAGTGAAAATGTTATTAATATTATGAGGTGCTTGGCTGGTTGTTCAGACATGAGTCTTATGCTGATGATTTATAAAGCAAAAGATCAGTTTTTGATTATGGGTGTCTTGTGGATCGGCAGCTAAGTTAGTAAGTTACTTAGTAAGTTAGTCGTGGTTCAGGCTAGGGCCTTGACGTTATGTACTGGGGCATTCCGGATGACGCCGACCCAGTGCTGCTAGTGGAGGCAGGGGAGGCTCCACTAAGGCTGCAACATGCAAAATTGACATTTGAACTATTTTGTAAAAATAAAAGCTTTGGACTAGCTCTTCCTTCAATCCATCTGCTAGCAGAGTGTTGGGAGTTTAGAAAGGGTTAGAGCAGGCTTATTAGAGGCAGTATTTTACATTATGTTAAGCCATATGCAGAGGAGCTTAAACTTAATGAGAAAGAAATAGTGCCTTCTGTCTGCTGGCCATCCCACACTGGCTGTTGCCTGAGGCTGATGTGAATCCATTAAAAAGTAAATACAGGATGGAAGAGTAGGACATTTTGCGTGGAGGAGCACCTTAGTTAATTAATGGAACAGTTACATACATATTTATAGTGATGGCTCAAGAGACCCAGAGAGTAGGCAAGTAGGATTAGTTTTTTTATGTTCCCTATGTTTATTTTTTATGTTCTATGTTTTTTAGGCAGTGTCATAGACTGCCTGATGGATTATCTAATTTTTTCGACAGAGTTGGTAGCAATACTATGGGCTCTGTGGTGGGTGGTAGAAGTTGGGGTGGAGAAAGTTATTTGTTTTGATTCACTGTCTGCCTTGATGGTAGTAGTAGGGGGATAATGTGATGGGGCTAGGTCAGATTTAGTTTTTAGATTGGAGAGGCAGGGGTATAGTGTGGGTTTCTTGTGGATTCTAGTGCATGTTGGGGTTGAGGGGAATGAGGCTGCAGATAAAGCTGCTAAAGCAAGTTTAGAAGGAGAAAGGATGGAGGTGGAGGTGGAGGTGCCTGTTGGTAGACTGGAGTGTAGTATCATCAATGAAAGACAGTAGTGGCAGCATGAGTGGAATGAAGACACCAGAGGAAAGACGCTTTATGACATTCACCCATCAATTAAACCAGGAAATACAAAGAGTTTGCCTCAGATTAATCAGATTAAGTTGCCAGATTAAGGCTGGGACATTGCAGGTTGACAAGTGGTCTGTTCCTATTTGGGAAACTGGTGGGAAAACACAGGGAAGGCAAGTGTCAATACTGTGGAGTACAGGAGTCAAAAACACCAGCATGTATTATCCGAGATATAGAAAAAGAAGAAATACTTTAATGATGGTCAAGGGGAAAACTATTCTGCATCTACAAATATGAGTTCAGTCAGTTAAGTTGGATTTGCACTCTAATAATTCAAAGTTATTATAGAGTAATCCTTGTTTTAATTTGGATGAAAGGCCAGCTATAATTTCAGTGAGTCAAGGCCATGACACTGCTGCCTTCACTCACTCTTTGTAAACTTCCAATGTCGATGATTGTCATCATCAATCAATATTGTGTATTTTGGTTAAAAAAAGAGCAATTATTGATAATGTTAGTGATATAGTTTTGGTATATATGTTATTGTTTTTAAATTATGAAGAGGCAAATATCAGATATTCAAAGTAAAAGGGAGAGGGACCTCGACGTACGCTAATATTACTAGCTAGCTCCCGGCAAAGCAGGAAAGCGGCCAGCAGCTCCGGTCTGGCTGGGTATGAGTTGCTGCAGCCTCTGCTGAAGGTCCACAGCTGTGTGGACTATCTGGGTTTGAGTTGCTGCAGCCTCTGCTGAAGGTCCACAGCTGTGTGGACTATCTGGGTTTGAGTTGCTGCAGCCTCTGCTGAAGGTCCACAGCTGTGTGGACTATCTGGGTTTGAGTTGCTGCAGCCTCTGCTGAAGGTGGGGCGGGTGCCGGTGTTCGGTTGTTGACGTTAGATTGTGTGGCACTTAACGTTAGCATCAAATTACAAATGACATGTGACTTTGATTGGCACAAACAATATCACTGGCCTGGCCAATCAACTTGCCCGACATACTGTTTTACTGGCCCCGGTCCATCGGGGCATTGCTTATGTCGAACCCTGTTATATATGCACTAAATTGAGAGATGTCTGAGTGAGGGGGCTGCCCATTGAAGGCGACCCAAGCAGTTGGGGGTTTGGTGCCTTGCTCAAGGGCACCTTAGCAGAGCCCAGGAGATGAACTGGCACCTACTGCAGCCTCCCCCCCATATGCTAAGAATAGGAGACTGTTATTTGTAGGTCTAAGGAATTTGGGAATTGAAATATTTTCCCTTAAAACTCTGATGGGTGATGGTCCTAATGAAAAGAAAGAGCACTGGAAATGATACACTTTCTGAAATCCACAGACCTATATTGGAAAATATAAGTCTAGAAGGATCCTCAATGTAGATTACCATCAGCAGTGTGAGGCAGCAATGCACTAACAGTGTCTAGTCTGCTGGAAAAAAACCAAAGAAGAAGAAGAAAAAGATTTCCCGGCAGAGGTAAACAGCTGTTATCACTGTGCAACTGCTCATATTAGCTCGTATGTTTTTTGGAATGGTCCTGCCGTAGTTTTAAAGGACTGACACAATGTGGTCTGCATGGGTGTGTAGAGAGTGTCCCTCTGGTCTTCAGTTTAGGGATTCTACTAGTGAAAAAGGTTGAGGAAACTTAGGCACTCAAGAGGGTAAAGTTTAAAAAGCCTTTAATATCATCTTGACAAACTCATTAAAACATGCCAAAATTTGGGGCGACCTCTAGCTCACCCAGTAGAAGCGTCCGTCCCATGTTGGAGTCCTGCAGCGGCGTGTGTTCGAATCCGACCTGCTGCCCTTTGCTGCATGTCATCCCCCATCTCTCTCTCCCCCTTTCATGCCTATCCACTGTCTCTATGTAATAAAGGGAAAAGCCACAAAAAAATCTCAAAAAAAACATGCCAACATTTTTTGGACATTAAAGCCTTCATCGGGGCAAGTACACAATGAGCTGTCTCTCAAGGTCCTGACACACCAACCCGTTCTCATTCCGAACTCGTAAAATAAGGATGTTTGGACAGTGGCTGTCAGCGTCTGATGTGACGAAAAAGGCGTCTTTCAGCGTATTTGTGTAACGCACCGGGGAGAGCAGCAGTTAGATAGGATTTAGAGAGTAGTATGTAAGGGCGAATTTCCGTGTATGGAGGTTGGTTGGGGTGGTGGATGGGTCAAACAAACACAGGACTTTCACCCAGGAGAGCGGGGTTCGCATCCCGCTTGTCACGCTTGCTATAGTCGCTTTTTATTTTCCTCCCGCGTGTCACAGAACCGTACGCCCACCCATGACCTTTTCCTTAACATAACTGCGTCAAAAGGGACGGCAATAGTCCCGACCAAGCGCGTTTACTTATAGCGCTAAAGGGACGACAATAGTCCCGACCAAGCGCGTTTACTTATAGCGCTAAAGGGACGGCAATAGTCCCGACCAAGCGCGTTTACTTATAGCGCTAAAGGGACGACAATAGTCCCGACCAAGCGCGTTTACTTATAGCGCTAAAGGGACGGCAATAGTCCCAACCAAGCACGTTTACTTATAGCGCTAAAGGAAACTTTTAGCGTCAATAAGAACGACAAAGGCACCTGACCAAGCGTCCGTATTTTACGAGATGAGTGTGAGAACCTGTTGGACACACCCAGCCGACAGCCAAGAGCTAGTGCCAACGAAGTCCGACTGTTATTGGGCCAATTGGGACATTATTCATAATTACCTTACACACATACTGTACAAGTGAAATGCTCTCACACACTCTACTGAAATGCTTTCATATACACTGAACAATTATACACTCACATACTATACTGAAACCTCACACACATCTAGTGAAATGCTCTCACACACTATTGAAAGATTCTCACAGTGTTTCAGTAGTGTATATGAGAGCGTTTCATTAATGTATATGTACGAAGAGGATTAGAGCCACGTGAAAAATGTATTTGAGTTCTGAGTTTAAAGTCAAAACTCTGTGAAAAAAGAATTCTGACCTTTTTCTCAGAATTCTGACTTTTTTGTCAAGGCATGAACGCTTGACTACCGACTTCCTCAATGTTGTCTGCTTGCATTTTTGTCCATCTAGGAACTCATTTGCTGTTGGTCCTTCTGGATAAAAGTGCCAGCTTCAGCCCTGAAAACCTTCTGCGTCTTTGCCCCTTTTGCACCACATTTAGTCAGCTATTCAGAAGTGGAAGCATCTCACTCAAAGCACCCTCTGCCCTTTTACCTCAACTGGTTTCAAACCTCCTGACCGCATTTCTGTTTGGTTTAGTCTGTTAGAAGTGTAGAGTCATATCCTGGCAGACCCTCCAACATTTACTAACCTGTTGTGTCAGATGCCGTCTGTTCACCCGCCGCTAACGCCCGTTTTCTCAGCCACCGGCTGCCATTAAAGACTCAGTTTTATGGCTGTTTGGTGGCGAAAGCTGGCCTAACACACTGTGAAGCTGTTAGAGAGGCTTGTGCCTGATTTTGTGGCAGTTGAGGTCGTAATTCATCTGAAATGTTCTGGAATGAGTGGAGCTGACTAAATTAGCTCAGAAGGGTGGATGCAGTTGTGTCAGACAATGTGTTGTTGTTCGTGGACCATCAACAGTAATAAAGTCGGCAGTGGTAGTGTCTTGTTCAGGAGGACTCTATTTCTATCTAACCCCAACACTAATAGAGACTGACACTGACATTGTGCAGTGGAGGCTGAAGAGATTTGAGTTGGATGGGAAAAGATATTAACCATTTCTTAACTTATTTTATTAGTTCTTGGAGCTTGTTATGCTTTCTATTATGCATTATACCAATTGTATACCAATACAATTACCAGCTGAATCTAATATATGGGGTGGTGATGGCGCAGTTGATATAAGACATGCCTTTGGTGTGGAAGACCTGGATTCGATTCCCACTGCGATATATCAACCAATGTGTCCCTGAGCAAGGCACTTAACCCCTAGTTGCTCCAGAGGTGTGTTACAGTGCTCGAATTACGTGGGAGCCAGAGGGAGCCAAGCAGAAGAAGTCACCTTGCTTTTAGCTTAATGTGCTTCTGAGGTAAATACCACCAATACATCTTAAATAAATAAATCTGTAGCTATCCTCTGCCATTCAGAGCTCCGGAAACGTTCCCAGATATTTTTGAAACACCTGTCAACAATACAATGCAGTCTCTGATGGCAGAATATTCAGTGAATAGGCTTCCCAACAACATCGCAGTGCAAATTCCAAAATTGTTCGTCTATTTATTTCCACGGTTCAACACATGAGACGACTGAACACCCAGGTGTTGTTATCACTACGTGCACATTACAAGACTAGAACATAGTTTAGCTGTGCAATGGCTTGATTCATTTCTGCCAGTTAGTGCATTTTCCCTGTGTAGAAGTTAAAGACTACATGCATTATTGTGTCTGACACTGAGGATATCTGAGACAGTGGTCTGGGTCAAATGAGGTACATTTTATTTCATTGTGAAATTGAGAATGACATTCAGACTAAATCGTTTAGTCTATTTCTTTGTATTTGCGAAAACAAAGAAAACTACCGTGCGCATATACTGCTCAAAAGCGCCACTCGCGCCTAGACTATTTCATTGTATAGCCTTGTTAGGCTATGTGCAGGGTGTGCCAACTTTTTTTCATGAGATAGAGAGACCTCCTTAAAGACAAAAAGATAATTTGAGCACTGGTGTGTTACCTCTGACATATATAGCAATTGTAAGTCGCTTTGGATAAAAGCGTCAGCTAAATGACATGTAATGTAATGTAATAATCTTTATTTCTTAATACAACTTAAAAAATAAGTTGTATGACCCGGAAAGGAGGAAGAGCCTTGTTAACTTTGGTGGGCATTTCAACGTAACGTTAGCTTTGCTGTTATCAACAGGTCTGTTTAACCCCGGCTCCCAACTGGTTGGCTTTACAGCAGTGGTCTAATCCACAACCTAACGTGAGCTGACATTGATTCTGCCATATTTCGTTTAGTCAGCAGACACACTAGCGGAAGTGGTCGCTATGGCAATGCGCGTCCATGAATCTGGGGGGCGGAGATTCTGCAGGGGGGTTGTATTTGTTTGGCATTTAAGTTCAAATGTCAACAATTTTCGCGCAGCAACGCTTACTGCACCTTAACAGTAGTCATGTTTAATTTAAACATGCGGTATGATAATATTTTCTCCACTTTGCTCTAAAGCAGCGACCCGGCGGTGCTCGTGCACGTCTGTGTGTGGGTCGGAGCCCCGAGGGCTAGTCATAGCCCAGCCTACTGGCAACAGGAAGTCAGCCTTATATTACAACATAATCCAATTTACATGAAATTTACAATGTGTGGTCTACACTTGAGCAACAAAATGCGGGTCTTGTGCCGCACCCTGTACCTTAGCCACGCCCCTATACTTTAGCCCCTTTATTTCTTAGATGATAGATAGAATCCATGGTTAGAGTTTGTAGCTTTTAGCCCCTTTATTTCTGTTAGACGATATGATCCATGGTTAGAGTTTTTAACTTGATTTTAAAGCTACTGGTTCAACAGAAACTATTTATAATGGAGGAATGTCCTTACCTCCTGAGAACTTGACATACTGGCTTTACAGCTGACAGCGCTGGTTTCTCATTTTAAGATTGTATCCTCATGTGCCGGACCCACTTCTTATGGCAACACATCTGGAGCTCCAGTCTGTATTACTCAAATCTTTCAGGAACGTCATCTCTCATCTGCCAAATGCCTCGGTTCATTAGGTTCTTTGCGCGGCACAGCCATATTTCCGGTAACATTTCGTTCCGCTACCCCATCTGGTGCTGGCGCCTGCTCCTCTGTTCAGATGCCAAAAATCTGTGTTTGGATGCATGTTAAGCATACGAAACAGACGTGAATGCCCAAGCAGCTCATCAAACTTGTCCTTTGTACACTTGCTGAAATTCAGACGAGATTTTTTATTTTATTTTGCTTTGTCACTGATGCTCATGCTCTTTATTTGCCGGTTAATCCACACTGGTCATTGGTGCTGAGACAGTTTGACAAGTAGATAATAAAAAGAGAAAAGACACAAATGCCCAAACTGCTCATCAGTTTGTTCTCTTGTTTGAGCAGTTGTTTCAACAGAGAAGATTCATAGTTTTTGTCAGTGATACAGAATATGATAAATTATATCAAATAAGGACAATTGATGCACACATGCAAGAAATGGAAAATTTCGTATGAACTATCAGGTGACAGTAGCTGCTGAATTCCAGTGTTGGTGTAAATTGGTACCAGAGAGTGCTCATTGTGATGTAAACTATGGTTTCAGGTAAGCGCTCGTATTGTCGCAGGAGGAGGAGAGAAAAATGTTTTTTGCTGAGTCACTGAAACAGCCAGTCACTCACCAGAGTCTCTGAGGACACGCTGCTGTTGCCTCGTCTCCTCCGCTAATGATTGACCTAATGAGGAAATTACAGCGTTTCAGCAATTTCTTGCCCTTTTTTCATTGCCCATTTCAGCTGGACTTTTGTCATGCGTAAAACTCACATTTTGAGTACGCCACTCCAATTAGGGATTTGTTCTTTTCCATCTGAGACACACAGGTCCTCTATGATGTGGTATTAAAAGTTCTCTGTGTTTCTGTCTGTAGGTTTGACCTGGGAAGATGACACCACTCAGCAGCTTCTGTCCAAGGAGTTATCCAAGCTGAGGAGGGTTCCCTACAGGCCACAGAATGGAGCTGTCTACAACACCGACAGCAGGTCAGATGCTCACCCATCAGAAGCTTTGTGCTATTGGGATCTGTGGACATGTCCTGCTGTCCCACAATGGTCCAAAAACTGTTTAAAGGGATTTCACTGGTGCTGGAGCCAGTTTCACAAAGATATTTTAGACTGGTGTCTTATTTGGCTCTTAGGTTAGTCTAAGTCAAACTAGACAAACTAAAGACTGACATATTTTAAACCTTAAAAGTTAACCACACTACCACAAATCTAACACAGAATTAAGAGCCATGTTGTCATGGTAACAATCAGTGACCTGCTGACCAGTGGCTTCAAAGACAAACAAGATGTAGTGGAAACAATGTACGTTTACTCTTGCGTCCAGTACGTACAATTTAACGGCGCTGAGCAAACAACTGGATCTACTCTCATCTCCTTCATCTAAAATGCATGTTCGATTCTTTAACATGTCAACACTTTGACTAACGTTAGCTTGGAGAGCTAATTTACCTGTTGGGCCACAGACTAAAGAAAATGACAGCACCCAAACTAGCAGTCAGTCCGACCGGCGGTGACATGTTGCTGTTCCTAACGATAGATTTGGTTTATCAAAGAGACTAGCAAAGCAACACAGGACAGACAAAAGCACAGCAGAGACCGCAGATAGGCCAAATGTCCGTGTTTACCTATATATCTTCACACGTTACAGTTACGGCTGAAAATGACAACAGTTTTAGCGTAACGTCACGATGATTTCATCTTAAGCAGTGTGTATACTGTAATTAAGTAATGAAACTTGTTTTCTCCCAAAGGCCGGTAGCTGGAGCGATGGACCCAGTAGACCAGAGGGTGAAGCCGGTGGAGGTGGAGCTCAGTAGAAATCTCCAGACGTACCTCCAACGTCTCGGCCTCCTTCCCAAGACGCCATCTGCCTCTAGTCTGAGCACCCTGGGCAAGGTAAGGGATTCCTGGATGCTCCATACTCTTTACACAAAAACACATATTTCCCACAAAAATATTGAACTTAATTACAATAATACTACAAGACCTTTTTTCCAGCTGTAGTTCTGAGTCTAGACTGTTAATACATAAACAGTAATACGACTAAAATATATCCATCTCCATCCATCTTCTTCCGCTTATCCGGTAACGGGTCGCGGGGGTAGCAGCTCCAGCAGGGGACCCCAAACTTCCCTTTCCCGAGCCACATTAACCAGCTCCGAATGGGGGATCCCGAGGCGTTCCCAGGCCAGGTTGGAGATATAATCCCTCCACCTAGTCCTGGGTCTTCCCCGAGGCCTCCTCCCAGCTGGACGTGCCTGGAACACCTCCCTAGGGAGGCGCCCAGGGGGCATCCTTACCAGATGCCCGAACCACCTCAACTGGCTCCTTTCGACGCGAAGGAGCAGCGGCTCCACTCCGAGCTCCTCACGGATGACTGAGCTTCTCACCCTATCTCTAAGGGAGACGCCAGCCACCCTCCTGAGGAAACCCATTTCGGCCGCTTGTACCCTGGATCTCGTTCTTTCGGTCATGACCCAGCCTTCATGACCATAGGTGAGGGTAGGAACGAAAACTGACCGGTAGATTGAGAGCTTTGCCTTCTGGCTCAGCTCTCTTTTCGTCACAACGGTGCGATAAATTGAGTGTAATACCGCACCCGCTGCGCCGATTCTCCGACCAATCTCCCGCTCCATTGTCCCCTCACTCGCGAACAATACCCCAAGGTACTTGAACTCCTTCACTTGGGGTAAAGACTCATTCCCTACCTGGAGAAGGCACTCCATCGGTTTCCTGCTGAGAACCATGGCCTCAGATTTAGAGGTGCTGATCCTCATCCCAGCCGCTTCACACTCGGCTGCGAACCGATCCAGTGAGTGCTGAAGGTCACAGGCCGATGATGCCATCAGGACCACATCATCCGCAAAAAGCAGCGATGAGATCCCCAGCTCACCAAACTGCAACCCCTCTCCACCCCGACTACGCCTCGATATCCTGTCCATAAATACTACAAACATGATTGGTGACAAAGCGCAGCCCTGGCGGAGGCCAACTCTCACCTGAAACGAGTCCGACTTACTGCCGAGAACCCGGACACAGCTCTCGCTTTGGTCGTACAGAGATTGGATGTCCCTGAGCAGGGACCCCCTCACCCCATACTCCCGCAGCACCTCCCACAGTATCTCCCGGGGGACCCGGTCATATGCCTTCTCCAGATCCACAAAGCACATGTAGACCGGTTGGGCATACTCCCAGGCTCCCTCCAGGATCCTTGCGAGAGTAAAGATCTGGTCCGTTGTTCCACGACCAGGACGGAATCCGCATTGTTCCGACTAAAATATAGGACTCACAAAAATTTTGTTCTAAACATGGAATTGAACTACAAGAAAAAAGTGGCCCCTAAAGTCTGTATCATAGCATATATTGTTTATTCTTTTGGATATATATTTTGGTTTTACCTTTTCATACATCACATGGATAGGCTGGCTAAATGCACAGGGTTTGCACTGCACTGCGGGAAATGGCTGTAGCGATGATTCAAAGACAATCCTACACGTTAGAGTGCCAGTTAGGGTTCTGTGTAATAAATTAGTACTGCAAGACCTCATAGTCCAAACTCCAGCACCCATTGCTCCCTGTTTCACATGAAAGGGGGAAGGGCAGGTGGGACATTTGTTTTTACCCAAACGTCTGCATGGAACCCAACCCTCTGGTCACAGCCACCTGCCTCCATTTAAAAAAAAGAAGAAGAAGACCCATACAAATGGAGTACACACTTACACACACTCACTCAGTGATATAAAACTCACACACACCTTCACAACGGGGAGTCCAGTGTCATCCTTCGTTGTCACTCCGCTCTCGCTTCTCCATCCTTACTGATGGCTTCTCGCAGCATGACCGTTAGGAGCGAAATAATACCAGCAGAGAGTTCAGGAGTTCACTGCTCTAATTAATAACTCTCCACATGACGGGATCGTCCACTGTGCTCATCGGCTGAATGGTGGAGGCCTTTCTCCTGCTGGTTGATTGTACCAAAAGGCCCACAGAGCACGATGGCGTGGAGCCTACAGGCGTCGCTCGAGGCTCGAGGCCTCTTTCTATCCAGGTTCACGTGTTTGGTGGAAAGGAAAAGGAGCAGGAAGACTGAGGGGGTCCCGGAGGCCATGAGTGAAATAAACTGCACCAACTGTGTGACATAGTTGAATAAAGATACCGACAGTGACATACATCACAAGATATATGACAACTGTGGAACTTTACCGTTAATGTTGGTATTGTTATGATAATTTTTCCATTAGTCAAGTTTGTGCCATTTCTGTGCTCCCAGGTGGGCGTTAATGTGACAATTGTGACAATTTACTTTTGTTATCGCTGATGGATCTGTTAATATGATTGGATAAATGAATTTATAACTTGATTTTCAAAAAAATTGTCCAGATGTTGGATACCATTCTTTAATATTAGAGCAAAATGTGGCTCCTGCATCGCTCTGCTCACTGAATTGAGTGCATGATTTCATTTATGTGAAGCGATTTGACATCTTCCAGATATAACAGTGCCTCTTGAGTGAATTTGTCTTTGATTCTTTTATTTTTATTTTTATTGCATATTAAACTTGCCATGTGGTATTTTTTAAAGAATAAAATATTCAAGTCCTTATTGACAAGAAGAAAACTTTTTAAAATTTTAAATAATACATTGCCATATCTTATTAATATATTCAATTGATAATAAGCCTTATATTCTTTAGAATCTACCTGAATAAGCTATGCTCACACACACTTTAATATATGAAATAGTGTATGATGGTTAGGACTGACTGCATTAGATTGGCAGTCCTGTAGAAATGAAGCAAAAACACAACATGATGTCGTGCAGAGTAAACCGAAGCTGCTTTTTTTCATCCAAATGAATGAACAACCATCTCTGGTCATTATTTCCAGACATTGTTTCAGTGTTAGATGGACATTTGTCTTAGTCCCAAAATTTGCATTAAGTACAATTCTGACACACACACGCACGCGCACGCACGCACGCACGCACGCACGCACGCACACACACACATCCATCGACACGAAATCTAGGGAGAGAGAGCAAGCCCCTTGGCCATCATTAATGCCAACAAGGCATCAGTTCACATGAATCAGAATATAATAAAACTGTAAAATGACCATACAGTTATGTTTACACAGTGTTTTTCTAAATGAGCTCTATGTGATTATACATGCTTTTCTTGTTGCTTGCAGGGTGACCGTTTCCCTATGGACTCCTATCGCTCCAAGGCCCAGATTCCAGCTCAGAAGTCATCTCCCTCCAGCCTTTCCCCTCTTTTATCTTTCTTACCTCTGCAGAAGCAGAGACCTCCAGCTGACCAGCTCCTCACCAAGCAGGCTGAGGGTGACCTTCTCCTGGGCGCCCTGCGGCAGTATCTCTCTAGGCATCTGTCCTTGTACGGTGGCGGGGTGAGCCCCGAGGAGCAGGAGGCCCCCTCACCCCACCAGAGGCCTTTCTACGCCAACGTAAAAGAAAACTCTGGACTCAAAAAAGAAACGTCAAAATCCAGGCTTCTAAAGTTGGGAAGAACGCAGGGGGCTTCAGTCAAAGACCCTCTGACATCTGTGGATGGTATGTGTTTTAAAGTGCACTATGATGAATTTTAGCATCAGAAAATAATGATGCCTATACTGAGATGTAGAGCTTTGCTGGCATTCAGGCAGGATCATGTCATTCACTTGCACATACAAACACTTAGTTGTTAAACCTATCAATGCTTTTGAATCAGCTGTGGTATTGTAGCTATAGTTTATGACCTTTGACTATGATATCATTATATGTTATATATGAGCTCCAGAGTATGTCATTATGTGACTTATAGTTTGAGTTTAAAGAGGACTTTAAGTATATACTTTTTGAAAATAAGAGTTATGTCCAGTCAATTTGTAGTCATTGAGTCTTAAGTAACAGAATTCCTAAAATAACAATACAATACAAAGGTATGAAAAGAAACAAAAAGTTTTAAGAATGTATGTGATAATAACTGTCTGTGGGATGTATACCATGTTTTATTTGATTGTAAAAATGCAAGCATTGTGGAGAACAGAAAGGAATATATGCCAAAATACTTTGTAAGCCACCCGTCCATGTTTAAAGTGGAGCAACATCTCTTCTGCATAAGGACAGTCATTACTTGCATAACAGAAAATATAAACATAAGACATTGACAAAACAATTTTCCCACAAGGTCCAACTAATAGCTGTTCTTGAGCCTATGCTAAAAGTGAAAGACTTCTGAGCATTTAAAGCTGCAGTAACTTATTTTTTTGGAACAAAGTTTTCAATCTAAAGTAAGTTAACAAACAACAACTGCTGTTAATTTCTGTCTGACTCCCTGTTCTCTTACCTCTGTGTCTCCTCCAGAGAGGTTCATCAAGAACGTTTTGAAGAGCGTTGGCAGGCACCACGTGGATGTGGATGGCCTGACGGTGCAGGATTTGGGCCAACTGTCCAGCCTAATAGCTGATGCTCTGCAGGTGGTCGACCAGGACCAGGGACTTAACAGGGACCTGATCCATGCCAGACCTGGACCGAGAGACCTGAGGAAGGAAGAAGAGGAGGAGGCTGCCAGGGATGAGGAAGAGGAGAAGTTGCTTGAGAAAACTCCAACACTAAAACCACATGAGAGCACTCCCATAGTCCCGGCAGCACTTCAAGGTAATTTCGTAGTGATTCATTTTGTGTTTTTACTCTATTAAAGTATTGAGCAAAACCTGGAAAGCAAGTCTATTGTACATAATTATATAGGTAGGATTAAAGACACAAAGGAGCTCTTAAACAGCTTGCAGAAAGAGTGCAACATTAAAATCAATGTGAAACTAAATAGGCAGCTAACACATCCAGTTTTAATGGTTCAGTGTCCACTGAGACCACTCAGACTGAAAATGTGTCCACTACAGTTAAAATTGCTCAACATATAGCTTTAAAATGACTGAAAACTATTATGGATTAGATGACCTAGGTTTAGAAACCTGCAAATATATGCATGCAGATTATCTGATGCTTTTTCAGTGTTTAGTTACAATTTTTAAAATATATTGTTGGTAAAAATTAAATAACCACAGGAGCAAATTCATATCAGTCAAATATAAAGTAGAATGAATTTGCGATTTGAAAACGTCCTTAAAATTTGGAAAGCCAGCTTTTAGCACATTTTCATGAATCCTAACGCTGTGTGGTTTGTTAACATCACAGTTTCTTTTTTTCTTTTACTAGTCTTCTCCTTGACGAACACAGAAATGTGTGATTACATTTACTGTCTTTGTCCCAACAGAGCGCCACACGGATACAGAGGAGCATATTGTGAAGGACAAGGTAAGCATTCAGTTTGTGGTAAGAAAAACCCCCTTAAATGTCAAAGGGAAGGCTAACATTATAAGCAATTATGTAATATTCTGCATTAGGAAGAAAATGAAGCCTGCAGTTTTAAAAATAACTTTTTTTTAGATCAATTTCTTATTGATTTTTATATTTTTACAACATACAGAACAAACAAATACAATTGAACAAGAACAAAAACCCTCTCCCACCCCCCACCCTCTGCAGTCTCGAGGAAAAGAAAGAAAGAAACAAATAAACAAACAAACAGAAATCCCACCTTGCCTAGTCACTCTCCTCTAGTTCTTGTGATGCTGAGGTCAGTAGGACTGATACATGTGATGCTGAGGTCATTAGGACTGATACCTGTGATGCTGAGGTCAGTAGGACTGATACATGTGATGCTGAGGTCAGTAGCACTGATACATGTGATGGTGAGGTCATTAGGACTGATACCTGTGATGCTGAGGTCAGTAGGACTGATACTTGTGCTGCTGAGGTCATTAGGACTGATACATGTGATGCTGAGGTCATTAGGACTGATACATGTGATGCTGAGGTCAGTAGGACTGATACATGTGATGCTGAGGTCATTAGGACTGATACATGTGATGCTGAGGTCATTAGGACTGATACATGTGATGCTGAGGTCAGTATGACTGATACCTGTGAGGCTGAGGTCATTAGGACTGATAAATGCGATGCTGAGGTCATTAGGACTGATACATGTGATGCTGAGGTCATTAGGACTGATACATGTGATGCTGAGGTCATTAGGACTGATACATGTGATGCTGAGGTCATTAGGACTGATACATGTGATGCTGAGGTCATTAGGACTGATACATGTGATACTGAGGTCATTAGGACTGATAGCTGTGCTGCTGATGTCAGTAGGACTGATACATGTGATGCTGGGGTCAGTAGGACTGATACATGTGATGCTGAGGTCAGTAGGACTGATACATGTGATGCTGAGGTCATTAGGACTGATACCTGTGATGCTGAGGTCAGTAGGACTGATACATGTGATGCTGAGGTCATTAGGACTGATACCTGTGATGCTGAGGTCAGTAGGACTGATACATGTGATGCTGTGGTCAGTAGGACTGATACATGTGATGCTGAGGTCAGTAGGACTGATACATGTGATGCTGAGGTCATTAGGACTGATACCTGTGATGCTGAGGTCAGTAGGACTGATACATGTGATGCTGAGGTCATTAGGACTGATACCTGTGATGCTGAGGTCATTAGGACTGATACTTGTGATGCTGAGGTCATTAGGACTGATACTTGTGATGCTGAGGTCATTAGGACTGATACATGTGATGCTGAGGTCATTAGGACTGATACATGTGATGCTGAGGTCATTAGGACTGATACATGTGATGCTGAGGTCATTCGGACTGATACATGTGATGCTGAGGTCATTAGGACTGATACATGTGATGCTGAGGTCATTAGGACTGATACCTGTGATGATGAGGTCATTAGGACTGATACATGTGATGCTGAGGTCATTAGGACTGATACATGTGATGCCGAAGTCATTAGGACTTATACATGTGATGCTGAGGTCAGTAGGACTGATACATGTGATGCTGAGGTCATTAGGACTGATACATGTGATGCTGAGGTCATTAGGACTGATACATGTGATGCTGAGGTCAGTATGACTGATACCTGTGATGCTGAGGTCATTAGGACTGATAAATGTGATGCTGAGGTCATTAGGACTGATACATGTGATGCTGAGGTCATTAGGACTGATACATGTGATGCTGAGGTCATTAGGACTGATACATGTGATGCTGAGGTCATTAGGACTGATACATGTGATGCTGAGGTCATTAGGACTGATACATGTGATGCTGAGGTCATTAGGACTGATAGCTGTGCTGCTGATGTCAGTAGGACTGATACATGTGATGCTGGGGTCAGTAGGACTGATACATGTGATGCTGAGGTCAGTAGGACTGATACATGTGATGCTGAGGTCATTAGGACTGATACCTGTGATGCTGAGGTCAGTAGGACTGATACATGTGATGCTGAGGTCATTAGGACTGATACCTGTGATGCTGAGGTCAGTAGGACTGATACATGTGATGCTGTGGTCAGTAGGACTGATACATGTGATGCTGAGGTCAGTAGGACTGATACATGTGATGCTGAGGTCATTAGGACTGATACCTGTGATGCTGAGGTCAGTAGGACTGATACATGTGATGCTGAGGTCATTAGGACTGATACCTGTGATGCTGAGGTCATTAGGACTGATACTTGTGATGCTGAGGTCATTAGGACTGATACTTGTGATGCTGAGGTCATTAGGACTGATACATGTGATGCTGAGGTCATTAGGACTGATACATGTGATGCTGAGGTCATTAGGACTGATACATGTGATGCTGAGGTCATTAGGACTGATACATGTGATGCTGAGGTCATTCGGACTGATACATGTGATGCTGAGGTCATTAGGACTGATACATGTGATGCTGAGGTCATTAGGACTGATACCTGTGATGATGAGGTCATTAGGACTGATACATGTGATGCTGAGGTCATTAGGACTGATACATGTGATGCTGAGGTCAGTAGAACTGATACCTGTGATGCCGAGGTCATTAGGACTGATACCTGTGATGCCGAGGTCAGTAGGACTGATACCTGTGCTGCTGAGGTCATTAGGACTGATACATGTGATGCTGAGGTCATTAGGACTGATACATGTGATGCTGAGGTCATTAGGACTGATACATGTGATGCTGAGGTCATTAGGACTGATACCTGTGCTGCTGATGTCAGTAGGACTGATACATGTGATGCTGAGGTCAGTAGGACTGATACATGTGATGCTGAGGTCATTAGGACTGATACCTGTGATGCTGAGGTCAGTAGGACTGATACATGTGATGCTGAGGTCATTAGGACTGATACCTGTGATGCTGAGGTCATTAGGACTGATACATGTGATGCTGAGGTCATTAGGACTGATACCTGTGATGCTGAGGTCATTAGGACTGATACATGTGATGCTGAGGTCATTAGGACTGATACATGTGATGCTGAGGTCATTAGGACTGATACATGTGATGTTGAGGTCATTAGGACTGATACATGAGATGCTGAGGTCATTAGGACTGATACCTGTGATGCTGAGGTCATTAGGACTGATACCTGTGATGCTGAGGTCATTAGGACTGATACTTGTGATGCTGAGGTCATTAGGACTGATACCTGTGATGCTGAGGTCATTAGGACTGATACCTGTGATGCTGAGGTCATTAGGACTGATACCTGTGATGCTGAGGTCATTAGGACTGATACATGTGATGCTGAGGTCATTAGGACTGATACTTGTGATGCTGAGGTCAGTAGGACTGATACATGGGATGCTGAGGTCATTAGGACTGATACCTGTGCTGCTGAGGTCATTAGGACTGATACATATGATGCTGAGGTCATTAGGACTGATACCTGTGATGCTGAGGTCATTAGGACTGATAAATGTGATGCTGAGGTCATTAGGACTGATACCTGTGATGCTGAGGTCATTAGGACTGATACCTGTGATGCTGAGGTCATTAGGACTGATACTTGTGATGCTGAGGTCATTAGGACTGATACTTGTGATGCTGAGGTCATTAGGACTGATAACTGTGCTGCTGCGCTTTTCCATAGGTCTATAGTTGATGATTTGGCTTTGTTAATCCTTGCTGTAGAGAGCTCAAGCATAACTATGTCCAGAAAATACGCCAACCACTGTTTTATACAAAGCAAGTGGGGGGGAGGAGCCAGCGCTGAGCTATCGTTTTCTTGGTTGCAGTTGAGCCGGCTAGCCAAACATTCTTCTGTCTCCCAAGCAGGTGTAATTTAGAGTCGTCATTAAGTAACAAAACAATCGGGTCAGTAGGAATTCAACATCCTATCACATCAGATATTATTGATGTTGTTTTATTCCAGAACTCATGCACATGTTCACACCCACAGACCATGTGCAGGAAAGTTCCAGTTTGTTCAGGTTGACAGAACGTGCAATAGGGAGTAGGAATGACTTTAGAGATGTATCTCTTCTGAGGAGTCCAGTATGTCCTATGACATATGTTGAAGTGGATCTGCTGGTGATTTGGGTTATTGGAACAGTGGGAAATGTTGTCCCAAACTGTCTCCCAATTAATTGTGTTCCCATCAGGGCTCAGCTCTCTCTCCCATTTTCTTGCTATTGGGAGTTCTCCTATGAATACTTGCATCAGTTTAGCATAAATCCTGGACACTAATCCTCTCACAGGAAAATCAACAAACCATTTAATGACTGGGTACGCCTCAAGACTGTTTCCCCATGGCACTCCATAACATTTTAGGGCTGATCTTAAGCGAAGATAAAGGTAAAAAAATGTCCTGGGGACCTCAGAACTAGCTCTCAGGTCTTCAAAACTCAACATACCTTTCTCATTGAATAGCTGGTCTAAAGTATAAATACCTCTGTCACTCCACTGGTTACAAGCAAAGGGTTTATTACCAGACATTAAGTGTGTATTGTTCCAAATTGGGGTGTTCAAATGCCACTTATTGGTGTAGCGTAGTTGCTCCTCCACCTGTTTAAAGTTGGTCAATGTGTTGGTAATAATAGGGCCATAGGCTAGCATACACCTTTTTGGACACACACCTGCAAAGGCAAGGTCTTGCAGTCTTAGACTTCCAGTGAGGTTTTGCTCTATTTCTCTCCATGGAACTGTACATGATGGGTGCATCCACACTCTGAGGGCCCGTAGCTGAAAGGCTCTGTGATACACTAAGGTTGGGGAGGGCCAAGCCTCCCGTGTTTGTGGTACGTTGCAGGGTAGAGTATTTTAGCCTGGGTTGTTTATTATTCCAAATATACTGCCGAATTACGGTATCAAGTTTTTTCATTGGGGATCATTGTACTTAAGAAATTCACACGAGGAACTATGTTCATTTTAACAACAGCAATCCTGGACCGTAGCGATGCCGGCAGCGCGGACTAGTTGGCCAGATCCCTTTGAACACTACTTAGTATAGTTTCATAGTTGTCCTGGACAACTCGCTGTAGTGATGCGTGTATGGTGATGCCCAAATATGTAATTTTGCTTTGGGTTGGTACTGTAACGCTAATGCTTATTCAATAAAAGAAGATTAGATTTATTCCAGTTAATTATAATCAGGTGCTAAAGATCTGAAATGTACAACAAAATATCGTCCGCAAATAATGATATTGAGCTGCTATTGGATTTAATCTGGACATTACAGATTCTATTTTGCCTTATGGCTTGGGCTAACGGTTCAAGAGAGATTGCAAATAGCATGGGGGAGAGCGGACATCCCTGTCACGAGCCCCGCTTAATGGGAAATGACTGAGAGTGCAATCTGTTGGTTGAGACTATGGCCGTGGGTTTCGCATATAAAGTACGCACCATGTCAATGAATTTGGCCCCCAAACCAAGCCTCTCCATTACTTGCCACAAGTAGTTCCACTCTAGGCGGTCAAAAGCCTTTTCCGCGTCCACTGATAAAACTGCTGCCGTTGTTGGAAAGGTTTTTGGCTTCTTCTATTACATGAAATAGTCTGCGTACATTGTCTGCAGCATGACGCTTGGGTATAAAACCTGATTGGTCGGGGTGAACTAGCTTCTCGATAAAGCACTCTAAGCGGAGAGCCAGGACTTTGGAATAAAGCTTAATATCAGTCCCGATGAGGCTGATGGGCCTGAAATTTGAGCAATCCGTAAGATCTTTGCCCTTCTTTGGCATGACAGAATTCAGCGCAGTGTTGGTTTGTTGGTGGAAAGTACCCTTCTCTATGGCTGAAGTTAAAGTTTGTAAAATGGTAGGTCCCAATATGTGAAAATACTGTAGAAGGCGTTCTGATGGAGTTCCATCCAACCCCGGTGTTTTCCCTTTCTTAGCTGTTTTTAATCCAGATTTAAGTTCCTCTAACGTAATAGGTTGACTTAGTTCTTCTGCCTCCTCTGGGTAAAGAAGAGACAGGTTTAGTTCTTTTAGGAACTTTTGGCACTGTGTTGGATCTGGGTTGCAGGAGGATTCATACAACTTTGAATAGAGGGATTGAGAAGTGGCGGTGATATCTTTAGGATTTGTTGAGATACCTCGGTCCGTGCGGATGCTGTTGATAGTAGCTCTGGACTCGCTTTGTTTTAATTTCAGAGCAAGCAATTTGCTTGGGTTACAGCCGTTAAAATAGTAATTTTGCTTCACTCTGTGCATTATGAACTCAGCTCTCCTTAGCAGATCATTTAGCTCTGTTTGACTTGTGACTAGAAAAGTATGTGTAGTTTTAGAAAAACAAGTCTTAAGAGACTGCTCTAAAGATTTAGAGCATTCTTCCAACTCCGCAGTCTTTGCTTCTCTTTTCCTCTTCAAGTTGACCGCGAAGGAGAATGTAAAATCTCTAATAAATCCTTTAGTTTTTTCTGGGCTTTTGTGTGATTGACCCCTGATCTATCCTGATTTAAATCTAGTACCACATTCATGTCTCCCCCTATAATTAGTGAATATTCATTGAGAGAGAGCAATTCATTGGTTAGGCGCAGGAAGAAACTTTCATCATATGTAGCCGGTGCATATACTGAAACTAAGGCTATTTTTCTACTCCTTATCGTAGTACATATATATGATATCCTGCCTGATAAGTCTTTACTGCTGTTGTCTACGGTGAGTGTGCATCTCCGCGACAGCAACACGATGGAGCCCTTGGTTTTGGTGTTGTCACTAGATGAAGCAGCAACCTTATTTATTTTGTAGATGATTTACATCTCTTTTACATAAGTGTGACTCTTGTATAAGTGCCATGTCTATGTTTTTCCTTCTTAAATAGTCCAGGAATTTAGCTCGTTTGACCGTTTAGCCCCCTGATGTTAACTGAAAGGATTGAAAGCTCAGCCATCTTCAAAATGTACACATGTACATTTAGATATAAGCAAAGTGTGGTAAAAACATACAAAATAAAATAAATCCCCTAACCCTCTGAGACCGCAGACCCCCTCCCGTCTGTAAGATACGTGGCCACATCAAACGCAGCTCGCGCACAACTCCAACTCAAATGTCTGCTAATGCTTCCCTCACTGTGTTGCGGACCACTGATTCAAGCCCATTTTGTTGTTTTTCCAAGACCTTGGCCATCATGTTCCATGTGTAGGTCCGCGCTAGCATTAGTAGCCGTGTTAGGGGCCGTCGCCATGTTGGTAACTCTCTGTGTCCGGGTAAGTGGCAACAAGACCTGCTTTTTTGCTCCTGCTGGCATTCCACTGAGTCACTTTGTCGACAAATAAAAACGATTGACATTGAAGACGAAGGAATAGACCTGATTTTTCAATGAAAATACGGAAGTGACTTTAGCCCTGGGCAGCTATTGCAGTCGTCGGTCACGTGATCTCCCCGACGCCAATATTACTGATTTTTAATTTATACTTTTTGAAGGGTTATACTAATACCACTACTACGAATATTACTGCTAGTTTAAGATAAATGAATCCCAGTATGTGTAGCACATTTAAAACATCATGAACACTAGACATTCTAAAGCAACGACAAGGACAACTCAAAGTGCTTTATATAACACATGAAAGGCATAAAGAAAGAAACACAAGGCAATATTAAAAGACAAATTTAGGATTTAAAAGAGAAAAATAAAATGGAACATAAATGATCTAGCTATAGAATGAAACAAGAGAATAATAGAGAGAATAGAGAGAGGGAATAAACATGATGGTGCAGTTAGAGTGCAGTGCAAGATATGGTTTCAGTCTTTCCAACAGATGTTGAACCTGGCTGCAGGGATTTGCTCCCATTCAGCAAGAGCATTAGTGAGGTCCAACACTGATGCTGGAGGATCAGGTCTGGCTCACAGTCGGTGCGCCAGTTCATTCCACAGGTGTTGGGTGGGGTTGAGGTCAGATCTCTGTGCAGGCCAGTTAAGTTCCTTCACACCAAATTTGGAAAATTAAATTAACCCTTAGAACCTGACCTCGTCGTCGGCGACGAACAACGGCACCTCTGATTAATATTTAGATAATTTGATAACGGTTTAATGTAGAAACTTACCGATTTTTGCTGCTAAAAGCTAAGGAGTTATCCATCATGGTGGTGTCTTTGGTGTCTTTGTAGCCTTTACAGAAGGTTTTCTATCCAGCCTGGAAGTTGTGCCTCTTTTCGGAGTTGTTCAGCACTAAATCCAAACGCTTATATCCAAGATTTATCCACTTGATGTCCATAATTTATCAATTTTCCGTCATTTTTGCCACTAGCTCGATGCTAGCTGCCATTTTGAATATCCCATGATGCTTTGTGAGATTGTGTTGATGTCTTTCAACCAATGGGAAGGCAGGTCCGTCATACAAAGAGTATATCGAGTGGAAAGATAGATCGCTCCAGCGAATCCAAGTGAGAACAAAGGCTATAGAGTGAAAGATGGATCACTCCAGTTTATTACCGTTCTACAGAGAAGAATGTTTTGAGATGTGGCATAAATTTGGGCCTTTTTTGAAGAAATGTAAATAGTTTGTCCTTTGACATGAGTTATAATGTTCATTATGTTTATTTTTGCACTGCATGACTCCAAATATATAGGAGAACTGTTTTAGAACATTGCTGTGTGTGTGATTTCAATAAATATGACATTATTATTTGATTATTGGCATAAGTGAATGTCATGAGGGCAAAAGCGTCTGGACTTTTTTTGAAAAAATGTATATATTTAGTCAACTGTATAAGTTATAATGTTTATTTCTTCACAGTGTGACTCCTAATACATATGGGAACTGATTTAGACAGGATTTGGCTTGGCTTTTATTGATCTGTCTGTGATATCAATATATATCTGTGAGATTCATGTTCCGTTTTAATTATTTATTTGTCTTTAAGGTCATACAACCTATTTTTACATTCAAGTGACCAGCACAAATATTCTAATAGCCCAGTTTTTCCTGAAAAAAATGGTGTTCATAAATTGACTGTAGACAACAGGGTTGATATTTTACAAGCTTTTTTAGAAAATAAAACCAGACGGACAATGAACTGTAAAAATGACCTTAGGTTTCTGAGCGTTAAATAAAGCTGGCTTTATGCACAGGAGCATCGTCATGTTGAAACAGGAAAGCGACAAAAACAAACTGGAAGCACACTATTGTCTACAATATTGAATGCTGTAGCATTTAGTATCCCTGTATTGGAACAAATAGGCCTAAATCAAATCATTAAGAACTGCGTAAGAAGTATGTTGGAGTTTATCCAACTTTGTACATTTCAACACTGTCCATATACTTTTGACCGCATAGTATATTTTCACATGAAAAATTATCAATGTGCCAAATTAGATTTTGGACAAACCTAAGACCTATTTACACTGTCATTTTATTTCACTGTCTTGTAGCCGGATAAAAAATCTTTTATTAACGTCAGCCACATATGCTGTATACGGCCAGATCACACATCTGATTGCATCCGTCCTGGTTTCTGCAGCTACATGCAAATTATCAGCCCTCCTCCAGGCCAGAAGGCAGTTGTGAGGTACCTGAAGGTGTTTGACAAACTAAAACAAACACATGAATTGCATTTGACTGCATTGCAAGAAGATGACAATCAAAAGTTAAAGGCGCTCACACAGTCCTAAAATAGGTCTAATCAATCAGGCACAAGTGTGGGGAAGAAAGAAAGAGAAGTGGGGGTGGCAGTAGCACAGTCCGAAGGTTCGCTGATTCAAGTCACTGTCCGGACCAAAGTATGGTCTGGTAGCTGCAGAGGTGCCAGTTCACCTCCTGGGCACTACCAAGGTGCCCTTGAGCAAGGCAAAGAACCCCGAACTGCTCGCGGGGCCTGTCCAATGGCAGCCCCCTTAGGTCCCGAGCGTCTGTGTGTATTTCAAGCCTGTGTGTAACAACTGTACCAACAGAGTGAAAATGTGAATTTCCCCTTGGAAAAGACATGTCTTCATCTTCTTCTTCTAAAACAGCTGTGGGGGTAGGTGTGTTGAGGCTTTAAAAGCTCAAAGTGGACCTCAGTATAGGGTTTTTTATTCTAACCCTAATTTCAGGTCTGGAATGCTGTTCATGGTGAGAAAATTCAGCTTTTTAAAGTTTTAAAGATGTAAGTTAGCATTTACCAAATTGTAGTTCTGATTGGCTCACACAAGCCATCTAAATCTGAATATTTCTTTTCAGCCTGAGGGTGGAAACCTCTTTACCAAACTTCTGGCCTACCTGGACAAAACTTCCTTCAACGCCTCTCCTCCAGCAAGAAATCGTGACGTTGTTGCTATGGAGACACCCATAGGCCAACAGGTGGGCCTGGAAAATGTCCAGAGCCGGACCAGCGGTGCTGGGGTGACGGTGCAGAAGAAGGACGCCACCCAGTCTGTGGAGGAGGTGTCGGAAGTGCAGGGCTGGATCAAGGAGGTGGCGCCCCCTCCTGCTTCGCTTGTGTATGAGGAGCCGCACGAGAAGACGATGCACGTTCCCGAACTTCAACTGGACGTCAAAGCCAGCAGGACCAAGGCAGACGATGATATCTTCGGCTATGTCATCACCGACACAGAGTGAGTAGGAAGCTACTAACATCAAAGATTCTCTCTGACTAAAGAAAGCCCATTACACGCTGCGCCAATGGTATAAAACGGTACACTTCCTCTCTCCTAAATGGGCGTGGCCTTGTTTGAAATTGTAGTGAATGTCATCTGTATGGATAAAAAGTTATTTTTGCATAATTTATAAATATTTTCTTTGGCTAACATTAGATATTTACACAACTAAAAACCACATTTTGCATTACGAACATTAGTTTTGTTAGGGCATGACGTTGGCTTAGCTGTGTCTCCAGATCTCGCCAGAGTTTCTTCCTGAGACAGGAACAAGTCTCGAACAAATTGAACAAAAATGATCTGTGTTGTCTGAAAAATGCCATTTTAGCGTCAGAATGTAAAACTCTTAATCTTTGTTCACATTCACTTCTCCCATTGGAATCAATACACTCAGGATCTGCTGCTAGCCTCTTAAAGAGGCGTGGCCATGGACAAACCCATGACACAGATACAGAACATTACTTGAGTTGGGGCATCTCGTTCTAAACGGTTTCTGTTGTAATTTTATTGGGCAGCTGTTCAAATCACACATATGTGCTGCTTGCTGTATGCTGTGAACACATTCACTAAAGACATCACTTAAGGCTTCCCCTAAGTTTAACAGTCTCACCACAGACATATAGAAGCTATGGTGTAAATGTGTAAAAATAAAAATAAAATATACTGAAAAACATATTTTTGTTCAGTGACATTTCTAGCAGATCAGAGCCATTGTGGCTATACATCAATGGATGGACGCTGACATCTTGAGTCTGGTATTATTTCAGGGTGAGAGACAAACCTTTTGTAATAAAAGTATAGTACAGTGTAGTTTTCTTTTCTTACCTCCAAATGTAAAACTAAAAATATAAGTGTTAGGCGGGACATCCACACAGTAACAGGCAATATTTTGTTCTCATAGAAATGGAGGCAGGAAATGTGTTTTCCCCGTAATATGTTGATGCTATCAAGGAAAAATAGAGTTGCTCATACACCACAAAACAGGTGAACCTGCCTTCATCCTGATGTCAATGTCGTTACCGAGGATGCAACAAGAGGACACTGCAGGGCCATCTTTTTCCTTCCTTCTTATTCTCACCAAGGCCAGAGCCATTTTCAAAATGATTTCTCTGCTTCTCAGTTTGAGATTGTAGACCGTTAGAAGTGGTGGCTGTGGTTTTTCTGTCTTTCAGCTGCAACAGGTGTAACACCTTCCTTTCTCTGCCATCATGTTACTTGTCATTCAGAGCAATACAAGCCATAACTGCTACGTTATAAAAGAGTTTGCAAAGAAACTCCCGCACACTGTCGTTTCGTATTAGACCATCATCAGGCAAAATTATTTTGCGATTTTTTTTTTGCCTGATGATGATGATGATGGTCTAGTACCGAAATGTTGCCAGCTATTAAATGTATTTTTGCAAGTTAGACAGGGAGTTTCTTTGTAACTTAACTCGTCCCCCTCGGACACACCTGTAAGTATTTTTCTGTTCTGGCGTTATAGAAGAATAACGTCTTTGTGAGGTTGTTGTCAAGGTCCCATTCAGGGCCTCATTATGTTGAATGATGGAAATCAGTTGACCAGCCCAGTGAGCTGTCAAAAAGTCTTTTTTTCTTGAACCTCCTTTACGTTAAAGCAATGGCTTAAAAGGTGCAAATAAATGAACAAAACAAAATGTCAAATAAAACATGAAGTTGGGGTTTCCGTCTGTGGATTTCAGGGCCTATTAGGATACTCCCAGCCCTCTGGGCAGGACGCTGAATATAGCATTAGTTTCTTTCGTGTTCTTTAAAAAAATTATGGCAAAATGGAAGCTTTGCACTGACTGTGGAGGAAACAAAATGCATGTTTCTTTTCAGAAGCTTACTGAGACTGGCAAACAAAAATATCTGGCACATAACTCCCCAATATTACCGCAATATGTTTTTACAGAAGATGAAAAATATAAAAAAATAGAAGGATGTGGTTGGCTGTAGATACGTAACTCAACATCAGATTACAGATGTTTAAGCTTTAAATCTGCTAAATCATAGCTTTAAGTAAGACGTGAAGGATACAAAATTTTGGGTTGTCTTCAAACTGTCAATAGAGGAGTGAAGTATCCTTCCTTTGAAAAAAGCACTATGATTATTTATATATATATATATATATATATATATATATATATATATATATATATATATATATATATATATGTAGTCCTGCACTGATACTAGCATATATACACAAATGCCGGTATCAGTGCAGGACTACAGGTGTAAGAAGACCGATAAGATGCACAGTTGTGGACTCTGTTGTGGCAGATGTGAGGGCTGATAGCAAACCTCCTGGTGCTCCTCCTGTGGCCAAGAGAAGGAGGAAGGAAGACAGGGTGATTCATCACAGCTGGAGGAAAACACCTGCTCCCCAACCCACACATAGATATGGCCATCTAGACACACATTTTATTTTTTGTGGCCACCCTTTAACCTATAAATGCTTTCCCTTGTTTCTTACCATCCCACACACAAACACACACCTGACTTGAATCATGGTGCCCATCACTGTTAAGATTTGCATTTTAAAAACCTATTTAAAAAAAGTGAAACACCTATAATATTCCTTTCAAATCTACCGAACAGTAAAATATTGCTCAACAAGCTTTCATGAACAACATGTGTATAATGCAAACTGCCAAATTACATTCAGTTTTTAATGGATTTGAACTCACTAATAGGCTTGATAATAAAGAGAGTACTGTACAGGACAAGATGCAGGAAAATAATCTATAATTATGTCATTTTTTAAAACAACATTTATTCACAATCCCTCTGGATTTGTTACCCCCGACCATTTTGTCTCTTTTGTGTTTATTTATTTTACAAATGTAATTAGTTTCACAGGTTTATTGACCTTCCTATAATAAACTGCTATATAAATCCAATGCTCCAAATATTGTAATTCATAGAATTATATGTAAGTATAGTACAAGAAAAGCTTTTTAGAACAAGTGTGCCTGCGTGTTTCCTGGTTCCTATTTTTACGGTGGTGATTTTAAATTAGTTGAACTGCAGTGCCCGTTGAAAATGTGTGTGTGCGGAACGGGCCAACAGCTTGGCCTCTAGTTGCTGCTTGCAGCTTTCTCGGACAGCTCATCTAAACAAATCCACACTCAACACTGCGCTTCCTTGGGTCCTGAGCAAGACACCTACCAGACATAGTTGCGTCCCCTCTCAACGCAAGATTATACGCAAGTATTTTCTAACAGCATCACTGATGCTTGAATTGTGTGAGTGTCTCTTTCCTCAGCTGTTCTTTAATGTAATGTCGCGAGCGATTATTATAGTTATTGAGGTCCCCTCTCAATGCAGTACATAATGGACTGCTAATAAATATGTCCCGTAGATATTAAGAGCTTGCACGCGACACTGCACTTCCTTGAGTCCTTAGCAACACACCAAGTGTGAAGACGATCGTATGTCGAGAAAATCGAAGGACAGACATACAAATACTTCTTCTGTTTTAGTTGGATCTTACTGTTAGTATTCTCCTGTAGTTGATAAAACCTTTCACTAAAAATTACAAATGTCAACCTCATGGTGGTGCTAGAGGAAACATCAGGGGAGGAAGTAGGATAAATGGTTTGGGAATCATGAATGTCTACCATATTCCGTGCCTATTCAGTAGATGTTTAAGTGGCTAAATGAAAGCTTTGACCTGCTGGTGCTGCCAGAGGATAAGATGCCCATATTAAAAATGTGTAAGAGCATAATAATAGGACATTTTGAATAAAATGATTAAAAGCTGCTCCAGATGAGAAACAATCCTGCTGTTACAGGTTGTTGATGGATCCAAACCCGATGTACTGTGTGCTGCAGAGCTAATGTAAAAACTTGTGTGAGGTCCCTGGTGCAGCCATCAGCAGACAGAGTGATCCCTGGGGTCAGATGTGAAGCAGCAGCTGCTCTGCACTGTGGAGGACTGCCTCATACCGTGGGCTGCTCTCCAGGCTAAGGAAGGAGAAACATCCTTCTACTCTACATAGACAATTCACTTTTCTCAATAGTGGTTTACAAATAGTCAGCCATATTCTCTTATTATTTTAAAACAAAGGTTTTCACTATTTCAAACTTCTTTTCCATACTATTTATGGCTGTCATTTAAAAAAGTTGGAAAAGACTGTCCTCCTTTATTAAAACAATGTGCTGCTCTGATTTTACTCTGTAAACTGTGAAACAAAATGTATTTGGTCTAATTCTTTTGTATTTCTGAGAGCATAGGATGTGTTATATTAAAACACACTTGTCAATGATGTTTTATGACATTCAGTGGCCTGTATTTATATACATATATTATGGAAATGTTGATGATATAACAATTAGATGCAAAGTTCTGAAAACATAAATTTAAGTATTTTTTTATGTGACATTTGCCTTTTTTAGTGTTAAAGGTCTACTGTGACTACTGGGGAAGCTTTCATTTTATTAGCCAACTGACTATCATGTGATCAGTGCTTGTTCAGGGTAAAGCAAACACACAGGGGTCGCCACATCAACCAGGGCTGAATGTTTTCCAATACCAATAGGATAAAGATTAGAACAGCGTCAGTTTAATGTCCGGGGATACAAAGAAGTAAACAACTGTTAATTCCTATAACTAAATATATTTCAAAATGAGTGATTTTCACAAGTTGCAGAAAATCTCTCTCCTCTGTCCTCTTTTCTTTCACTGTCATCTGAACCTGATGTCTGGTGTTGAGGGAGAAAACTACTTATGACTACTTCATTTGTTATTCCTTAATTTTTCTTCACAGTTTGGTGAAATGTTACTGAGTTTCTCTTTCTACGTTTAGCTCTAAGTGAGTATAGACAGTACAATGTACTGAACTATCCAAAGAAAAAGAGCCTGATGTCAAAGACAGGCTGTCATGCAACCACTGGGCATTATAGTTTTGAGACTATTGAGAAGAAGGCGAGAAGGTCAGAAGGGAGTAAGAAAAGCAGAAAGGAGGTAAAAAAAGAGATTAAGATGAAAGGAGTGGAGGACAGAAAGGAAAAGATTAAGGAGATTTAAGAAAGGGAGAAAAGAAGGAAAGATGGGATAGAAGAGGGAGAGAAATGGAAAAGAAGAGGAAAAGGAGACGCATAAATGAAACAAGGCACTTTTCAGAGCTCAAATGTTTATCGTACAGCAGCTCATGTTAAAACAAAATAGTCTACTAAATAACCAACTACTCAAGCTGTCAGATACATTCAGTGAGGTAAATAGTTAAAGCCTCTGAAATGCTGCGAAGCAGACGGTCTCCCAAAGTGGAAAGACTCAAATAAAAGAACTACAAAACTGTACTCCAGTACCAACCCTAGAAGTTACCTCTATTTACTACTACATTAAAATACTTGCTGTCTGGATTATGTTTGGTGGCAAGGTTTTTCTCCCCAGACCTAATGAGGTGGATGGGATGGATTGTGGTAACCCTGTCCTCTAGAAATTATAATTTGCATCACCAAATATGTTTTAAAAAAGAAACATAATGCAGCACAGATTTCTTTCATATCAACATATTTAGGAAATGTCTTACAACCTATATTGATAATGAATGTATAGGTGAAAAAAAGATTACATTTCTTTTCTGCGTCTTCTTTTGAATATGTAGTATATAAATTAGTAGGAGACAGGGTTGCATGTAAGTAAATGTACTTATACTTTCTACCTCCTAACTGTGTTTTTTCTCTTTTTTATGTGCATGTACAGATACATTCAAGAGCATCAAGTAGTGTTCTATTATCATTTCAAACCCTGTGAGAAATGTGTGCCATTCATTTCTTTATCTGGCCATAAGTATGCCTATATACTGTACCAGGTGTCTACACTAGATCAGGGTGAAGTAGGTTTCTTGTTTTTTAGTTTGAGGAAGCCGACATGCACAAACAAAACAGATGTCATTCTCATTGTGGAATACTGCCAAAGTCCTTTGAGTACGTGTACAGAGTTGGTGGTTTGGCTCTGACCTTGCCACTGTCAACACAATTTAAAGCATACAATGAGGGAACAGGGAGAGATGAAAACAAGCTCTCGGTCGATGACTTTCCTCACCTCTTCAGTATTCAAACAGCACACACATAGTTTGAATATGTTTTTTGAACAAAGTACAGGATTTGATTATGCTAAATTAGGAAGTGAAAGATTATAAAACCTGTGGCCGGGATTGGCTCGGTGGTAGAGCAGGCGCACATGTACTGTGAGGTTTGTGCCTCGACGCAGAGGTCCAGGATTCGAATCCGACCTGTGACAAATTTCCTGAATGTCTCCTCCTCTCTTCTCACCTAGCTGTCCTGTCCAAAATTAAAGACGGAAAAGCCCCAAAAAAATAATCTTTAAAAAAAAAAGATTCTAAAACCTTTATTTTATCATACATTTAGTTATTAGTCATTAGTGTTTATATGACATCCCCACACACCACAAGAACAGATCCTGAGTTTTAGTTGCACGAATGGAAGTAAAACAATTTTGCCTAATCATTTCAGTATGTAGCAACTCCGTTTCATTACAAACAATAATCCTTGCGTTTTTTCTGTCAATATGTGTAAATAAAGAATCTATTCTCTTGGGTTCTAAAGTGCATAGCAAACCATGCGTTTACATGTTAGCATGTTCTCAGAAATACTCTATCCACTCATTTACCAGATTCTTTTAGTAGCACTTATATTTTAGTAGTACTGTGACTTCGGTTTTACTCTTTGGGATGAGTTTCATTTAATTTATAATCTTTTTCTGTACCTTCCTCCCTTTGCATCCTGACCTCCTCAACCCATTCCTTCTTTTCTTTCTGTCCTCCACTCTCCTCCTCCTCCCTCCTGCCTCCTCTTCATCATCATCAGTGGGCTCCAAACAGACGAAGGCCTCCACCTAATGGAGATCCTGGCTCGCATGTCTAAAATCCAGATGACCGACTTCGCCGAGCTCTCGTACGTATTTCTGCTTTTTTATGACATCGCAGGGTGCTCGCTCCTCCTTGCTGTCTTCATGCTGTTTGTTCTCATAGAGTGAGCAGTCTAGACTGAAAATGACCACCTGACCTATAAAGCTGGTATTTATTCTCCAGGTTTAAAGAGTTCATTTTTCCAACTGTACGGTGGAGTATAAAAACCAAACAAAAAAACCTGCACATGTACTGTGCTGCCTGAATAATCTATTGTTATTGAGCATGTTGTTCACACCTGTTCTGGTGGAAAAAGGCCAATAAATAAAGTCTGTTCAAACAGAGCCAGCACACTGGAAGTGACACATTTCACACCATTTATGTATTTTGACAAGCAAACAAAGAAACCTACAGACATCAGCTTTGAAACATAGATGTTGTTTATCAGTCTGATATCCCTGTATAATTATGATCACATAACCAGTGAAATAATTAAGATTTTTTTTAAATTTATGTCATAATCTAGCAGCTGATATAGTAAAATATGATATTGCAGTTTTGAATTGACTGCAGTGATGATATAGATCATGATGAATGGTACTGTAGTTATTTAGCCTATATGGAACTTTCTTTAAACAAATTCACAGGGTACTGTAAGAATATAGGCAATATTAATAATTAGCAATACAGGGAGTTAATTTGATGATGACACTGGTGAACTGGTGAATGATTGTGAATACAGTACCTGCTCAGCAGCAGACAGACACAGTAAGAGACTAGTTGTTGAACATTGTGGAACATTTAGCAGCTAAGGAGCCAGATATTTTGCCCAGGAGCTGGTAGGGACCAAAAACAGAGCTAAAAGAGAGAGAATATTGGACTTGCAATCATAAGATGTACACAACCTGGACTCCATATTAATGATAATAAGGCAGTGGTTCGGTTTGCTCTTCTGCCCCCAAGTGGCAAAAAAAAATCTTAGATTTATGAGTACTAGTAGTTTATAGTCATTTGTTTTTTGGCTGATAAAGATACAAGTTATCGGCAAAGATTACACATGCATAAAGTTGTCTTGCTTTCATTTAGCAGACTTTTAATTAATGTCCCAGCCCTTTCAGACCTAAACATGCTTCTCTTGAGTTCATGCCTGTTTAATACTCAAACAAATTTACATCTTTATGTCTTTTAAACCGCCTCCTGTTATGACTTTGATCAACCAATCAACTCGCTTGATGGACAAATCCACTCAACACATTACGATTTGGAAGTGTGTGCGTCGGCTCCTCTCTGCGCCTCTGCAGTCTATTGTTACTCCTAATGCTTTTCTCTGCAAAGGTCTGCAGAGATGTTAACATCTCTCTTTGCTGGAACATCAGATCTGCATGACTAACTATAACGTAAAACTAAGTTTAAACCTCGATAAACAGATAAAGTTGTGCAGGTCACCTTTTTCAAACCCTAGAATGGAGGTGAGTCCTCACAATGTGAGTGGTCCGCCAGGTTCAGGTCAAGGCAAGGCAAGGCAAGGCAAGGCAAGGCAAGGCAGCTTTATTTGTATAGCACATTTCAGCAACAGGGCAATTCAAAGTGCTTTACATGAAAACAGATTAAAAAATTAAAAACAGATAAAATACGAGAATAAAAGTTACAGTGCAGTATAAGAAATTAAACATTGAAGAGCAGTTAAAACAGTTAAATATATAAAAGTAGATAAAATAGGAATTTCTCTTTATATTCTTATATAGATTGTCATACAGTGTCAACAATGCAACTTCAGTATAAGAAATGAACAGTTATTTAAAGAAAGGCAACATCAAAAAGATAGGTCTTCAGCCTTGATTTAAAAGAACTGAGAGTTGCAGCAGACCTGCAGTTATCTGGGAGTTTGTTCCAGATATGTGGAGCTGAATTAGCTGCAGCTGTCTGATTGATTTTTTTAGGGAGACCTGTAAAGACACCGTTACAGTAGTCAAGTCTACTTAAGATAAAAGCATGGACAAGTTTTTCCAAATCCTGCTGAGACATAAGTCCTTTAACCCTTGATATATTTTTAAGGTGGTAATAGGCTGACTTTGTAATTGTCTTAATGTGGCTGTTAAAATTCAGGTCTGAGTCCATGACTACACCAAGATTTCTGGCTTTGTCTGTTGTTTTTAACATTATCGTTTGAAGCTGAGTGCTGACTTTTAATCGTTCCTCTTTTGCTCCAAAAACAACCACCTCAGTTTTTTCATCATTTAATTTAAGAAAGTTCTGGCACATCCAGTCGTTAATTTGTTCAATGCACTTAGTCAGTTGTTGTATTGGACTATGTATTCCCCTGGCGATAAGGTTATATAAATTTGTGTGTCATCCGCATAACTATGGTAACTTATTTTATTGTTTTCCATAATCTGAGCCAGTGCAAGCATGTAGATGTTAAACAGGAGAGGCCTCAGAACTGAGCCTTGGGGAACTCCACACGTCATATTTGTATGCTCAGATGTATAATTCCCTATAGACACAAAGTCGTCCCTATTCTTTAAATAAAACTCAAACCACTTTAGTACTGAGCCAGAAATGCCAACCCAGTTTTCCAATCGGTCTAGTAATATGTCATGGTCGACCGTATCAAATGCAGCACTGAGATCAAGTAATACTAAGACTAACACAATCTTGAGCAAACCAGGCTGTACCTGTACACACACTCAACGTTACAGCTCCAGCATTGTGTCGAGGAAGCGCATTTTAATGCTTATAATGTTGTTCTAAAACTCTCTTTACCCTGTAATAGAGCATTGCTTCTGGACATGTAGCCCTGCCAGCTGTTAAATGGCCAAGCAGTTGAATTAAATTAAGAATTACCTCTGGAAAAACTTCAAATTCAAAATCACAAAGGACCCCATCCTCAGACTAAAATAGTGAAGGAGCAGAGGTCTGTAGATGACTCATCATGTTATAGTATAGTGTGCTTTATGTTCCCGACATCAACCGTCTTGTACCTGTAGGCTCAAGTGGGCGGCAATTTTCTCAAAGGGCGAGCATCTCATACTGAAACTCTTGATGTATTCCCCGTGGAAGATGAGCAGTGCTGGCTCCTCCGCTGTTACCCCCAGCATGTCAAATCAGGGCAAACTGGTGGGATCAAAATGGAGAGATTTTCTAGTGGCACAAGGCGTTAAAATCAGAAGTGAAAAAGGGAAAGAAAAAACAGGGCCTTTACAAAATAGAAATACAAGGACGTCGCCTTATTTTCATTCTGTCAACATTTTCATGCTCTGGAGTGGGGGAGCCATCGCTGACTGCAATCTTTATTAATGAGTATGAACTCTGCCTGAACCCTCTCTTTCTCTCTCTGTCTTTCTCTGTCTCTCACTCGTTATTTGAGGTTATCTACTTCTCTTTGTCTTTGCCTCTTTTTCTATCTTTTCTTCTCTTGACTAGTCTGTCATCATGTATCTCTTCCCTCTCTCTTCTTTTCATAGTTGCTATATTTCCCCCCACAGGTGACTTTGCAGTGGGCTGTGAACATTTTCAATGCAGTGAGCTGCAACAACAAAATAGTTGAACCAACTGCTGGGGATTATAGTCAGTATACAGACAGTACACTGTATACTGTATAGTATGTGTAAATAGCAGGCCTCTATAGTCACAGTTTATAAGCTTTATGCTGCTGGGGGCCAGATATCCATCCATCCATCTTCGTCCGCTTATCCGGTATTGGGTCGCGGGGGGAGCAGCTCCAGTGTTACACTTTTAAGAATGAGGTGACGCTCACTCTTGGAGTAACACATTTATTTCCTGTAGGAAATATGAAAACAGTTCAGATCAGGAGCTGTAGCATGTACACTTAAACTCGTTCATCACGTACTGACTTCTACTTCGGCACTACTGGTTCATAGCATATACTTTATATATGCTATATATACAGTACAAAAATACTGTCTCTTCTTAGTGTCAAATTACTCTTTTTAACATACACACAGGTAAGTAATGCATAACTTGAAATGACATAAAAACATGAAAATAACAGTTCAGTAATACCACATTACTCCAGACTGAATACTCTATGAACTTGTCTTGTTAATCTCACTGCTTTTACTGTTTTTAAACCTCTACGAATTATGTTTATGAACTGAATTATCTAACATAACTAATCTTTAACCCACAGCCAGTTACTGTATTTTTTTCACAAATATTTCACAATTTCACAATTAACGTTTTAAACACTGACTACCGCACACTCCACTTATCAAAACATCACGGAATGCCCCTTTAACCTTCATGACGCTCAGGCTGTGGCGTTAGTATTTACCGGTGATTAGCATTAGCTTGGCCTGCTAAACAATACACACAGTTAAACAGTTTCTTACAACATTCACTTGGTTCATCCCGTTTCACACCGTTTGTCTTCACTACTGTCTTAACCACATGTCTCTAAACATGTGTTTCACTCCTTACAGCTCACACAGAAAGGTAGTAGCTTGTGTTTAGCGACCGAAGTCATTACTATCGGCGTCCGCCATCTTAGACACACGAGGCGGCAAACGTACACACTCATAACACGGCCAAATTCAATGTCTCTTAATGTCACAGTTGTTAGCTAAAGCTCTAATAAAACAAACTACTGATGTCTATTACCCGGGTTCTGATTACAGTCAGCTTACCTGTAGGAAATATGAAAACACAATTCAGATCAGGAGCTGTAGCATGTACACTTAAACTCGTTCATCACGTACTGACTTCTACTTCGGCACTACTGGCGTCAGCTACTGATACCCAGTCAAGTGTAAATCTTAGAGCGCCCTCTGCTGGCAAAGCTGAGTTAAGCCAGACTAATATCACCCATTCAAAACACATTCATTCAGAATCCCTTGTGGTATATTATAGACAATAGAGACAGTAGTTACCTCGTGTTTTTAGACTTCAGCTTCACTCAGTTCAAAATGTAGAGGCAAATAATTAACACACAGATAGTTAACACACAGTGCCACACCAGCAGGGGACCCCAAACTTCCCTTTCCTGAGCCACATTAACCAGCTCAGACTCGGGGATCCCGTGGCGTTCCCAGGCCAGGTTGGAGATATAATCCCTCCACCTAGTCCTGGGTCTTCCCCGAGGCCTCCTCCCAGCTGGATGTGCCTGGAACACCTCCCTAGGGAGGCGCCCAGGGAGCATCCTTACCAGATGCCCGAACCACCTCAACTGGCTCCTTTTGACGCGAAGGAGCAGCGGCTCTACTCCGAGCTCCTCACAGATGACTGAGCTTTTCACCCTATCTCTAAGGGAGATGCCAGCCACCCTCCTGAGGAAACCCATTTCGGCCGCTTGTACCCTGGATCTTGTTCTTTCGGTCATGACCCAGCCTACATGGCCATAGGTGAGGGTAGGAACAAAAACTGACCGGTAGATTGAGAGCTTTGCCTTCTGGCTCAGCTCTCTTTTCGTCACAACGGTGCGATAAATTGAATGTAATACTGCACCCGCTGCGCCGATTCTCCGACCAATCTCCCGCTCCATTGTCCCCTCACTCGCGAACAAGACCCCAAGGTATTTAAACTCATTCCCTACCTGGAGAAGGCACTCCATCGGTTTCCTGCTGAGAACCATGGCCTCAGATTTAGAGGTGCTGATCCTCATCCCAGCTGCTTCACACTCGGCTGCGAACCGATCCAGTGAGTGCTGAAGGTCACAGGCCGGATATGTTTCATCCAAACTTGCAAAGAAACTTCCAGGAAATAAAAGGTGTATTGCAAGTTTTATTTCAACTTAGGTCTTATTTCAGTTTTGACCATCATCCCTATCAGTTATGATAACACTGCACCTCACAGTGTTAATTGCTGAGATCAGGTTACAACAGTAGCTGTTATGAATTTGTCCATAAGCAGTTTTAGGTGTTAGCAAAAGTTAATTCCCAACCTTGGAAATGATACCTTGACTAAACAGTCTTAACTCAAGGTACACTTAGTAGCTTTTTCCGAGCATTTGACCAAATGACATGCCCTCATCAGGAGAATGTTTTTTTTCTTGTGCTATATTTGAGAATTCCACTTCAATTACATTTATTCTGTCTTGTGTACATTTATGTGTTTTGTGAGTGAACCAAGTGGCAACTTCCAGGCCTGAAAAGTAAAGCCAATACGGAAGTGCATTCTATCTCATTTCCAGCAGGGTCTGACTCCAAAAAACTGACTCCAAAAAAAAAAAAAAAAGTTGATTTAGTACCTAAATGAACATCTCATCAACATCTCCTTGTCAACTGGCTGTTTCCCCGACACCCTCAAAGAGTCAAGAGTGACCCCACTACTCAAAAAACCAACACTCGACTCGTCTGAGGTAAATAACTACAGACCCGTCTCCCTTCTTCCATTTCTATCCAAAACTCTTGAGTGTGCCATTTATAATCAACTCTCTACCTATCTCCACCACAACAATCTTCTTGATCCCCACCAGTCTGGCTTCAAGGCTGGCCACTCAACAGAAACTGCCCTCCTCGCTGTCACTGAGCAGCTTCACATCGCTAGAACAACCTCTTTCTCTTCCATCATCATCCTTCTGGACCTTTCTGCTGCCTTCAACAGAGTGAACCACCAGATCCTCATTTCAACACTCCATGATCTGGGTGTCTCAGGCTCTGTGCTCTCTTTGCTCACATCTTACCTGACAGACCGAACCTACCGGGTAACTTGGAAGATCTACCTCAGAACCTTGCCCACTCAAAACGGGGGTTCCTCAGGGATCAGTCCTGGGTCCCCTCCTCTTCTCTCTGTACACCAACTCTCTCGGGTCTGTCATTCACTCGCATGGCTTTTCTTACCACAGCTACGCAGATGACACCCAACTAATTCTCTCCTTTCCGGAGTCTGAAACTCAAGTAGCGGCAGGTATCTCGGCCTGTCTGACTGACATTTCTTCTTGGATGTCCACACACCATCTGAAACTCAACCCGCCCACTCCGCTCTGCATCAGCCAACCTGCTTGCTGCCCCCTCACAGCGAGGGAGAACTAATCACTCAATGAAATCCCGACTGTTTGCTTACCTGGCTCCTAAATGGTGGAATGAGCTCCCTATTGACATCAGGATGGCCGAAAGCCTACACATCTTCCGCCGAAGGCTAAAAACACATCTCTTTTCTTGAAGCTGCACTTTCATATGGCTCTTTGTAGTTTTGCTTATTTAAAGCTAATGTACTTGCAATTACTACTTGTTGTCTGGAGTTTGCACCTTCAGGGTTGAAAGCACTTAATTGTAAGTCGCTTTGGATAAAAGCGTCAGCTAAATGACATGTAATGTAATACACGCCGACCTGTCAATCATAACACAGGCTTGGCAATGCTAACCATGGCATTGTGGACATTAAAATAGACCTGAACTTGTTTTTGGATGTTGTCCGTGTTTTTATCTTAAACTTTGACCCTCCAAGTTGATTGGAACATTTGGTCGCCTAGAAATGTCTTATTCAGCGTTCTGCCCATGAATGTATTACTGTATAAGACCTGGACGCTGAACGTTAATGTCCCTGTTAATGCACCCTGTTCATTCCTATGAGAGCTGCTCAGTGGCGCATACACGAAAAAAGTTTCTAAGCTTCCGACCCACTGAATATGCGCAGAGACTTTACGTTGTGGTGACGTCACAGGTTTTTAAATCTCTTTTCTCGACTCAAGGGGAGTTTTTCAAACATAAAAAGTCCACGGATTAAAAATTCTGAATAGAAATAGTCATAACTTACATCGAGGTGTCCTGGCAAAAAAAATCCTTTCTGGGTCGCAGTGGGATTTTCCAGCTGACTTTCCCTCTTTTAACATTTAGCACTGGCTTACTCCCCAGCTCCACCCTTTTGTCCAAATATGGTCAATTCTGACTCCAAAATACCAAAATGCTAAAAAACTCCTGGCTTCGAAATGTCAGTCCACAAACCAATGGATGCCGCCATTTATATACAGTCTATGGTGTGGACAGGTGGGAATAGGGTGGCTTTGGGTCGTGTGATACATACACACATACCTTCACACACACTCCCTCTATCCGCCCCCACCACCCAGGCCCTGTTGTTCCTGCAGCACCTCGCCGTGCTGCTCGGCTGCTGTATTGAGTCCCTGGGTGGCCCGTACTGTTCTCCTGTTCTAATGCACCTTTTGTCTTTGTTCTCTTATTCTGAGAATGAAAGGAGGGAGCTGTATACTGGGGAGAGTGATGGATCAGAGGCAGAGAAAGCGAGAGAGCGACAGAAAGAGAGATAGATACAAAGGGAGGGGGGGAGGAAGCCAGGGGTCTCTTTTGTTGTGAGCACAGTAAAAACCCAGCAGGGGGAGCCGCCTTGACAATTTGTCAGAGACGCCACGCTTATTTTCCAAGACCGCCCGGCTCCTCACCGCTGTCACGACCTCAGTCACCACCTCAAGAACAAGTAAGCCCAGAGACAAAGGATTTAGACTGACACTGAGCCTGCTGACATTCCTGATTTACCCAGCCTGCCTCTGGCTTTTACCGTCCTGCTCCTCAACACCACCAACAACTCTAGAGCTTCTTTCGTCTTCGTTAACCTCTTCAAATCCAGTTTTCCCATTATTCTTCCCACTACATAGATTTAAGGTTAGAAAAATAATCTTACTCCATCTTTATTCTGTATCATCTCTGTGTGAAGTTGTTAAAGCCCTCCACTGATGATGTTTACAATGACCAGATGCTATGGTTTTTATGACTGCACCACTCCATCTATTTGAATATTTGTATTACACCAAAATTAAGCCTGACATCTTTGGCTGCTTATGAACAAAGTTGCACAAACTGAAGAATATTTGGGTTGATCCAAATCCTAAAAGTAGTTAGTTAAATATTATTTAACTTGGGGTGTAGCAGAGTTTCCTTTACCATTGCATACTTTGTGTCACCATGCTGTGGTTACCTGCTGAAAGACTTTATTTAGTCTTAACACTGAGCTGCAAATGCTCAGTGAATGTTGTTTCAGAGCTATGATGAGAATAGGATTGTGGGTATTTACAGTATAGTGCATCAACATATACACCTGCAGTCAGCTGCGCAGGAACATATTTTGCCCAGGGGGGGCTGCCTTTACTAATGCAACCCGTTCTCATTCCGAACTCGTAAAATAAGGACGTTTGAACAGTGGCTGTCAGCATCTGATGCGACAAAAAAGGCGTCTTTCAGCGTATTTGTGTAACGCACCGGCGAGAGCAGCAGTTAGAGAGGATTTAGAGAGTAGTATGTAAGGAGGTTGGTTGGGGGGGGTGGATGGATGGGTCAAACACAGGACTTTCACCCAGGAGAGCGGGGTTCGCGTCCCGCTTGTCACGCTTGCTATAGTTGTTCTTTTCTTTTCTCCTGCGTGTCATAGAACCGTACGCCCACCCACGACCCTTTCCTAAACCCAACCGTCCCGTTCTTCCCTCGTGTAACGGAACCGTACGCCCACCCACAACTCTTTCCTAAACCCAACCGTCCCGTAGTTCCCGCATGTCACGGAACTGTACGCCCACCCACGACCTTTTCCTTAACATAACTGCGTCAAAAGGGACGGCAATAGTCCCGACCAATTGCGTTTACTTATAGCGCTAAAGTGACGGCAATAGTCCTGACCAAGCGCGTTTACTTATAGCGTTAAAGGAGACTTTTAGTGTCAATAAGAACGACAAAAGCACCTGACCAAGCGTCCATATATTACGAGATGGGTGTGAAAATGTGTTGACTAATGTGACCAGCAGGGGCGATTCCAGGATCAAACCTTTAGGGAGGCTCAGCCCCTAATTACAATGTGACACGGATACAGTGCCTTGCAAATTTTATTAGCCGATAATCTCTACTGAAGAGCTACTGAACAATGTTAGTCAACCTTTTTTGACACTATGATGCAACTAAACCTGACACTTTATAAGTTACAGTAATAAAGACCAGTTTGACACAATGTTCTAACATTCAGTAATTTTAGTTGCTTATGTTTCAATTTGGGTTCTAATCTGCACCATGAAATGACCAACTTCTTCTCTGGGGACTACCAATGTTAACTTCACAACCATCTCCTGCTCTCCTTTTGACAGATCAGATAGAGACTCAGCCAAAGTCTGGCACAACCTCCTCTGATTGACCAAAACTATGTTTCTGTTAACCCTTTCCTTGACTGAGTTACTACTGCTGTACACAGTGAACATACTACTACTGCTACTGCTGCTGTACACAGGGAACATACTACTACTACTGCTGTACACAGGGAACATACTAGTACTACTACTGCTGTACACAGGGAACATACTACTACTACTGCTCTACACAGTGAACATACTACTACTACTACTGCTGTACACAGGGAACATACTAATACTACTGCTCTACACAGTGAACATACTACTACTACTACTGCTGTACACAGGGAACATACTAATAATACTGCTCTACACAGTGAACATACTACTACTACTGGGTTACAGGTGCATAGCATCGGAGACAGCGACACAGGATATTAAACCTGTTTCAAGCCCTTTGAACCTCTAACTGTTTGTCCTCTGTCACTGACAGACAAGTTCGCAAACTCTCACTTGAAGCACTAAAATAGATTTAAAAAAAACAATGTGTTTTTTACTATTATAATTTTTAGGGGGGCTGAGATCAAATGAGCCCCCCTACAAAGGGTCTAAAATCGCCCATGGTGACCAGCTTATAATAGGTCCGTGGTGACCAGACGTCCCTGTTTTTGGTGGCCTCTACCCATTTTTATATTTCGAGTAAAGTGTTGTCAGGAAAAACTGGGTAACAGAGTTGACGTCTCAATCGCGTTGTGCTTGTTTGCTGCTCGCTCTCTTTTCTTGAATTTTATCAACAGTTTATTACAGCACAACACCAGTTACAATGGTCACAGGGGCGGATCTAGAAAAATATTTATGGGGTGGCGAGAGGGGGGCAGGATTTTTTGAGGGGTGGCAACATATGGCAGACGTATATATACTGAATTTAATCACAGTTATCACAGTTTAATAAGAAATAGTATGTACGCACTACAAAAGGGCACAGGCTGCCATTTACAAACTCATACAGACAAACTTAATCTCATGCAATCAATGTCTTGCATTTGAGGTTTCATGTGAAACAGTTAATATTAGGAATAAGTGACCATACGATGTGATCTCACTTAAGAGGAGATAGAAGTATGATAGAAGTAAGGGGCATTATCACAGGAAAGGTATTAAATTAAGGTAAGACACAGCTGATGAGATGAGATGCGTGAGAAGGGAAGCAAACAGTTTTTGACTGTCAGAGGCAGCATTTGTACAAGAAGAAACTATACAAAGAAAAACTTCCCCATGAAGATCTATGGACTGAGCTGTACTAAAGTGAGCACAAATACACTGTGGAAATAAATGGGTCACGGCACTCAAACAAGGTACTGGACATCGCTTTTATTGTTTACTCAGAACACACATTCTCCCCATTTGTCCCTCAGTAACTTGAACATTTTTTTGACAGGAGGTCTTTACTGAAAAAGTGATGAGAAATACAGTACAATATATACAGTATTCACAGCAGTTAAGAGGTGAAAACAGTCCTTGGAGCATCGGGGAGGGAAAAATGCCTACAAGCCAAACATTAAGCTGCATCTTTGGATTGCGAGTATTTTAACCAGGGTTGAGATTTGTACCAGTTGAGATTTGTACCAGTCGCTGCGGAAGCTTCTCCTGGCTCCTCCCTGGAGGGTCTTAGGGAAACTCTCGCACATTGGCTGCACTGGCACCTCACACCTGGACCTGGATACGTCTAGAAGATGGAGGGGAGGAAAGATTCATACTGAATTAGATTTAAACTAATTATACAATATTACAACTAGTAAAAACATGATCAATTAGGAACTGTCATTGATTAGTTATAACCATCAGACTGTGTTAACACACACTAACATTGTAGCCTGGGAGAGTATTTTTAGGTTCATTTGTTTCATTTTTTAATTTAATCTGAGCAATAGATCTAAAATACATTCTACACAAAATATAAAAAAGACTGGAGATCGTTGGTGATGGCCCAGGCACTCTCCTTTCCCTTTCACTGTCTGAGCCCTGCACGGTGTCTTGTCTCTCGCTTTCTCCCTCCATATATTCACCGCTGTGGTGTTCTCCCACCTCCTCCTGTCCCTGGTCGCTTTGGCCTTGTATTCTATCTCTGTCACGTTTCTGTTGCCCTTTTGTCTCCACCTCGTCTTCGTCTTCTCTATCTCCTTCCACCTCATCTTCTCCGTCTACCTTGCTCAGTTGTTCATTTTCTATTTCTCTCGCCTTTCTCTTTGGTGAGAAAAAACTACATATGCTACCTTTCCTCTTCATTTCTGCAAGATTCAAAGTAACTTTACAATGTTTTCCTTGACAGACGTTGAATCAATATTAGCTTTTGTTGCCTACTTTACACAGAACAAACGTCAGACCTAACTAACATTATATGTATAGTTAGCAAAATAACGTTCTTCAACCTGATTTTTATCATCTCAAAATCAGCATCGCAACTATGCTAGCACTGTGCTTTCATTATAATTTAATTTCTTTATAGATAGTTAATCCGTTTGTACCTCTTTCCTCCTGTGTCTCCTTTCCTCACGGCTCCCTCGCTTTGCAGCACTCAGTTTTCCAAACAAATCAGTCTCTTGCCACTCTGGCGTCATCTCGTGCTGCATTCACTGCAGTCGGACATTGGAGATTTGCACTCGTAACTCGTCAAATTGGCCATAACTTTTAATTTGTTGCTGCCAACTGGGGTGGCAGCAGGTGAGGCAAGGCTTTCTTTTAGGGTGGCATTTGCCACCCTATGCCACCCCGGTAGATCCGCCCCTGAATGGTCAAGATACATTCAATTGGAATTGTCCCCCTTTTTTCTTTAATAGTTAAGAACATCGGATAGGCCTATTTTATTAATATATTGGGCGCTAAACTTAAATTGTCCCTGGTTTTCATTTTAGAACTCTGGTTACCTTATCAGCTATATAACGGTACGTGCATGCGCTTAAACCCTCTGAGACTGAGCATGTCATATATGATAACAAAATGCGTATATCAAACTAAAGTACTCGAAAAGCCTTAATATCAAAATCTCATACATTTACAAAGGCTGCCTTCACAAACCAAAAACAAAATTAATACAACATTTTAACACAATAGACAGCCATCAAGGCAGTGGGAAAGTGCCACTGATCATTCCACTTTAAGGTCTAATCACCATTGCCTCCACAGCTCTGTAAACGCCAGCTCCTTACCATCTTCGTCCACTGAAAACCAACAGCAATGCCGTTCCGATGCTGTCCTGCTCCTGGTGAGATTATAGCCCTTACAAAAGTTTTTCTATCCAGTCTGGAACTTGTGCTTCTTTTCGGGGACTGGTGTACAATTAATCCATACTCTTAGATCCAATATTGATGCTTTTTTTTGTCCATATTTTATCCATTATTGATCATCCATTAACGTTTACTGTCGTGAGCTTTGTTGCTAAAAAACTTATTAGCATTCCCATGAGAGTCTTAACCAAATTGGGAGTTTGTTTACATCTGTGTGAGGCAGGAAAATGTGTTTACTTTACTTCCCATCAAATACAGTCGGGAAACACATAGGTGACTGACCCAAATGCTCGCTGGCTCATTGCAGACAGGAACTGCTTTGTTTACAAGTTAAAGGTTATTGCCACCGACTTCCAGCGCTGGTGCCTGCAGTTGTGATGTGAGACAGCAGCAGTGGGAAGTATTTTCTGTTTCCTGCACATCTTCCTTTCTCCCAATTGAAATATTTCACACAACTGTTGTCTTGAGAGTTTTACTTTATTCTCTAACATTGAACTCTGTCTTTAGAAATATCTTGTATTTATGAGCTTAAGTGGCATTTATTTTAAACTTACACTTTCAGAACAATAAGCCTACAGACAGAATTGTTTGAGGTAGATGAAGAAAAACAACCATCAGCAGAATTGCCTCATCATTATCACAATCCTATAATGGAGAGAACAAACTGTATTATTATCTTCATTGATTACCTGATTTGCTTTTATCAATCTGAAGACAGAGTCTGGCTCTGTGGTTCTCACTGCACAGACTGATTGGTGGGATTACTGTGGAGGTAGTACACACGGAAATACACTGGTAAGAGCCAATGAGGTTTAACCAGCTAATTTAAATGACTCACGTTACTGGATTGTGTCAACAGTTAACTTCATCTAATATTGGATAAGGAGTTTTCTTTTGCGGGGTGCAAATGTTCCACCAAAACAAGTTCCTTCCTGAGACTATTTAGCAGAACCACCGTCGCTGTGTCTGGAGCTTAGCTCCGCCCAAGACCATTGGGATTGGTTTAAAGAAACGCACACAACCTCTGTCTGTTTTTTTTCTCCTATCCTGGAAGGTATCTGTTTTGTAGACCTTACTCCACAGCGCTGTGGAGATAGAGCTGGCAATGCGAGACTAGTAGCTCCTTAACTCAACCTGTACCTGTCAGGTCAGCTCTTAATTCAGTACTCCATCATTATTTACATTATTTAAATACATTTACAGGGGCTGTACTCGACATTCAGAACATTAATTAATATAGCAGCAAACAAATATTTGCCTTGTAAAGATATAGTGGAGTAATGGCGTCCTGAGCCAAGGTTGAGGTCACACTCCCTCTGTGTGTGTTGGAATCTGAGCTCCTCTGTCCAGCCGTGTGTGCATGTTAGTGTAAGGGGCTGTGAAAAACTCAGAGGCAATCCCAGCCCGCTGGTTTTTTTCTTCCAGTATTTCCAGTACGGCCCCTTTATCTCAACCTGTACCTATGAGGTCAAGACTCTCCCACTAAATAAAAATGCATACATACATTTTGAGTAAGAAAGTGAAATGTAAATGTATAACCTGTTGAACTGGGGAATTGCCGCCATCTTAATGTTTTAAAAGAAATATGTATATATTAACAAATTAGCGTTAAATTCCCTAACCTTTTTTAAATGGTCAGATCAACCAAATTCCCAAAAAAATAAGTTTCCCCATATTGCTATCCAGCCATGCAGATAGTTTGGATTAAATAGTTCCAGTAAAAGTGTTCACAGGGAAGTCTGTGGATTATCCAAAGTAACCAGATCAGGGATTCAGGAAAAGGATGTTGCCGTTTCATTTTTCAACTGTGTTAATTTAGTGAACACCACAAAATGAATTCCATTCTCCTCCATTGTATTTGGGTAGAGGTGGACACTGGATGAATACAACCCAAACTAACTTCTATCAGGATGGACAAATGTGTATTTCTATTATTTGATGAATTAGTCTGTAAGATTGAAGAAGTTGTGTTGACTGTAACTGAAGTTAAAGTACTGTATAAAGTCATAGCAGTATATGTGTCCCTCTCTCTTCGCCTCCTCCATTTATCCTGTATCTGTCCCTTCATCCATTTGCCAGGCAGCAACACGCAGGCACCTCAACCTTACACCTCACACAGAAAAACCAGATTATATTATTATTATTATATTACAACAACAAAAATGTCTCTCAACAAAGCAGTTAGTGACCTGCACAAGCTCAGCCGCTGCAAAAGACAACAAAACTTCCATTTTCTAACAGTTTCCTCTCGGGGCCGGAACCAGAGAGCAGCAAGCCTGCAGCACAAAAAACACCACCACACTGCCAAACCTATGAATCATAAAAGTGAGCCTACACACTGTGCGCCAGGACACAACACAAACCTGGAGATTCAGAGTTTCATTTGGAACAGTTCAATACTGATTAGATAATACCGACGGTGAGCGCTTTCAGGCCTGGTAGTGGTTGAGGGCGAAGCGGCGGGCGGGAGGGAAGCGTTGATGTGGGTGGCTTGGCAGAGCCTAGGACTGCAGCTGGCCGCAGAATAATAATGGCTGTTGCATAACCGTCACTGAGTGTAGACTGGATGTTTTTTTTGTTTTTTTAAACAGGAGAGTCAAAGTGATGTAATGTCTGTGTCTGAGCAGCGGGGTCATATCAAAGAGCCGCCACTAGGAGGAGAGAGTGGGCCTGACCTGGCAGAATGGGAGGATGAGGAGGATGGTGGACGGATGTAGACTGATGAGGCCAGATGTGTGAACACTGCAAAAGAGTTACATCTTTATCAGTAATTAATGTTGAGTCTTAAATGTTTTATGCTCTTGAAACAAGTGAAACAATCTGCCATAACCATTTTGATTTAACTTAATTTTGGTACAAAGCACATCATATACTGTATGTGCAGTCATCACAATCAGCTGATGCTGGATAAAAGCTTCATTTAGCCCCAATTCTGTGTCTTAAACCTAATTTGATAAAGTCTCTAAGCTAATGGAGAATATTTCAGAATAATTCAGTTTCAGTATCTTGAAACAATAGAAATAAAAAGCTTGTATCAAAAAATTCACTTGTTCCTAGAAAATAAAAGTAAATGTAGATTTGTAGTAGAAACAACTGCAGCTTTTTAGGATTAAATTATAAACAAAACTGACTTGACTTTTTGCAGTGAAGAAACACATAAACACTTTAATTTGCACTTTTTGGAAACTTCCTATACTATTTTCCCCCAGAAATAATAGGAACTTTATTTATTAGTACGTTTACTTTGGATACTGCTAACAGGTCAGAAGTAAGTTTTTGAATACTTTTTCTTTGTGGTATGACTGGTTTAAAGTAAAGAGCTTTACATACTGAAAAATAAATAATAGTTTTTTAGGTTCCTCATGTGATGAAAAAGGAGCATTCAGTGTATAAAGGTCAACAGGATGTGTTTCTGTTGTCAATCATGCCGTCAGAGCTGTCACTTTTTTTTAGATGGTAGGATGAATGGTTTCCATTTCCGACATTATCCTCATCATGATCTGCAGTATCTTGTTTTTCTCCCCCTGAAATCATCCAACACAATGCTCTTCATTTCAAAGACATAAGTTGCTGCTTAATGGAAATGCATTTTAAACCACATTAATTACTTTTGAAGTGTTTGTTATGAGCCAATGAAACAAATATCAAGGTTTGCGCGACAACAGTGATGCATTATTTACTTTTTGATCACCATGACGAATAAAAAGTACATTTTTGATATGTACTTTTAGTTTGGGTTTATGGATGAGCAGCATGTTGAAGGCTTCTGAACTTGAAGGCCTCAAGTTCACATGCGAATATCTTCCACCATGTAAATACAAGCACCAGAAGATGAAGATGTAGAAATCACCTCTTGTGAGCTTCTTTGGGCCCGGTGAGTGACAAGGTTATTTACAAGGTTCAGTGGATGTGATGTCTTTGTGCGGGAGCTGCCCTGGGTGGCAGAGGCCGACACATGGATATGTGATCAACTCAACATGAGTGATTTTCCCTCATCACACACCGAGACTCCACCTGCACCCGCTGATAAATCACTTCATAGATGTGAGAAATATATTTGGCCTCATACCTCGGAGGAGAAATAATGGTCAGAAAAATGAGTCAACTCTCTTTTTGAATTTTTTGTTTCTTTGGCTGCTCAGTTTGTTTAAAATTTACTCCAAAAAAGATATTGCAATGTGGAATACAGCTGGTGCAGCATAGAGCATGACAGCATGTTGTGAAATTCATAGCTCATCAAAGAGAGGTGTTTTTCCTATTATTTATTTTCTAATAAAAGCACTTAGCTCCACCATGTTTCCCTCTGGGAATCATTCATTTGACCAGGTCTAATTAGTTTGTTATTGCACCTTCAATGTTGAAATAGTACAACATTACTACTGCACAAAGTGAATGTGAGTTAGGTGCTCTTTGTGTTTTTCTTTGATACACTGATCTCAAGGCCTGATAAACCCAATTGAAAACCCACAGTAATATTAAAAAAAAAATGCATGGCTGGGAATGTCAAATGAAGGCTGTTAGTCTAAAGGTTTGAAAAACAACATTTTGACAGCTGGTGAGAGAGGAGAGAACCATTGAGGCCTGGCTGGATAGATTGAGAAAAATGATATGGATTTTGTTAGAATATATAGGGCTGGGGATATGGCCAAAATCTTCTATCCTGTTGTATTGCAAAATTAATATAATGTAATATAAAGGATCAGAACGTAAAGCGTCGTCAAAATAATTATTTATATATATATATATATATATATATATATATATATGAATATTGTCGTAACGAAGTTTACCGCTGGTTTTCAAAGTTGTGATAATGATATAGAAAAATGTATATGATTTACATTTATTTACATTATATTGTCATATTGCCCCGCCCTACAAGGAGAGAAAATATCTTTTAAATGTTTTCTTTGTTTTTGTTTCAGTTGTAATGTTTCTCATTTCAGATTAAATTTGAATGCATACTTTTTGAAAGTAACAGTACTTAGAAAAGATAAAAGGTAGAATTTGTACAAAAGGTAGAGTTGTTTCTATTTTCTGTATTTTTCTTTATTCTTGTTCTGCTTATTTGACGTAATTTGAATGTTTAGAACAGGACAGTTATTCTGTTTTGTCATGTTTTTGAACAGGCGGACCCCACAGAATGCCAAAAAAACACTTAAAACAATAAATGTGCAACAATTTAAATCCATCAACCTGAAACGAAAACCTCTTTTCTGAATCCATGAAAACATTGTACGTTTGTGTCTCTGCCAGCTGCTTTAGCATGGGACCTGCTCCATTAATGATGTCACCATATTTTATAACAACGCTGTTACAGTAGCAGTCACTTCCTATAGCAGAGCACAATACCTCCAGGAGGGGAACCCGGTAATATATCTTCCCGCTGGGCCTTTAGTCTGAATTACAGCAGGAAAAACAAAAGGTTAATCACATTGGGAGACTCCGCTCTGCCTCTGACCACCCAGCTTGTCCCTGTCGCTCCCTCAGTGTTTCAATTCAAGTGGCTTTATTGGCATGAATGTTGGATGAACTGGGGGAAAAATCACCTAAAAACAATACAGATGTCTTTCTCTCCTTTTTCTGCCCATGTTTGGTTCTCTTCTTGCCTTTTCTCACTGCCCAACTTTCCGTCACCCTCAATTTACATCCATCACAACTACATGCTTTGCAATCACCATACGTCGAATCAAAATGTAAATGTATTATAAACCGGGCTGCTAGAAATGCATTCACTCATCTGAGAATCACGTATCAGAGTGTCCTCTTGTTGATGACCAAAATCCTTTATCCCCGACCCCCCTCTCTTCATTTCCCAGCGTGCTTAAATGCCGCCGGGCCCATTACTTTGAGATTCAAGAGGTTATCTCTCAGTGGTGATGGGGATTGCAACAGCCTAAAGGATCGCCACAGGTTAAAGCTTTTTTTTTTTTTTCAAGCACCACGTACGGCTGAGCTTTAATGAGCGCAACTCTTTTTCTCCCTCCGTCTGAAAAACAACACCTCTCCACCATGGAAAGTAGGTTGCCAGCATGTCTTTGTAAAGCTTCTAACTGTGTATTTGTGTGTTTTACAGGGTGGTGGGCCCCGCAGTGACCTTCAAAGTGAGCCCGAACACTCACAACGTCAGCACCACAGATGTGGCCAACGTGGCTGGTAGGTTCTCCTTGAGTAATGTTGCCTTTATACTGACAGAGAAAAAAAACAGCCCATTATCAATGGCTTGCTGCTGCACCTGAGGCCCAAGATGAACATTTTTCAAAATGTATGACACCTCTGTAAAATGTCTGGGTTTTTCTCCCAATGTTTATTATGGCGTAGCCATGCTGGCACTCTATAGGTTTTACTATTGCATTGTGTTAAGTTTAGTTTAGTTTAAGTATTTGGTATTGGCCTATTTTAAAAGGCTGCCAGCAGGATTTGTCTTTGTGTCACAAATCTCCAAGCGGCCATGTTTGTTTGGCTCCATTGGAGAGTTGGATGTGTGTCTAAAACCACATACTAGAAAAAAAAAAGATACATCATACATAATTTTTCTTTGTGTGTTGGAAATTATTTGGTTCATTAGTGCATTTTGCAAATATGAAAAGTCTGATAAGATGAGTTTTCCTCAAAAGGACACATGATGTTGCCCTCAGTCTTGTTTTGCCAATCACTATCAGTTGTACCTTAAATAATCTAGTTTAGTTAGCTGAGAGGAATATAGGTAACCAGGCAGCAGGAAGTATGCATTGCATGTAAGACCACATGAAATGGGGACTTATTTGGTTTCCAGACTGAGGCCGGACCTGTAATGAATGGTGCTTTACATCTGGCCTACACTACTCAAATTGATCCAGGTCCACCCCCCCCCACACCAAGCTGAATCTGATTTATAGGCCAGGGCTCACTTACATTTGGCTGTGTTAAAACACAGCTGACTGTGCTCACACACATATCTCTTATGTGGATGAATAATACATAAATTACTGCCTCTGAATGTTTAATGTTCAGTAATTGAGTAGTATGGATCAAACAAGTGAGAGGCACTTTCAACATGATGCAGTTAAAATCATAGATTATGCTCAGTATTTGTACGGAATTAGATTGGGGTGGGAACGTTACTTCATTTAGCTTTGGTTAAACCAGATAATCTCATTCGACTTAAGGTTTCCTACTAAAGAATAACCCCGTCTCATGGCATATTAAAAGAAACATTAAAAGAAATACATATAAACTATGATAAGATCTCTGTTGATTAAAACAGCGGTTATAAGGCTAAAAATACCAATAATAGCAAAGATGTACAGCTTCTCTGCTGCAGCCAAGTGGCAGAAAGAATCGTGCTGTGATCATAAAAGATGCTTCCCATTGAAATACATTAGTTTAAAAAACGTGCTGATCATCACGAAAAAAAAAAAACAGATAAATGTGTCCGTGTACACAAATCAATAGATTAAATTATGTGAACATTTCACTGCCGTGAGACTGGGTAAAACCGTAAAATCATTCCCTGAAATAACTAAGCATCCCTGCCTTATTATTATATATTATTATTATTGCATGATCCAAATGATCTTCAAAGCTTCTATTTTCAGCGTGTAGCTTACTAGCTCGAAGTTTGTTGTAGTTTACCGTATCGAAGGGATTTTGAAAACGGCAACCCAGAGAGTGGAAGGTGAGGGGGAAGCCTGATTGATTGATGTCGATTGACTGGCTTTATCCTATAATGTACTTCCGTTGATCCACACTAGGGTTAGTAAAACATCAGGGATTGGCTTAAAATTGGTCAGGTAAAACTACTAAAATGAGGATGTAACGTTACATCACAGACATCATTGCATCATCAAAATGACAGTTGACTTTTGGTTTCACAGGGGTGATGAACCCCGGTCTCCTGAGTAAAAGTCCTGGCTTTGTTTCAGCCACCATCCCCAACCTGCCAATCAAAACAGAAAGATGATAGAAGAATGTTTCTATATGCAGAGGCTGGAATAACATAAGAAGCATGTAATAATTAATGCTTGATGAGACAGTGTCAGTATTGGATCATGAGTTTGTGTTGCATTGTGTTGAGCATGTTGACGTGCTGTATTTCAGCTATAATTAGGCTTTTAGACTATCCTGGTTTTGAATACTAGTTAGTCTGAGAAACAAGAAATATGATGATAAATGCAAAGTCAAAGTGTGACAGTGGTTATGTGAAAGATAAATAGCTCATCAAGTATTCTTTGTAGTCATATAGAGAAGCTAAGTCCAGGAGAATGGTGAATGTATGTTCCTGGAAAACGTCATGTTGGGAATTTGATCAAAACCAGCACTGAAGAAAGATTTAAAATGGGGATAGTAAACTTGTTCATTGACAGGTGATTTTGGTCCACCATCATTTTTTTTGTCTGAAGAAAGTGCAGACAGTTCCTAAGTGATTCTGTTTCAAGATCCTCTGAATAAAAATGACTCGGTTCAGCCTGGTCCATCACATGGAGAGGGACTCTGTAATAATCTCTCAGAGTGCAATCCAGCAGGAAAGATATTGTAAAATGTGTGTGTGTGTGTGTGTGTGTGTGTGTGTGTGTGTGTGTGTGTGTGTGTGTGTGTGTGTGTGTGTGTGTGTGTGCGTGTGTACTGGGCTACAGTGTGACTCATAGTAATGAGGCAAGGGTGTTGATGAAGTGGGGAATAAAGAGAGGAGGAATGTTTGCCATTAGCCAAGCTGTCAGTCCAGAGAGAGGCTTTCCTGATATTCCCTCTGCCTCACACACACACATACACACACACACTCACGCACGCACGCTAGCACGCACGCACGCACACACACACACACACACACACACACACACACACACACACACACACACACACACAGACACACACACACACACACACACACACACACATACGGAGAAACACTGTGGTGATTGTGCAACGGCTTCTCCCCTGTTTTTAAGTGCTATTGTTGGCGTTCTCATTTCCCGCCCACCGCTCCCGCTGGCTCTGCAGGGTCACGGATGAGCCTTGATTGTTATTAATGCAAACATTTGACAGAACGTGCTCACAATGAAATATGGCGTCCTCTCAGCTAAAGTGCAATAATGTGGGCGGGCCGTATTTTAAGTGTCGTTTGTCATATTCAACTAGAATATCTATCCATCCCAAAACGTACATTATCCCCCCTGGCCAGGATTTTAAGTGCTTTTCTGAAACATTAAACTTTACATGGCCATTGTAATTACGTCGTTTTGTCATCATTCATAGCCGCTCAGCTGATGGTAGAGATCGGACGTCCATCTCTTCTGTCACAAACTTATCTGTTTTGCTGGAACACTTTTGCCAGCTGTGTTAAAAAATGAACACGTCAGTAAGACATTAGTGTGCGTCAAGTCAAGGCTTTAAAATCGAACTATGTATAGTTGAGGATGAAGAATTCAGATCGTTAAATCGTTGAAAAGTAGATAAAATGAAAATCTGAGAAAACTAACACAAACTGCTCCAGAAAAGAGAAAAAGGCAACAGTAATTCAGTCTGTAGCATATATACTGCTTCTCTTTCTCAACACACCAAGAACAACTTCTTCTATATTGTAATGAAAATGCAAATGGAATAAAACTCATTTACTACAACCTGATCATGACACCGTACTGGCACCATCTTTTGTTTCAGATGTTAGCTAGCTGCATTACTACACCTGGTGGTAACAGTTCAATTAAATAATCAATATGTCCAGTATATATATTTTTAATTCTAAACAAACTCAACAGACTTGTAAAGTACGCAGTGCTTAATGGGAAAACACAGAATTTTTTTAAGGTGTGGAAAATAATTTCTCTAATTTAGTGGTAAGTTTTACTTCAGCACAAAAGCAGATAAAATCCAGTTATTATATTCCCTTTTATTGCAATTTCCTGATTTAATGTTAATCGCATGTGTCATGGAAATCCAATGTTAGAAGAGCCATTTCAATAGTACGTATGACACACCAATGAAAATTCCATTAAGTAAAAAAAAAAGATTCATGAATTATACATCATATACGTTATTTTAGTAATTATTTTCACCAATTATTATTTGTTTTAAAGAAAATAGTTTTCCAGAAATATCAATAAAATGTACATGGAAGTCAGTATTATCAATAAAGGTTCTTACTATCTGCTTTTACCTTTTGTCCTTTTTAGAGTGTTATATTATTAAATTGTGATTTTTAATAATGCATTTGCATGTAGGCAACATTTTAACGTAGTTGTTCAGTGTGGACCTGATTTTACAAATGATTGTATAGTTTTATCTGTAATGGTGGATCCAATTTTACAAGCTGAGAATGTGTTTTGTATGTGAAAATGTAAAAAGTACAATATGTCCTTCTGAAATGTAATAGAGTAAAAGTATAGTTTACCACATATAAAATACTCGAGAATAGTAGCCTACTCTACTGGAGTAAATATACCTACAAATGTACTTACTTTAATGTTAACATGTACGTAGTCTAATCTTCTTATTTGATAGAAGAAATGAAGCCAGTTCTGAATGCAGTCTCAGTCCAGTTTAAACCTCATCATCTTTCTCCTCCTTACACCCGGTCCATTCTGACCCTGGCCTGGTGCTAAAATGCCCAATTAATGCAGCCAGACCTGATGTCGCATTTTAAGAAGCCGTGATACCACTTCTGTCACGCACGCCCGCCCATTGTGAGCAACTTCGGGGCCACCGGGGGCCATTGTCAAACGTAGGGGTGGATGTCAAGATGGTGGGCAGCGAGGTGGTGACCTTCATTGTCCGGCTGAGGGTGGGCGCGGTACCCAGAGAGCTGCTTCCAGCGGTGTGTCACGGCCGTGAGAACGGGAGCCCGTGAATAGGCCAGGGGTCAGGGTCAGGACAGCGGGCAGCTCAATTAGCACTTAAAGCAGGAGGAGAGCAGCTGAGATAGCCTCATCCTTACACCGTCTGTTCCTTTGACTTCTAGTTTTTTATCCCACCAGCACTTGTTTTTGCATACATGCTAATCATGTCTCTCAGTGTGAAGAACGTTACTCACACATGCCCAAAAGCTGTCCACTCTAGGGACGATGGACGGTCTGGTCAGTGTCAGACTCCTCCGTCTTTCCTACCATCACAGTATTTTCTCCAGTTAAACCAACCGTCTTTGTTATCGGCGGACAATAGCTAGTTGCTCAGTGAGTCAATGTTGAATCTGACGTTTGATTTGTGTGTTGACATGTAAATAATTTCCTGGCAGAGAGGTCAATATCAAGTTAAAAAGACATTTTCCCCCTGCAGAGAGTAAAGCAGTGAATGGCTAATTTACATGCTAATTAATGGAATATCCCTTAAAAAGTGGCGGAAAGTGCTTATCATTCCTATCTAGTTCATATATCTATATATAAGTTTTTGTTGGTACTTTGTTTATTATTAAGCATGGATGTTTGTGTTTTCCCCCAAAAAACATAAATCAAGTGCATTAAAATAGCATACCTCTTGAATATAGTGCTTGATGCTATCTTAATAAAAATAAATGAAAATGAAAAGGTTTGGGGAATAAAGCATGGAATAATTAAGAAGAATTGTGTGACTGAACATGCTGACTACAAGTGTTTTTGGGTGGACACATTGTGTAAAAATCCACTAAATTAAACCATTTTCAGAAAAACTAAGTATGTCCACATGATAGAAAGAAGGAAGACAATGAGAAAGGAGCTTGCAGACATTTTTATAACCTTTATAGCGACCATACAAAGCAGATAGTAATAATTGATGCACCTGTGAATGGCAGTAAAGAACATGGAAACTGTACTTTTCCCATGATCAGCCTCAAACGACTGCTGCAGTCAGACATTCTGCAAGATCTTTGGCTATCTGGGTCTTTTAGAGTTGCTTTTAGGATTTTAATGATCTTCATATCCTCATTTGGTGTTTGCTCTTGACTTTGTTAGTGACGTATTAACCATATACTGGCCTAAATACAGCCTGAGTAGGTCCTTGTTAGTAATTTCCAGTGATTCCCACTTTTGTGACCTAGCACGAGAGGAGAACCTGTCCAATTAGGGTGATTTTAGATCTCTTAAGAGTTGTTTTAGATGATCTTCCATTCAAATTATATTAAAATTCAAGTCCATTATTGTTGTTGATGTTCCTGTGTACTCATACAGGGCTGCCAACTCTTACACATTGACCGTGAGACTCGCACAATTGGCACTTTTCACACACTCTCACGCCACACATCCATTTTCTCATGCAATAGAAAAACAGATTAATAACTCATAACGTTGCAGCACGAAAAGAATACACTGACGCCTCCTTCAGAGGTTTGATGACATTTTATGTTATGTGCATAGTGTACAGTAGTGTAAAATTTCACAACAACAAACCTGTGTCTCAAGTGATCCCACTGGTCATTGCTTCATGCTTTTGATGCAAAAAGGTAACAAAATTACAAATAACAAAAAGTTGTTCAGCGGTTACTTTCTGGCAACTGATATCTTTCTGTCACTAAGCTTCAAACCAGATCCTGATGGCTGGGTGGAGAAGGGGTTACATTTACTTTTACAAAGGCATCGGTTACGTCTGGGCCTTTCCTTTCCTCGACTTTTTGTCTCATCGTTTTCTTCCGTCTGAGTGGATTAGCATAGATCTCGTATGTTGACAGGACTGACCTTCACTGCAGCTAAACACTTGTCAAAATGCCAAATGTAATTACTGAGCTCTTTAGGTCAAACTAATGTGTTTCATCTACCTCACTTCCCCTGTTATTGATGTTCAGGCCCTCGGACCTCAGACTGCAGTCGAGTCCCCTTTCTTCCCTCTCGCAGCACCGGCTCCCTGCATGTGTTTGTGTGTCATAACAAAGCGAGGAAATGTATGCGTAATTATGCCTAAGTAATGTGGCCGCATTGTCATCTATGTGGACAAGTTTGCACGTTGCTACGCTGCTAGATGTCTTTGTGTGACTCTGTCAGCATATAATCTTTCTGATCCTGTGATTATAGATCATTTAAAGTTATCTGGCAGAGCTGCAGAGTGCTTTACTAACACTGCCTTTCAAAGGTTGTCATCATCATCATCATCATCATCATCATCATCATCATCATCATCATCATCATCACCATCTCCATTACCATTCATCTGTAAGTTACCTGCCTGTAAATTGTCAACTCTAATATGCTGTCTTGACATCAACTGTCTCTCAAGGGAGCCCTTTTACTTGTCTTGTATTTACATCGGCTGTTGACTATATAAACACATACTGTAACTGCAATCTTTGTTGAATCTTAACTTCTTATTTAGCTGTTGAGTAAATAAAATGACTCTTAGACCTTTGAATTGTAGTTCCCCAGATTATTATTTTCAAGAAAGCATTCTTTTCTTATTGCGCTTATTGCTTATTGTTTCATTCAGCGTTATGTTCAGTTGCAGAGAAACTGAAAATGTTATTGTCATATTTGACAACCTATCCATACACGCTGTCATTAGTAAGACCACTGACTGATTTTCTGTCATCGGTGTCACTGCGTGGAACTCCTTTAATTGTTCCTATTGATTGCCGGAGTGATTGTATTGGAAACAGCTCTCGCATTGGGATCCATCCAGCGGTATCTCTGTGCCCTTCAGGAGCAGGCAAATCTATTTGAGTTAACTTCAAATGAAGTTACCTGTTAATCAGTTTTCATCGCATGCCAAAGGCTAATCCATTTTATCAGTTTCTCTTAACTATTGCTTAAGAAAAGAATCAAAATAGGGAGAGTTGAGAGGTGTGCTGGTGTTTCATGATGCAATTTGCTGTGACACCTCGCCACGTTTTTATCTCGTCGCCTGTCGTCACAGGCAGCACTGGAGGCGTTTTGTGAATTGCAAGATGCCTCATCCAAGCTTTAAAAAGCCTGCACAACTCCCCGCCGATCCAGAGTCACCTGTGATTATTTTGGTCTGATTTCAGAGGGAGTGTGGAGCTGTGCGCTGTCCTCTGGAGCTTTGCAAGCATCTGTGAGTCCTGCCGTTGAGCAAAGGGGAGGGATATGAGAGGAGGGGAGGGGGAGACACAGGTGTTGTGCCTAGCTCGAGTTTGCACAGCGGTGCAACGTGATCCCTGAGCCAACTGTGCAGCCACCCTGCCAGCCACTAAGCCAAGTAGCCAAGCAGCCGGCCTGATTTCCCTGGCCTGCTGGCACCGCCAACCCCTCTCTCCCATTCCCACAGTTGGCAGGATCTCTGCATGTTGGCCTCAGCTCCTGACGTTTGCTGTGGGGTTGGCAGACCTCTCCCAGATGGCCACCTTGTAACAAAGCTGGCTTCATGCTTGCTTCACTTTTGCATCATTCCCCCAGCTACTGAGCTGTAGTGGAAGGAGAAGGCTTCCGTTGGTTGTGCTGCGACATGTCTGCTTGAAGTGCTAACCTCTGCTGCAGCCCTCACACTTTTCAGTAATTTTTCGTTTGTGCTGTTTTTTGTAGCTGCTTTTCAGGAAACCAGTGACAGTTGACAGTTTTTGGACTGGAAACAGATGGGGAAAAAAAGATCTGGTCTTACCATCTTGAAACAACCTGTCCATACACACCTGCACATACACACACATTACTACCAACACTGCTTTTTAATTTGAATAGGCCCATAATAGTCCTATCTTTTACATTCAAAATTACGGGACAGTGTCAAGGTGCCTTTTGGATTCATATTTTATTGATAATCTAATTTAAATCCTACTGCATTACCTATAATTTATTGTAATCCCAGCTGAACAGAAGAACAGACCTTGACCCCCCAAAAACTTGATAGCCCTGAGATTGAATAATTTAATATACATTTTTTTAAAACTGCAGTGGATGGGAGTAAAATCATCTCAGAATCTTTCTAATATCCTTAGATTTAATGACCATGTCTGTCTGATGACTGCTCCTAATTATCACATTATCATCCTACTGCCTTTTTCAGCTTCCTTGCCGGCACATAATATGCCATATAGTAGCTGTAATATCATGAAAGTAAAGTTATTGAAATATTAAAAGTTTCATGGCATCAGAGAAGGTTTTCTCTTGGTGATGACAGGTAGGGTATCTTTGTCCTGAGCTCTTGTCACTTCCCATTCTTATCTTTTTACCACTATAGCATCTCTAACATTTTTACCTTTTGAAAGAAATTCATCATCATATTTTGCTGAATACTACTTGATAACAAGTATGTGAAAATTAGATACATTCAATGGAAAATAAATACTGTTAAAAATAATTTGAAGGAATAAAACAAATATACTTTATATGTCATTGTACAACTGAAATGTTTCTAATCTACAAAATTAAGGCCAAGGAATCACAGTGAAAACAATTGCCATAAGGGGTGCAGCTATCGATTATTTTAGTAATCGAGTAGCCTATTCTACCGATTATTCCATTGATTATTCCAGCAATCGTATTAGAAATACCTTTGCTTTATAGTAAATAATAATAGTAAATATACAAAAGAGATGTTTCCTTTTCAGAAAATGCACTTTTATTGCTTTAATTACATACAATAACAGGGATATACATTAATATTTTTAAGCACAGGTTGCATAGGCAAATGTAAACCTCTCTAATTAAGTCTATCTTGTTTGCACCCCTTCCCTTTCATGCCTCTGGCTCTTTACATTGAATATGCATTCACTAAGCCCAGGTAAATGTGTCTTCACCCAAACGCCCTGCTGTGACAGAGAAAAGATGGCAGCAAATCACCAATTTGCTGATGAATTTCATTGTCAAAGATATTCGACCTGAAGCTGCAGTACATGGAGAGGGCTTCAGAGAAATGCTTAATTTTTTTGATGTCCCATCTTACAACGCGCTCTGGAACACTATTAACACTAGTACGATAGCCTGCATTAAAAGACACCATTGTTATGGAACTATGAGTGTGTAACTGCTCTAATGGAAGTGCAGTGTAGTGTGTAGCACTGCATCTGTGCTTCCTGGTCTCAACTCTGGATTGTCATGGTTTAGGACCGCTAATAAACTCGGTCAGGTTTCTAGATATAAGAGCGTCTCAATCGGTGACGGACTGGGATCAATGGCCCAGGCATTTGCAAAACACCGGCTCTATTTTCAAACCACACCAACCTCACACAAACGTTGACATAAAAAGCAAAAATGTGCCGACAACAGTTTAACATCTTAAAGCATCTGCAGACCACTAGGTGGCGGTGCTACGACATGAGACGCTCCATTAAAGGCACATCCAGTACAAATTCAAAGGCTCGACGTTAAAGCACAGTACATAATACAACAGCTCCACTAAAACATGGAAAGAGCAATGCATGGCCACAGTGCAAATTACGATAGTTACATATTGTAACTCCACGTTCTATTTTGTATAGGCTTCGCCCACTAAGAGCTGTTGCTATTGGGTTAAGGGCAAAGCTGATGTAGTCAATGCTACCTGTTACACCAAAATCCACAAGCAGATATCATAGACTAGCTCCTCTTCCTTCTCACACTGTACAGGTTTTTTTATGTAACAAAATTATAGTTTTAGTTTGCCTAAAAACCTGACAGGCTATCTCCATGACTGGCCTTCTTAACGTTGTGATGCCCTGCTGCATGGATTCTGAAGGTGCTCCATAATTAAGATTAATATCATCATAATTAATGCAAAGCACATTCCTCATGGCACTCTGGTGCTGGAGGATGGAGACGATGGCATACCAGATCTAATAGTGTATCACATGCCATTAAAGCAACACCAAAGCACTTTTCCTCTTCGGTCCCCCTAAAGATTGGAAGCAGAGTTGTCCATTACCGCTGTCGTATGTCTCATTCAAACTACAGATCCGCTACCCGATCTGGCAAACTTGCATAGTATGGTTATAGCCGATAGATGGCCGCAAAGCGATGAAGAAGTGCCGTTCACCCTGTTACAAGTTGATGAACCACTGAAACAATTTTGGAAACATTATTTTAAGGTACAAAAAAATCTTTGGTTGCTTTAAGTGCGGATAAGACCGAGTGAATCATGGAGAAACTTCGCGCAATGAAAGCGGATGAAAAAAGGCATGGAGATGCACAAGATGCTGTTGGGCAGATGTCAGCCACTATCATACCTCTGAGGAGGGCCGTGGGTGCTGATAACGCTCTCATGGAGTGTGCCCGGATGCCACTCCCTCTACACTAAAAGCGTGGGTGGTAACCTCACACAGCCAGTGAGACAGCCGCTGTTTCAAAAGAGCTGCGTGAGTGTTATATAGTGAACGAACAGCTGCTCCGCCTGATGTCTGCAATGCGTAAAACATACCGATATAACGCGCGCACTGGGCAGACTCGGTGAGACGCTTAATCCGCTTCTCTGTTATGAGGCGGAAGAAAGAAACCCTCAAGGTAAGAAATTCTCGGCCGACAAGAGTTCGTTATGACTTTCGGCATGAATGAAGGATTTGACTGTAAAGTAGCCGCGCTCCCGTCCTCTCTAATAGAAAAGCAGGACGTGAGACCAACAGCGCACATAAGTTACTCACTCTCCTAGCCAACGTCAAGGCTATGAGGAGCGCTGTTGTCAGGAACAACATTCTGAGAGAGATTTGTGCCAGAGGATCAAAAGGGGAACCCCCCAAGCCCGGAGCACTGGGATTAAATCCCATTAAGGTGCTAGTGAACGCACAACAGGTTTCTGTCATCTGATCCCCTTCAACAAACGCTTCACTAAGGGATTCGCAAAACCCCCATCTCTCTCCACAGTCCTTGTGGCACGACGAAAAAGGCTGCAACATACGCTTTAAAAAACGTAGCCAAATCATTATCCAGCAGTGTCTGAGGGTAAGTTAACACGAGCGGCAGAGGACACAAGGTGGTGGCCGAGCCTGTCTCCACACACCAGCACTGGAAAGCGGACCAGCCAGGACACGAGGAGTCAGTGGGTCAAGGGGAAAAGTGAAGCAATTTTTCCTCATGTGCAACGTGTGTGTGTGATTACTCATGTCCTAGAGGAGCCACTAAGTCACGCATCACCTACAAGATCCTCCTGCTCACCTACAAATCTCTCCATGGACTCTCACCACACCTCACAGATCTCCTCCACCCCTACACTCAGTCACGTTCCCTGCGGTCCTCTGACAAGGACCTGCTGGATACCTCCCGCACCAGGTTGCGGACTTTTGGGGACAGGGCTTTCTCTACCAATGCTCCCACACTCTGGAACAGTCTACCACTCCACGTCCGCTCTGCCCCATCCCTGCCCATGTTCAAAAAGCACCTCAAAACTTTTCTTTTCATTAAGTCCTTTGACCCCTAACCTCCCTCCCCCCCTATTTGTTAAAGCGTAACTCTCGCCAAAATGCAACCTAGGGTCTTTTTGTGAATGTACCCGAGTCAAACTTTCACTTAAAAGCATATTTAGGACAGAATCGCCAGTTTTAAGATTTACCGTATTTTTGATTTTCGGTCAAATGGCCTTTTGAATGGGAGTGCTAGGGACACTTTTATGCTAGCCTCAAAATAGCTATTTTTAAAACACTAAGAAGGCTCGATACAACATGAGACTTTGCTCCAAGTATCATCAGGGGCTCTACACCTTAACCAAAGCATTGACAACATTGTTTTTGTTCACAGAGTTTACTAAAAAGAAAGGTTTTGAGCAACTCACTGTAGCTGTTGTTCTTCCGGTCGCCGTCTATTGATCCAGTCACAAATAGTCGAGGGAGGAGAGTAAAGATGGAAAGCTCCTAAAGCTTAGTTCCATATAAATGCACGGATAATTTGTTGTTTTGTCGTTAGTGAAAGAAGCCTCATATAAGAATGACATTTCCTCCTATGGAGTCCGTTCATTCGCATTCAGAGATCGCCTATTTTGGACTGGGAAAATGGCGGATAGTGTAAACAACAACTGCTAACGTGAGTTGCTCAAAATCTTTCTTTTTAGTAAACTCTGGGTACACAAACAATGTTGTCAATGCTTTGGTTAAGGTGTAGAGCCCCTGGTGATACTTGGAGCAAAGTCTCATGTTGTGTCGAGCCTTCTTAGTGTTTTAAAAACAGCTATTTTGAGGCTAGCAAAAAAGTGCCCCTAGCACTCCCATTCAAAAGGCTATTTGACCCAAAAACGAAAATACGGTAAATCTTAAAAGTGGCAATTCCGTCCTAAATATGCTTTTAAACTAAAGTTTGATTCAGGTACATTCACAAAAAGACCCTAGGTTGCATTTTGGCGAGAGTTACGCTTTAAGCGACCTTGGGTACCTTGAAAGGTGCTATATAAATCCAAGTTATTATTATTATTATTATTATTATTACGTGACTCGCGGGCATCAACACCAGCAGACGCATCACTGACAGCGCTGACATCATCTTGTGAGGCACAATGTGTGACAGTGGAGAGTTTAATGCATCCAGTCTGGTTTTCATAGTGGTGGAGTTTATGTATAAACTACTGCCTGTGAGGGGATCGGCGAGCAATGTTGAAGTGGAAATCAAGAGAATAGTGGCAGCGCTACACCAGTTACAGAACAACATGAATCTCAGTGTCAGTCCAAATTACGCACAATAAGCAATTTGAACTGATGTAATGCCATTTATTTTCTAAGTGTTAGTACACTCAGTGAAACTGAGTCCAGCGCGAGGGAGATCCGACTCAGAGGAGGAGAGGTTAGTGAGGCCAGTGTCTCCACGGCAGGTGACAGAAATATGTGCAGAATTAAGACCCAGTGTTTGGTGGATCGGGTACACCTTGTTCACTTAATAGCCTACAAATCATCCATGGGATCAATTAGGCATCACATGAGTTTGCCCACCCGACTAAGCGTTTGTTCCTGGGGAGATGGATACGTGCGTCCAGACTCCTGTGCGCCATGGATGTCTGAGCCTCAGCTACTAACTATAGAGATACAAGAAGATACAATGCGATGGTTTAGCTTGTTACCTGTGATGATATATGCTAAATGTAACGTCTCTTTCACAGTAGCAAGTGACTGACCTATCTGGGTGCGACGAAAAAAGCGCCCTTCAGCGTGTTTGTATAACGTACCGGGGAGAGCAGCAGCTACACGGGGTTTAGCGAGTAGTATGTAAGGCAGAAATTCCGCGCAGGGAGGTTGGTTGGGGTGGTGGATGGGTCAAACACAGGACTTTCACTCAGGAGACCGGGGTTTGTCTCCCGCGTGGCACCTTATCCTAAAGTCGCTTTCTTCTTTAACCGTCCTGTTCTTCCCGCGTGTCACGGAAACGTAAGCCCATCCACAACCTTTTCCTTAACATAACAGCGTCAAAAGGGACACCAATAGTCCCGACCAAGCGCGTTTAGATAAAGCGCGTTATATGACGCTAAAGGAGACTTTTAGCGTAACAAAGGCTCCTGACCAAGCGTCCGTATTTTACGAGATGGGAGTGAGAATCTGTTGCTACCTTCTGATTGACAAGTTGCTACCATGGCATTGTGTGTTTTAAGTTAGTAAAAGTTATGAAAGTTAATTGTAACATTTTGATTGCCTGAAACTGTACAGCCTTCTGTTTTTGCTTAAAGACACTGAGGAGTTGGCTTAGTTTTGCTAGTTGAAATGGATTATGGATGTGTCACAAAGTACACATTTTGACTCGTATTGTCCTGCCAGCTCTTCCTGGTACGTAGGCGTACCAGGAAGTACTCCTCGCTTACTCGTACTCCTCGCTGTCTGACAGCCTGTCCCTTTATCCTGGGTCCAGCGCCGCTGTCTATCGCACGTCTCACTGCGCGTCATCCTGCACCCCGAAAGGGCGTCTCCGCAGGTCCCGACCGCAGGTCTCGACCGCCATCTAGACCAGCACCACCTCAGGTCCTCGGTCCAGCTCTGCCGTCCAAGCCAGCCACTGCACATCGTCTTGCGCACCCAATGGTACCTCCGCAGATCCTGACTGCCACTAGCCCCACACCACCTCAGGTCTCCTCCACAACTCCTTCTCCAACTCCTGCCGTTCTCTGCCCCACAATGCCTATGTAGGCCTAGCTGCTAGCTCACCTAATTAGGAGATGCACTACCGTGTGTGTTAGGAGAGCGTCCTCGTGCAAACCCAGCATCTCCCCTGATTAGGAGATGTGCCTCAGGTGGGTTAGGAGTCTTCAGTGTCTGCTAGGCAAGCAAAAACACAAACAAAAGCAAAACACCACACTATATGTACAATAAAAATAAGCAAACAATAGCTGCCTGGCTACACTTTGTGACAGATGCACCTTGCCAACCAAGCAGGCTAGCTAACGCTACCTGAGAGTTTAGCGTCTTCTTCCTAGCTCCCCACTCTCTGGCTCCAAAAAACCAAGATGGTAAAGGCCAAAATGCAAAACTCGAGGCCTCAAAACTGTAGTCCACAAACCAATGGGTCATGTCATAGTGGCTCCACTTCTTTTATACTGGGTATGAGTTGAACTCTCCGAATAAATATTTACCATGACATCACTAATACTAAACAATTTCTGTAGCAGTAACCACTTCCCTCTCGACACAAGGCGCGTCATTTTCTTTTCAGTTTGACTGCAGCTCACATTTTCAGAACCGTCTTGTTATTACAGACTCCTGACCGAAGCCGCCTGTTGCTTGCTCTCTCAGAGGCCCGAGGAGGCCGTCTGGACCCGGCAACTCATTTTTAGCCGTCTTCAAGATGCCTGATGAGATGTAGAGGCAGACAGCTGGATTGATTGGCCCCTCTTGAGCGCACAGGCCTTGATTACAAATGCACTCAAGTGCTACCTTCCCCCCCTCTCCTTGATTTCTCTCTCCTAGTCTTTTTCCTTAGTCTGTCTCTCTCCTTTCAGCCTCTTTTCGTCTCTCTTTTCTCATGATTTTTTTTTTCCCCACAAAGAGAGAGGGTGGATAAGGAGAGGCTGCTGAGGAGAAAATGGAAAAGAGCAGAATGACTAATGAAGATTTGCTTCGCATGGTTCTCTGCCTGCATTGAAAGTAGAACAGGTCTGGTTTGCGATGAATTTGGAATCACGCTTCGCTGCGAGAGAATTAGATCAATATTTTAAGAACTGAGCAGCGATAGTCTCTGTCACAGGATGATTTGTGTTTGTTTGAATTTAGGCGTGCACATCCTGTCTGTTCTGTAAATTAGACATCTTATAAACAGCCTTCTGAGAGAGGGCTCTGCATGTTTCCCTAGTACACATTATTATTGTGGGTGGAAGTATTTTAGTATTTTGGCAGTAATCTAACCCTTATTTATAATTAGAATCAAAGCACCTTTAAAGGGTCAGTTCACCTGAATAATAACCATATCTTCTCCCTTACCTCTAATAGCATCTAGCCATGAGAATAATTTTGTCACATGAAAACAGCGGATGTAGAATGAATTGTATGTGTAGTGCTTACAGCATTGAAAGATCACGCTGAAGAAAATCTAAACAGCCATGACACCCCAGTTTCATCATCTAAAGTTTTTTAAAGATGACCTGTGGCGCTGCCCACATAAGACTGTTTCAGTTTTTTGAAAATTCAAAATAATAGAAAATGCATCAAGAAAGAAGAATCTGTGACAATGATAAACTGAAGCCCCAGGGGGGCTGATAAAGCATCTCAGTCTCCCCCCTAAAACTGGGAAATGTTGTTCTTGCTTCTGACTGACAGTTGTAGACTTCAGTCTTTAAAAAGCACTGCATGGCTGCACACTTCTATTTATTTTACTTTAGCCCTCAGGGGACTAAACTTCTACTCAGTAATGCTCAGTATTTTATAGGAATACCTGTCTCATGGCTGATGTTGTCCCCTTGTTAGAGGATAAATCTGGTGATATCATCTTAATCAACATATAATCAGACCAAGACCAAAACCCACAATGAACTGATCCTAGTACACATCCAAACCTGATATATCTTATTCCTCTGTGCCATAGAGCTCCATTGTTGTCCAAAAACTGTTCAAATGTTTGACTTGGTCCCACATATTCCAACCTGTTTACAGAAATACTCACTAAAGGACAAAATCTGTATTAATCCGCTGCTGAAAATAGTCCCCAACAAATGCACAAATGCATTTCCATTGAAATTGCTTTGAGTGAATCACTGGATCATAAAAGACCCAATGACCATAATGTACATGAGTCTACACTAGTTTTGCATTGCCAGACCTTCAACGCTGAAGTAAGGTCTGGCTACACTGCTTATCTATTCTGGCATTGGGGAAAAAACGCTCTGGCTTGTTTGTATTTATTTAAACCAATCACAATCATCTTGGGTGTGGCTAAGCCCCGGATGCAGCAATGGTGCTTTGCAATATCATAGCAGAGATAGAAGAAAGGGGCCTGGATGTCAGGCTTTATCCCAGCACTGTACATCCTGTAAGCCAGACTAGTTTTACACTGACAAGAACAAAATCATGACACAAACATGGAATACTTTTTCAGATGTTTTTAGCCAAACTAACCCAAACGGTCAGTCTTTTTCCTGTTAGGTATTTCATTGATAGCTATGAAATGTAGTTATTAACGTTCCCTAGAAGATGACTCCTACTGACTGCATGCAAAACGTCAGTTCCTGACAGAACACCTTAAAACTGACTGACTGAACTGAATGCAAAAGCACGTCTTTGGATCTACTGCTGCATCTAATTTTTATGATATATTTATTTTACAATATGTATTTAAAAACATACATTACATATATGTATTTTTCAATGATGTCTGGAAATATGTAAAGTAAACATCTGGTTGTCCTCAGATAACATTAGTCCTCTTTGAGTTGGACTTAATCAACCTGCAGCAGTGTGACCAAGATACATAGTTTATGCTTAAACAGTGCATCTGATTCTGTAGATATAGTATTTTTGATCAGAGATTGAAAAATAGTTTTTTTTAATCCACATGGGACATGGGTATGTCAGTGTTTATTACTCTGTCAGACACTTGTCAATGTAAAGCTCGAGTTCCTGCCTTGCACAAGTGAAGTACAATACACCTTGCTTTTATACGATATCTTTCTTCTTTTTTAGGGTGTGAACCCCCAACTTGAAATGTCCCTCACTGTTGCGGGCTGTTTCTGTCTACTGCACCATGTTTCATGTGGAGGAGAAGTGAGAGACAAAGGCAGCTGAGAGCTTCAAAGGCTGCGGATGACATTTAGTGTTCAGTATCTTCAAAGACCAGGCCCTCTTTTGTAGTTCTTCTTTTTGTGTATAATTAATGTAGCTCTTTCTATGGATTTTTTTTTCTTTCTCTTTACCTCCTTTTTGGAGCTGGATTAGAACAGCAGATTAAGGACGTGCACCTTAATTTTCAATTTGCATTTTGGAGACTTTGCTGTGTGTATTGTGTGTGGTCATATGATCAAAGATTATTTTGTAACTGGAAAGTCTCAGGTTTAATGCAAGAAGCAGCTGTGTGCTTTCTGCAGAGAAGAATGAATGTGTCACAAAGTGCCCCAAAAAAGTACATAAGGAAGTCCATCTCATGCTGCATGTCTGTTAATGTAGTCATATTTCATAAGATTGGGTAAAAACTTTATTAACGTATACAAATTAAAACAATTTAACAAATACTTTCACAAATACCAAATTCTAACATATACCATTTGGGACTTGTGTTTGTGGAACATGTTTGAGATAATGCTTTTTGTGATTTTAGCTGATAGGAAAAGTGGAAATCAGATTAAACACTGAGCACATGGCAGCTTTAAAGATATCAGTCCAGATTTTTTGTGTGTCTGAAATTCGGGATGTTCTTCAGTGTTCCCATTCAGAGTAATGTTTTGATTTCACTTGACTTACACTAAATAAAAATGGAGGGCTTTGCTCCTCTATATCCAGATAAACTGGATAAATGCATCAACGAAATTGACCTCCTGTCGTCCTCATGATAAACTATGAATATTAATTAAACATGAAATAAACCAATTCGACCTCTCAGTATTTTTCGAGGCATCTATCCGTTGGAGATGTACCTGTTTCGCCACAGAGCTGAAGGAAGAACCAATGGTGCGCATTTCTGTGCTCATTTCATGTTAATCTGCAGAGTATTCCCCTGCTGGAAAGGGCAAGTAAAAATCTGTCAGGAACATTGAGAAGGTTGCGTTTGCCTGTCAGAGTGATGGGGAGAAATGAATTATGTATCCACTGAAGAAAAAGAGAGGAACATCAGAAGCATCATTATTGGGAATGAGCTCAAACATAGGAGGTCACAGTGTTGTAATTATTGGACACATGAATCTGAAATAATGTTTGTTCTACACTGAGATGTCCATCATTTGAAAGAAATGACGACACTCCAACAAAATTACTATTAGCACAAAATATACCAAATATTGTAATTCAGTCAGGACCACTTTGTCAAAAAAATGATGATTATTATATATGTATATATATATATAGTATTAATCTGTAATTTGTATTTGGCGGTATGGCTCTGTTCTGGGGCCTCCCCGCTCTTCCACATGTATACGTGGAAAGCCTGAGGCAGGAAGAGCACACCTTCCTGCCCTTCCATGTGCATACATGGAAAGATTTTGGAAGGGAGAGCAGCAGTGGCAGGATCCTCCTAGGGCACAGAACAGAGCAGCATCAATGACAACAGACATGACATTGATTAAGTCATACAACATGAATGTACATTTTAAAAGGAGGAGCTGGGGTGGAGGTGGGTTGCAAGCGCTAGCAGAGATGCAGGGAGGTAGGCTGGGAAAAGAAGTTTATAGGGTGATAGAATGATTATATAGGGTATTCCTTAATATGTTAACACTGTTCCTTAAGGTCTCCTAATAGGGTATGTAACATTGGTTGGGCTGAAAATGGCCCAGTTGCTATTCTATGGGCCCTTAACTACCCTGTGAATATGGCCCTATTTGTAACAAGAGCTTTTCTTCCAAATATGTTATGCTCATGAATATTTAGATGAGCTGCGTGGTGATTGGTTGAGCGAACCACATACACATACTTTGGAGACGAGGCAGTGCAATGTTATACATTGTTTGTCTGTTATTTTGTTATTAAATTCACTTCTGAGACTTTTTACTGCAAGAAATCAACTATATAAAGCTCAAATATGGGCCATTTTACTAAAATTAATGGCTAATTGCAAATGTGGTTAGACGTGTCGGACTTCAGGAGCTCCACACAGTCTGACGAGAAAGCCTGGGCTCCATACCCAGGACAAAGTCACTGTTTCTGGGTAACTGGACTACCGGTGCTCGGGGCTCCGCGGAGCTGGTAGGCTGCCAGCATAATTATACTATATTTACAGTTTGAATTTCGTCACACCACTTATATTTCAGCTACCCCATTGTAGGTCAATGGAGGACAAACAGCGTTGATAAACATGCTAAAAAGCGATTATGCGTCTTGATAACACGCAAAAATGACATACAGATTGGCGTGTCATACATACGCCACTTAATGAGATCAGTCTGCCCCGATCGTGTTTAAATAACTCAAAACACATATCCATTATAAGATTAACTGGAACCTGTGGTAAGAGATTGCTGGCGTAACAAGCTCGCTGACCGCGCACTCACTAACACACACCGGCCATTTAGCAGGAAGAGGGGAGCTGCAGGCCCTGGAGCTCTGTCAGGGCAGCGGCGTTTGGTAGTCCAGTAACCCAGAAACGGTGATTTTGCGCGGGTATGGAGCACCGTGGGCTGCCAGCCGTGACGGAGCTCTATCTAGCTCACAGCGGGCCGGGGTCTGTGAAGGACGACAGGCTGGGTGGCGAGGCAGCAACCCAGGCAGCACTGGCCGCTGAATTCCGACACAGAGTCGGACAAAATTTGCAATTAGCCATCAATTTTCGTAAAACGGCCCATATTTGACCTCTACATAGTTGATTTCTCGCATAAAAAAGTCTTAGAAGTGAATTTAGTGGTAAAATAGTGTACGATGTATACAATTTCTGAGAAATGCGCGACCTATTCAGAAGACTACCTGATCTCAGATCAGTGGTGTAGCTTATGTAAATGTTGGGGCATGACAAAGATAGAGACCAGAGCCAAAAAAGGAGGAGCCAACTCAGTGGCTCCTTCTTTTTTGGCTCAGTGGTTTGTTGAAATTTGCCCGTTTTCAGAGGCAGTTTCAAATTGTGAGATTTGCAAAGGAAAGAGGTGTCAATGGGATTTTGAAGTTCTATGTATGTCCTATTTACCCACCAAACTGTTGTTATTCAACTATGACAAGGTAAAATCGGTTTTGCATTCTATCACCCCTTTAAATAGAGCACTCTATTTGGGAAATCCAATCATATGCTAGGAGGGAATCTGCTGAGCCATCAGCTGGTGTGCTGGCTTAGGGGCTATCAACTAAGAGCTGAGATAATAGCTGAGCTTGACTCTGTGACCTGCCAGAACTTACGCTATGCCTTATTTCTTTAGAGAGTAATAGTTTCTATCTTTTAGCCTTTTTGATTTGCAAAAGGGCTAACAGTTTTATAAACAGGAAACTCTGCACACTGTCTTTTTCATAATAAATACTCACCCCTGTAGGCTTCCCTCATTGACAGTCAAGGCAGAAAAAGGTTCAACTTACTTATTTTTCTGTCCATACAATTGCTCGGTGTGTTTGAACGTCACGAAAATGTGGCTAAAAATGATTTTGTCTCACAGTAGCATTCTAATTCAATTCACTTTATTGTCATTTTTACTGAGTACTTGCATATTCAGAAGAAAGTGATAATTAATAAAAACAGAAATAAATATTTTCAAGTTAAAAGAAGTTATATCTAGTACCTAAAAAAAAAAACCACACAAACACAGTGCAATCACTCCATAAAAATACAGTGCAGTATAAAGTGCAGTTCAGTGGCATCATATTGACAGATGACTAGCTGACACTATGTTGGGGGGGGGGGTGGGGGAGGACTCAATAAAGTCCATTGATTATTTGTGTTGCTTGTGGGAAGAAGCTGTTTAGCATCCTAGTGGTCCTGCAGCCAATTCTCCTGAACCTCTTCCCCGATGGCAGGAGGGAGAAGATGTGATGGGAGGGGTGGTAAGGGTCCTTAATGATGGAGGTGGCCCTGAGGATGCCTTACAGCTCCTAAACCAAGAAGCGATGCCGTAGGTCAGTATATTTTCAACGGTGCCTCTGTAGAAGGTGGTGAGATGAACCATGGGGAGACCAGCTTTTCTGAGTCTTTGGAGGGGGTGGAGCCACTGCTGTGCTCTTTTGATGACTGCTGTGGTGTTGGTCGTTGATGTCAGGAACTCCCAAGAACTTCACGATGCTTACCCTCTCCACAGCAGCACCGTCAGTGTGCAGCGGTGCATGATGGTGTTTGCCAGCACCCCTGAAATCGATTACCATCTCCTTTGTCATGTCCACATTAAGGGGGTGGGGTAATGAGACCGGCACCACTCTGTAAGCAGCTCCACCTCCAGCCTGTATGCCGACTCATTGTTATCACTGATGAGATCCACCACTGTCGTGTCATCAGCAAACTTCAATTCAATTCAATTTTATTTATAGTACCAAATCATAACAATAGTTATCTCAGGACACTTTACAGATAGAGTAGGTCTAGACACACAAAGACCCAACAATTCCAGTATTTCCCCCAAGAGCAAGCATTTAGTACGACAGTGGTGAGGAAAAACTCTTTTAGGAAGAAACGTGGGACAGACCCATGCTCTTGGTAGGCGGTGTCTGACGATGCCGGTTGGGGGTGTGATGAACAATGGCAATAATAGTCACAATAAAGATAATGGAACAATGACCAGAAATAATAGCTGTAGTAGTTCATGGCATTGCAGGGCAGTGCAGGACGTAGCAGGGCATAGCAGGACGTAGCAGGGCACTGCAGAACGTAGCGGGGTGTAACAAGGCGTAGCAGGACGCAGCAGGGCACTGCAGGGCGTAGCAGGGTGTAACAGGGCATAGCAGGGTGTAACAGGGCATAGCAGGGCGCGGAGCAGGACCACCGGGACAGCTGCAACCATAATTTAGGTGCCACCCTAGTCCAAGGAAACATGCTGGGCAAAAGAAACACATAAGGACTCCGGGGAATAAGCTCCCCAGAGCTAAGTTAGTAACAAGCATTTTTGGGACAAGAATGCACACAGATGGAAAGAGAGAAGAGAGAGAAACTCAGTGTGTCAAGGATGTCCCCCGGCAGTCTAAAACTATAACAGCATAACTAAGAGAGACAGGTTAAGGAGAGGAGCCTGGTCGGGCTAGAACTCTCCCCGGCCGGATCGGGCTGTACTGGCCTGCCTCCCTCTATTTTTATGCTATGGTAGATTAATCTGAGGACTATGAAGAGAAGCAGAGAAGAGAAGGGGTGCCGTGTCTCTAGATATACACCCTCCCCCGCCGGTCTAGGCGAACACTGCAACTCCTCACTCCCTAACTATAAGCTTTATCAAAGAGTAGAGATGGTCCAATACTATTTTTTGCTTCCTTGCTTTCGATTCCAATACCTGAACTTGCGTATCGGCCGATACTGAGTACTGATCCGATACCAGTGTGTCATATATTTTATTATGTTTTAACAACTGTATATTACTATCCCTGTATGGATGTGATATGATTTCTATCTTTGTTGTACGGTCTGGCTCAGGTTAAACTCTTTGTGAAACATGAACAAACACAAACAATGAATGCCACCGAACTTTCTTTTTTTTTTTATTCAGTTTGACAGTCAGTTATAATGGAAAAAGAACATAAATAAACTACTTTAATGTAGACTTTCTTTGGGGCTTTATTACGTGGTATCGGATCAGTGCATGAACTCCAGTACTTCCCGATACCGATACCAGCATTTTAGGCAGTATCAGAGGCAATACTGATACTGGTATCGGTATCGGAACATCTCTATCAAAGAGGAGAGTTTTAAGTTTACTTTTAAATGTGGTGACGGTGTCTGCCTCCCGAACACAGAACTTGATGATGTGATTGTTGCCAAGTCTGGCTGTGCAGTCATGTGTGAGCAGACTGAATAGCATGGGGCTCAGGACGCAGCCTTGGGGTGAGCCAGTACTGTGATGGTTCTTGACATACGGCTGCCCACCCTGACAGTCTGCTGCCACTGTGTCAGAAAGTTAAGAACCCAGTGGCAGGTTTGAGTGTCCACCTTCAACAGCTTCAGCTTCCCCATCAGCTGCTGTGGGATGATTGTGTTGAGCTGAAGTCTATGAAGAGGATCCTGGCATAGGTGTTCTTCTGCTCTAGGTGTGACAGCACACGGTGGAGTGTAGTGGAGACTGCATCCTCTGTGGACCGGTTGGTTCTGTAAGCAAACTGAATGGGTCCAGGTTAGCAGCATATATGCTGCATGACCAGTCGCTCAAAATGCTTCATTAGTATGGGTTTTAGAGCCACAGGACGGAAGTCATTGAGACAGGCTGGGTTGGACTTCTTAGGGATGGGGACAATGGTGGCACTCTTGAGGAAGTTGGGCACTACCTGTCTGAGCGATATGTTAAAAATGTCTGCCAATATTGATAACATTTCCATGGAAGCTCTTTATATTTGTTCAGTATTTAGAACAAACTGGAGAAGGCCTTTAAGCTAAATGAGTTATTTCAGAACTTTCCTTTGACCACAACTACTACAGTATTTCTGCAAAAGTCACTAACCTTGGTCAGCCACCTTTCAGAATACAGGAGGAGAGTGACTGATTCTCAAATCATGTTGTATCCCTGCAGCAATCATTTGCTGATTTAAGTGTCAAACGTTGTCTAGACATGCATGTGGTTAAAATGTCTTTGTTTGAGTGTGAAACAGGGCCTTACTGTATGTATATGTAGACGTTTGAAAACAATTTTTCAATCAGATTTATTTTTCAAGTTTTAACCAACTTTTGACTTGTAAATCACTTTCAAGGGTGCATTAATGGATGCATTTTTGAATAGGACTTCTAATAGATAACGTTACATACATCTCAAAGGAACAATAATGAAACCACTAAACCACTTTTCTGCTCAGATTTTTCTCTCTGCTTCAGTTTATTTGAATGAATATATACTGTTGTTGGATGTTGTTGCTATTACATGTACTGTATTACACTTTTTGCATTCCTGTTTACGCTCTCACATATAAGTACCGTGTACCTGATTCTTATTTAAAATGACCAAAAAGCTTCTATTGTTAGAAATACTAGCGCTCCACTGAACACGGCAGAGTGATTTGCATCTGTTAAATTACATTTTAGACATGTAGCTTCCTGGAGTAAAGTCAACAATGCAATATACCAGCAAAGGTCAGGATGCTAACTTGCCTAGATACTGGAGGGTGGAGGAGGGTGGGGGCATGTTTAATGTTGGCAAAGCTTCTGTCCAAAGACTTTGTCTAATTCTACTTGTCAAAAAACTGGTGAGAAAATCACTGCGACGGTAATAAGATTGAGGAAAGTGTTGCATTAGCGCCTTGAAGTGTAAATAGCTTCTTCTATTGCCTATTAGACCTAGATAACCTGGCAAGGTGGAGTGTGATGGTGGTGATGTGTGCATGTGTGGGTTGGTGGGGGGATGTGGGGTTCACAGAAAAGCATATTAGCTGTGTCAAAACAGCCAGAAAAAAACACTAACTCCAGAGACTATAATTAGGAATCTTTTTTCTATCCCTCTGTCTTGTTTGTGTTTAATCTGCTCGTGATGAAAGACGGTTTATTTGTTTCTTCAGCTGCATACTCAGTGCAATATCCTGTCGCACTGGCTGCCTGCAAAAAGAAATATCTGACATCCATCCTCTACTCTCTTTTCCTCTGGGTTTTGCATTATAAAGAGATTTCATCTTATCCACCTTTAGCCAGGTTTTGCCTTTGATATTATGTATTAGCGCCAGTATTCAACAGTTCACAGAGATAGCACCTTGAATGGGCCCCCTCGTTTTCTTCTCCCCACAATCAATACTGTTGCACATTACATATACATCAGCTCAAGGTGCAATATCACTCGCTCTCAACCTGCAGCCTAATGAAAAAGATAAGCTGCTTCGTTTGAAGCTTGCTTTAATTGGCCGCTGCATTGTTTCTAGGCGTGAATATTGAATGGAATCCTGACTTTACTGGAGATTCAGTTCATTTTGGATAGATTATTCTGACATGATGAAGGGTTTGAATTAGGCCACGATCACATGGAGCCACTCTGGTTGGTTCATATCGCTTTACTGTGCGTTACCTGCAATGTGATGCATAATCAGGACTAGACCTCAGACTCCACGTTTGATTGTAAGGAAACTTTGGAGTGTTTTCTTACTGTGCTCCACCATTTAGGACATTATACAAAGTATCCTTTTGGTTGTAATAACATTTTTGTAGTTTTAAGGTGCTTTCACACCTGCCTCGTTTAGTGCGTTGAATCGCACTAGAGTTTGTTTGTCCCGCTGGTGCGGTTCGTTTGGGCAGGTAAGAATACAGCAACCTCCCTTGGGTGTGCACCAAAAGCGGACCATACAAGCGTACCGAGACCTGCTTGAAGAGCTGGTCTCAGTATGCTTGCAGTGTTTCTCTCACAGAAATAGACTGTGATCAAACTTGCCGTCCGTCACTCACATTTCCGTGGTCAAACCAGCCGCCGCTAAAGTTGAAGACAGACACCGACAGAGCAGAGCAAAGTCTCGCAAACAATGTCTGATTATTTAAATAAAATGAGCTGGTTTGACCATGGAGATGCAAGAAATATGCAGTAGTCCAGAACACAGTTCTTCGCTACATCTACAAGTGCAAGTTAAAACTCTTCCATGCAAAGCAACACCCAGAAACGCCGCCGGCCATCTGAGATGGACTGACGCAAAGTGGAAAAGTGTGCTGTGGTCTGACCAGTCCACATTTCAAATTTTTTTTCGAAATCATGGACGTCATGCCCCCATTGGGACATGCACATCTGTGAAGGCACCATTAATGCTGAAAGGTACATACAGGTTTTGGAGCATCATGTGCTGCCATCCAAGCGAAGTCTTTTTCAGGGATGTCCCTGCTAATGTCAGCAAGACAATGCCAAGCCACATTCTGCACGTGTTACAACAGCATGGCTTCGTAGTAAAAGAGTGCGAGTACTAGACTGGCCTGCCTGCAGCCCAGACCTGTCTCCAATTGAAAAAGTGTGGCCAATGTCAAGCCTGACTGTTGACTGTTGAGCAACTGAAGTCGTACATCAAGCAAGAATGGAAAATAATTCCACCTACAAAGCTTCAACAATAAGTGTCCTCCGTTGCCAAATACTTATTGAGTGTTGTTAAAAGGAAAGGTGATGTAACACAGTGGTAAACATGCCGCTGTCCCAGCTTTTTTGGAACGTGTTGCAGGCATCAAATAAAAACAGTATTTTATAAGTTTAAACATTAAATATATTGTCTTTGTAGTGTATTCAATTGAATATAGGTTGAAAAGGATTTTCAAATCATTGTATTCTGTTTTTATTTACGTTTTACCCATCGTCCCAACTTCATTGGATTTGGGGTTTGTAGGTGTTATGGGTCCTGAGTGCTGTCCCATATAAACAGATTATGCAATGTTTTCTCAAAAAATTATATTACATTACATATATTATATATTGTGATATTGTGCCCTTTTTCTCACAGAAAGACTTCCATTTCAGTCTTTGGACCAGAATATAATCAGTAGTTTTATATTGAATAAGTCCATTCAGCTTGACAGAGATCACAGATAGCAAATGAACAATTCTAGATAAATAGCACATTCTGCAATGTGCATATCAGATCATTTTTTCACTCACTATGGCCACTAATTTCATTAGAACACATTATATAAGCATTATTTCTGGTTTTATACTTTACATGGACAGGTGGGTCCATGTAAGGTGGGTCACATTCAACACAGTATGAAACTTAGAATCAATAATTTCTTGGCCAAAGTTAGTTTAGGATTCAACTTCTATATATATATATATATATATATATATATATATATATATATATATATATATATATATATATATATATATATATATATATATTATTCTAAAATGAGACATTTTGCATGACTACTTTTGCTTTTGGCACTTATATAAATTGATTCTAATACTTTGTAGTTCAGTATCTTTTATACATGACTTTTACTTTTACTTATAACAGCACTGCTGTTTTGCTACTTTGAGTAAAAGATAGAAGTACTGCTTCCGCCACCGCAGTCCAACGGCAGCCAGATTTAAAGTGCAGAGGAAAAAAGAGTCTCAGTATCAGCTGGAGGAAGTAGGCGTCAAGTGTGTGTGTGTGTGTGTGTGTGTGTGTGTGTGTGTGTGTGTGTGTGTGTGTGTGTGTGTGTGTGTGTGTGTGTGTGTGCCTGCCTGTGAGTGAGTGAGTGAGTGTGAGTGAGACAGATATTTGGATCTTCCATCGAAACCACATTCCTCCAGACGTGTGGCAAGGCCAACGCATCCCCGACTACCAGCTGCTGAGAAAGAGAGAGCTGACACACACACACACACACACACACACACACACACACACACACACACACACACACACACACAGACACACACACACACACACACACACACACACACACACACAGACACACACACACACACACACACACACACACACACACACACACTTCTTCTCTCACTCCACTGCCGGCTGGCATGAGACCAAGTCCTGCATAATGGCTCTGCCAAGGCAGATATGTTCACCAGTTAACTGGCTGCTGCCATCACCAGCCGCCTCCAACAGCAACACACACACACACACACACACACACACACACACACACACACACACACACACACACACACACACATTAGCAGAACTGGATGTAGTTTGAATCAAACACAATCTGTTGTTATTTATACAAAAAGTACTGTATTTTCTAATTTGCAAAGCTGCATGTGTCCTTCATCATTTGTTTTTTGGACCACATTTTTGACAAAATAATAGCTGTTTGCAGCACACGTTGAAATCAGTTGTCAGACAAAAACCTACAGTCAGGTGTTGTAACCCAGAATTTTGTGCCCTGAACTGAGCTTCTTCCAATACTCCAATCAAATGCTTTACCTTTTGGTCAGGATTAGGGTTGAGACCAAAATACTACAAAAGTATTGAAGGCACTTTTCTGAATTCACCATTGTCTGAATTTATAAAGGAGTTTTGACAAGCTGTCACACTGACAAACCAACAAACTGACAGCCATGCCTGTTTCATTCCGCTATCACTCAGGTGTGCAGAGGTGTGAACAACTACCTTGAAAATGACTTTCTCACTATTCCTTATATTCCTATTTCTTGTTCAGAGTTTCCTGACTTAAAAAGACAAACGCTGCAGGAATGCAGGTACCTCTAAATATATATATTTTTTTTATTGATATCTTGTATCAACAGTTTTTTACAGTCTCCCTCACTATGACCAGCTTCTTGCCTTGCATTTGAGGGTCACCACAACGCTCATTTATCCTTGTTCTTTTTGAGTAAAGTAAATATACTGCTGTCTTTAGCTGAGCTGGACCAGAGAAATATTCTGTAACCGATCCATGGTGCTGTTTTGCCCTTAAAGGGGTGATAGAATGCAAAACCGATTTTATCTTGTCATAGTTGAATAACGACAGTTTGGTGGGTAAATAGGACATACATAGAACCTCAAAATCCCATTGACATCTCTTTCCTCTGCAAATCTCACAATTTGAATCTGCCTCTGAAAACGGGCAAATCTCAACCAACCACTGAGTTGACGTCAACTCGGTGGCTCCTCCTGATTTAGCTCTAGTCTCTATCTTTGTCATGCCCCAACATTTACATAGGCTACACCACTGATCTGAGGTCAGGTAGTCTTCTGAATAGGTCGTGCAGATCTCAGAAATTGTATACATTGTTCATCTGCTATTTCATCACTAAATTCACTTCTGAGACTTTTTTATGCGAAAACTCAACTATGTAGAAGTCAAATATGGGCTGTTTTACGAAAATTGATGGCTAATTGCAAATTTTGTCCGACTGTGTGTCGGAGTTCAGCGGCCGGTGCTGCCTGAGATGCTGCCTAATGAGCTCCGTCACGGCCGGCAGTCCGCGGTGCTCCATACCCGCGCAAAGTCACCGTTTCTGGGTTTCTGGACTACCAAACGCTGCTGCCCTGACAGAGCTCCAGGGCCTGCAGGTCCCCTCTTCCTGCTAAATGTCCGGTGTGTGTGAGTGAGAGCACGGTCAGCGAGCTTGTTACGCCCGCAATCTCTTACCACATGTTCTAGTTAATCTTATAATGGATATGTGTGTTGAGTTATTTAAACAAATGATCAGGGAAATAAACGCCTCTTGTCCGCGAGTCTCATTGATAGAGCCCGCGGTGAGCTGGATGGAGCTCTATCAATGAGAGCTAGCTAGCCTCCTCCGAACGAGACATCTGAAATTCACAAAAATTTATTAAATTGAATTCAGACACAAGTGTTAGCTAAGCTTTGTAAGACCTTAGGGTAGCTGTGATATACATGCCGTGACGAAATTCAAAGTTTACATATACTATAGTTCTGCCGAAAGTGTAGCTAGCTAGCTAGCCGCGATCTTTACCCATAGGATTGAAGGGACACTAGCAGCTGACGAAGGCAAGGCAAGGCAATTTTATTTATATAGCACATTTCAGCAGCAGTGCAATTCAAAGTGCTTTACATAAAACAATTAAAACACAGTTAGAAATTAAAAATAATTAAAACAGAATTAAAAACAATTAAAATAAAATAAAAAACAGATATAATACAGGAATAAAATTCACAATGCAGTACAATGAATTAAAAAAAGGCAATGTCAAAAAGAAAGGTCTTCAGCCTTGATTTAAAAGAGCTGAGAGTAGGTGCCGACCTACAGTTTTCCGGGAGTTTGTTCCAGATATGTGGAGCATAGAAACTAAACGCTGCTTCCCCCTTTTTGGTTCTGATTCTGGGGATGGCAAGCAAACCTGCCCCAGATGATCTGAGAGGTCTGGGTGGTTCATAGTTCACAAGCATATCGGAAAGGTATTTTGGCCTTATACCATTTAGTGATTTATAAGAAGTATTTTGTAATCTATTCTTTGAGGCACTGGAAGCTAGTGTAGAGACTTCAGAATTGGAGTGATGTGATCTACTTTCCTTGTGTTTGTGAGGACTCGAGCAGCAGCGTTCTGAATCAGCTGCAGCTGTCTGATTGATTTTTTAGGGAGACCTGTAAAGGCACCGTTACAGTAGTCAAGTCTACTGAAGATAAAGGCATGGACAAGTTTTTCCAAATCCTGTTGACACATAAGTCCTTTAACCCTTGATATATTTTTAAGATGATAAAAGGCAGACTTTGTTATTGTTTTAACGTGGCTGTTAAAATTCTGGTCAGAGTCCATAATTACACCAAGATTTCTGGCTCTGTCTGTTGTTTTTAACATTATTGTTTGAAGCTGAACGCTGGTTCTTGATCGTGCCTCTTTTGCTCCAAAAATAATCACCTCAGTTTTTTCTTCATTTAATTTAAGGAAGTTCTGGCACATCCAGTCGTTAGTTTCTTTAATGGACCTAGCCAGTTTTTGTATTGGACTGTAGTCCCCAGGCGACATGGTTATGTAGATTTGTGTATCATCCACATAACTATGATAACTTATGTTATTATTTTTCATAATCTGAGCCAGTGGAAGCATGTAGATATTAAACAGGAGAGGTCCCAGGACAGAGCCTTGGGGAACTCCACACATCATATCTGTGTACTCAGATGCATAATTACCTATGGACACATAGTAGTTCCTATTCTTTAACCAATCTGTCCAGTAGTATGTCATGGTCGACCGTATCAAATGCAGCACTGAGGTCGAGTATTACTAAGACTGTGGTTTTGCCACTATCTGTGTTCAAGTGGATGTCATTAAACACTGACAAGAGCCGTTTCAGTGCTGTGGTATGCACGAAATCCTGACTGGAAAGCATCAAAAATATTGTTTAGGGTCAAAAAAAGGTTGAGTTGTTGGAAAACCGCTTTTTCAATGATTTTACTTAACAATGGAAGGTTTGATATTGGCCTATAGTTGTCCATTAGTGACGTATCTAGATTGTGACATATCTAGATTGTTCTTTTTTAAGAGTGGCTTAATGACTGTAGTTTTCAGGGCCTGTGGGAAGATACCTGAGAGAAGAGACGTGTTTACAATCTGTAGAAGATCTGTAGCCAAACAATTTTTGAAGAAGCCCGTTGGTAGAATATCAAGGCAAGAGGAGGAGGTTTTTAGATGTTGTATAATGTCCTCCAGGTTTTTATAGTTAATCATTTGAAATTGTGTCATATTGGGATTTGTTTTGCCTAGGGCTGTCAGCATTAACGCGTTAATTGCGATGCGATTAAGGGTTGAGCATAATGCATTAATTGTTTTTAATCGTATTAATTGCGTGCCGCCATTTATTAATTTATTTTCACTTCACTCGGCTTTGCGTCGTGCCTAACAGGCTACTATTTTGCCGTACTTCCTCGTAACACATCCTGCTGCTGCAGGAATAGCAACGCGGATTTCGGTGCCTCATTCTGGAGCCACTGATATGTCTGCTCTTCTCTCTGATGCTCTGAAACAGACGATACAGGAAACAGAAACACCGCTGCACGTGACGCTAGTTAACACTATACTCAACAGCAACTAACGTTAGCCTACCACTAGCTAGTTAACACTATACTCAACAGCAGCTAACGTTAGTCTACCACTAGCTAGTTAACACTATACTCGACAGCAGCTAACGTTAGCCTACCGCTAGCTAGTTAACACTATACTAGACAGCAGCTAACGTTAGCCTACCGCTAGCTAGTAGCTGGATTAAACACGGTTAAAATGCTGACAGCTAATGCTAAACGGTGTAAAGTTTGACTGTGTTTTACTGTAGAGGATTCAACACCGGGATGTAACAATCTGCAGTTGTTGTTGGAAAAACACAGACGGTGCGTTCAATGAAACTGGTAATTTACAGTCTTGTGGTGCATTCAAAGTTGTTGTTAAATTCAAATGTGTGACTAGATTAAATATATAATAAACAAATACAAATCTTAAAATCAAGTTCATAAAGTAACTTTCTTTGCATTCATTTGATTCCTAATCAAGATCCACTGGTAAGACTGGCTTTCCATTGTTAATATGGACTTAAAAACAGTTCTGAAATGCAAAATAATAGAATTGTAATCATGTGATAAAACATGCGATTAATTGCGATTAACTATAGAAATTCAACGATTAATCGCGATTAAGAAAATGTAATCGTTTGACAGCCCTAGTTTTGCCTGGACACTGTGACAGCCCATATCCTGTACTTAGATACGGAGGCACTGACTGTTTGCCTAATTTTCTGAAGTTTTTCTCTGAAGAAGATGGCAAAGTCATTGCAGGCCTTGTTGGATAAAAGTTCAGATGCTACTGGTACTGGAGGGTTTGTTAACCTATCAACAGTAGCAAATAAAGCACGTGAATTATTATTGTAATAATTGTTATGTTGCAGGGAATAATTGGACCCAATTGCAGAGAGCAGGCAGGTAAGAGAAAGTTGGAGTTGATGATTTATTAGACCAAAACACAAAAATGAACCAAGGGAGTCCTGAGAACTGCAGCAGGCAAAAAACAAATTCCAGAATGTAGAAAAAGGAATCCAAAGACAAAGGAAAATACAAAAATAGGAAAATATATGAAGCACAGAAACTGACTAGCTGACACGGAGAAACACGACAGGAACAAACACACACAATGATCTGACACAGGACAAGGGGAACACAAAGACTAAATACAGAGGGTAACGAGGTGACAAGAGGCAGGTGACACAAGGGCTGGGAAACAGGTGGAAAACATCAGGCAATCACAAGAGCGGGAAAACACAGGGAGTAAAACTAGACAAGACAAGACAGAAAACAGACTATCAAAATAAAACAGGAAACAGAACATAAAACAAGAAAAAAACAAAAATCACACAATCAGATGGAAACAAGACATGACAGAAAACCAGGCTACCAAAATATGACAGGAAAACAGACTACAATAAGACAAGACAAAACAACAAAACCATAACAATAATAACCTCAAATTCACAAAAATGCATTAAATTGAAATCGGACACAAGTGTTAGCTAAGCTTTGTAAGACCTTAGGGTAGCTGTGATATACATGCCGTGATGAAATTCAAAGTGTAAATATACTATAGTGAAAGTGTAGCTAGCTAGCTAGCCGCGATCTTTACCCATAGGATTGAAGGGACACTAGCAGCTAACGAAATCCCTAATGTTCACAAAAATGCATTAAATTCAGATTGGACACAAGTGTTAGCTAAGCTTTGTAAGTGGCGTGACGAAATTCAAACTGTAAATACACTATAGTTATGCCGGCAGCTGGCCAGCTCCGTGAAGCCCCAAGCCCCCGTTGTCCAGTAACCCAGAAATGGTAACTTTGCCCTGGGTATAGATTGCAGCGGGCTGCCGCTATCTCATCAGACTGTGTGGAGCTCCTGAAGTCCGACACATCTTACCAAATTTGCAATTAGCCATCAATTTTCGTAAAATGGCCCATATTTGAGCTTTATATAGTTGATTTCTCACATAAAAAAGTCTCAGAAGTGAATTTAGTAACGAAACATTGCCGTCTGAAATATGAGACCTGCTGTCTCGTCTCCAATGTATGTGTATGTTGTTCGCTCAACCAATCAGTGCGCAGCTCATCTAAATATTCATGAGCATACCATATTTGGAGGAAAAGCTCTCGTTCCAAATAGGGCCAAAACACAGGGATGCATAAGGGCCCATAAAATAGCAAACGGGTCATTTTCAGCCCAATCAATGTTACATACCCTATTAGGAGACCTTAAGGAACAGTGTGAAATACCCTATATAATCTTTCTATCACCCCTTTAATAGTGCAATTTGGCCAAATGTGCTCTGATTAATTTGACATGCAGTTAACACAGTCATAACTTTGTTTTATTCTAAACTCCTGGCATTTCATCTGCTGTTTGTCACCACTTTGGAAGACGAAAAACATTCTACCCCCCTTAACTGCCGCCTCTGCACTACGGCGTTAGATAATGCTGACACCTGTGACACTCCCGACACTTCTACAGCATCTTGATAGAGATGTAAACTGTCACATGGATATTCTGCCCAGCAGACGTTTTAGAGGTCAGCAGGTCAGAAAGGAATTGCCTACATGCTACATAAACTTTGCCCTGAGATCAAACCTGTTAAATGAGGTCAGCTGTTGCAGTCACGTTTGGATTTCTTTCGCCCTCCTCGTTGGGACCAACGGAGACCCTCAGATATCCCAGAGTCTATCAAAATGGGAATGGAATAGTGCCGATTTTCTCAGGGGTCATGGATCAGGAAGCATCAGCTCTGCGGGGATGGGCGGGTTAGCGGCTGCCGTGGCTGCGTGGTGTTGCCAGATTGACGGACACAGTGTGTGATTTCCAGCGACAAGCGGAACAAATGTCGGTAATGAGGTCACCTTGGGCTCCAGGTCTGCGTCCAACTTTAAAGCCTGATCTCTCTCTATATCTCCCACCCGCACACACACACACACACACACACACACACACACACACACACACACACACACGCACACACACACACATGCACACACACACACACACACACACACACACACACACACACACACACACACACATATGCACGCACACGTACACACACACACACACACACACACACACCACTCCAGAGAAAAATCACAAGGCATTCAGAGCCATCTAAATGAAAATGAGATGGTTGAGATGCAGGACAAAGATAGGTAAGAGGCAATCACAGGTCTGCCTACCTGTTGATGTTTTACTTTTGAAATTTTCTATCTGGGTTTTTAAAGAAATAATTTGTTATTCATGAAAAAACAAGGCAATATACAAATAATACATTAAGAGTAAAACTAAATACAAAAAGGCTAAATATGTACTTACGCACCTGTCACCGACGCCAGGGAAATGATGTATGGCGAACATAAAAGTAGCTCAGTAAAGAGGACCGCTGTTCAGGAATTTTCGAGAAAAAACAAAACAAGATGGCTGCAGCTGATGTGGAACTTTCTGTTGAAGTACTATTTTCAAATTCTGATGGCAAAAACGGCAACACTCGTTCACAGACATATTGATGTTTCACCATGGCAGCTCGTCTCTGCATGCTGTAGTCTGTTTACTTTTGTCCATCGCTCAGCGCTCCGTCACATGTTTCAGTGCTCTGATTGGTTGTTGGTCAGTAGTCTACGTGATATGCAGGTATATACAGTATACCCACAAAGAAAGCTCCAGGATTTCCATATACCCACTTAAAAATGTGAAATGACACGTAACAACATACTTTCCATCATATTTTAGATACATTTTGAATTACTATCTGTGCTTTTCATCTTCACATAGGCTACATAAAGGTATTTCCACCGTAAATTGGTTCATAAAAGTGTATCAGAATGCAGGAAATTAAGTCTTTGATGCTCAAAGTTTTCCTGGGTGAGGACACCCAGACCTCCACAATGATATGCCCCCCCCCCAGGCCCATACATATACAGTAAAGTATACCCACTACAATACATTAGACTACCCCACGTTGTAGGTCTATCCCATCGTGTCCAGAGGCTTTTTGGCCGTTGACACACCCCTTGGAAATCAAAAATGATCGAAGACGCGATTTGGTCTGGCGCTGTCAGGCTAACAAATATAACATATAGCTAATTAAATATTTTAAAGATTAATCCCAGTATATCATGATTAAGGTCTCATTTTCATAACTTTGACTATTGTTTTCATCAGTTATGATATCATTGTACTTACCAGATATTCATCTGAAGAAGGTGACTTCACTAAAAAGAAGTCTGGGAGGCAGGCACGAGCAACAGGTGGTAAACAAATGAGATTATTTAAAGTGGTTTATTAGGAGGTAAAAATGAAAGAGAGAGAAATATGTGCTGTAAACCCTCATTGTACGAGAACACTGCACAACTAAAGAAAGTACGGTAGGATTTCAAAGCAGCCTCAGGCAGCCATGTGGTTTTTGTGTTTCCATCAAACAATGTGACAAGCATGGCAAGAGAATTTGTTTTCACAAAAAATTCAACTCTCTACCTGATGGAAACTTTATGCAGACACCACAGATTAGAGCTGCATTTATTAGATTTAAAGAGTTTACAGATTAATGAAGAAAATAAAATCTTCCAATCAGAACATCAAAATAGTACACATCATATCAAGATAATGCTGTAATAATGATCACAAAAAAGATTTTTGCCTACAAGAAATCAACTATGCATCAGTGCATACGTGTTTGTGTGTGCAGATCTGTGTGAAGTGTTGGCCTTCTAATCAGAATGTGTTTCTGTGTGTGACATGAGTGTGTGTTTAAGAGAGACAAAGCAGACCTCATGCAAACAGCCCAGTGTCGGATCACATTAGAGGACTTGCTCGCTGAAGGGCAGATTGAAAGCAGAAGCTTCTCAGCAATCAACAGTCAGCTCTGAAAAAGCAGCAGAGGAGAGAGACAAACAACCTCAGATAATTCCCTCTAAAACAACCACATTCACATTCATACAAAACATGTGAGTGTGATATGATTTAGACAACAATTATTGAAGGATCACAGAAACAATTGTAACGTCCACAATCAAGGTACAAGGTTGACTGAATAACAGAAACATCTTACAATAAAGTACACTCTGATACATTAATATCACTACAAAAAACAAAAACAGTTGTGTTGAGGTTTACATAATAAATTAATCTAAATCTGTAAGACCAGAGTCTGTGATATTTTGTACTTTTAGTATGTTTCAACCCCTGTTAATCAGAATTATTACTTTCTTTCTTCCAGGTCTTCTAAATTTTTAAATTTGATTTTTTTATTCGTTATTTTGCTGCACTCATTGAGACAAAAAGACTGAAATGTAAATGTATGAATGGATGGATTAGCGACAATATTCAGGTACAAAAAGAAACTGTATCTGTCTTCTAAATTAGCAGAATCACCGCTGAGAAAGGACGACAGCAGCATTCAGCTTTGGAAACGAAGAGGACATAAAACTGTCCAGATAATGACCTCTTCTGAAGAGTCCATCATGTTTTTTGAATCCTCCGTGTCCTCCTTGATTTGACGGGATAAACGCTTCTAGCAACAGTGTGGAGGAGGTGTGTGTGTGTGGGGGGGGGGGAGGGTTTGCGCGATCACAGAAGGCTTGTATCATGTGGATGCACCTCCCAGAGTGAGGATTTTATATTTACTCCTAATCAGAGGTGATTGTGTGAGATTATAAATATAGCTGGCCTTATGAACTCTGTTAAAGGTGTTTTCACATCTAGTTGGTTTGCTCTGGTCCCAATCAGTTGATGAGTTTGTAAACTTGGAGCGTTTTCTCCTTGGTTCAGTTTTATTTCACATGGAGAAAATCCAAGCAAATTAAGACCCATCATTACCAGGGCTTATTGGTCAGATGTGTCTGGGGCTGGAGCAAGAAAAAATACAGGGAGAAGGTCCTGTGGTCTGGACTTGTGCATATTTCTTGCATCTCCATGGTCAAACCAGCTCATTTCATTTAAATAATCAGACATTGTTTCGCAAGCGACGTTACTATGTCTGCTCTGCTCTCTGAGACTTTGGTCTGCTATGACAGCGTCTGTCTCCAACTTAACGGCGGCTTGTTTGACCACGGAGATGCGAGTGACGGCCAGCTTCACCGCTGTTTGTTTCTGTGAGAGAAACATTGAAGCTGCTGCAGTTTCTGCTCTGCTGCAACGCAGATTGCAAAGCACACCTAGTCTATATCGACAACGTTTCGCTTCCGGGATTGTTTAGGTGCCGCTGGAAATTCCGTCGGATATCCCTCATTTGCAGAGGCACCGTGGCTCTGTCCGGCACTTAGCTCCGCCCATGACAATTGGGATTGGTTTAAAGAAAAGCCAATAAACCAGAGCATTTTTTTCTCCCATCTCGGAATGCTGTGTGGACAAGCCAGACCCTTCTCCGCAGCGCTGTGGAGGAAGGTCTGGGAATGCGAGACTAAAGCACACCTGACTGGAGCCACTTGGAGCTGGAGCTCAGACTTGTTGGCTCTGTTCGAGGTCAGATCACGTTCTCACCCCAAATGAACCACTCTATGAGGTCTCGGTACGCTTGTTTGGTCCACTTTTGGTGTGCATCCACTGTGATTCAACCGATCTAAATGATGGCTCTAACACAAAGTACAGCCAGACTTGTGGTTGCAGAGCACTCTGGTATTTCCGGCAGCTGTGGGTGTAGAATCTTGTCTTTGTGTTTCCTCCTCTGCAGTGGATTTTGAACCTGAATCTGATTGTGACTGTTCATGTTCTTTCAGTGACTTTGTTTTCAATCGCACCACCTCGAGGATTCACTCTCCATTCAGTCTGAAGGCACCTATAGACTTATGATGTTATTTAGCAGTTATCACCAGTAAGTTAAAAGAACACATCACCAATCAACCAACTGGGAATAAACACTGCACCACCAATATCGGTTTTTGAGGTTTTAAGGTTGTTTCCTTCCTTTAAATCTGCCTGTGTACTGTAAACTGTACCTCTACCTCTCTGTCTTCCTTCAACATAGAAAAGGTATTAATGATGGTGAACTCATCCATCCCCGTACTTGATGTTGACACTCAATACCTCAGAAATTGCTTGGCCTTGCAGGTAAAAGCCAGGCTCTGGATACACTGAAGGGAGGAGGAATAACTCCCTCTTATCCTTTGAAACTGTCTCACAGATGTAGCTTCTGAGTGGGCGCTGGCAGCCTAATGCCAGTTTGCCCACTGGCCATTTCCCCGGCTTTTTTTTAAAAGTCTGCTAGCGAGGCAAAGAGCCAAGGCTTTGGTATGTTGTTGTATTTATGCCGAAGGCTGCCCTTTATGTACAATCTAGTATCTATCGCTCAGGCTCCTGAGGGGGGCGGTCGGTGCTGAGTAGCCCTCCCAACACCTCGCTCCCTCTGTTGCCTCTTTTTGCTCAAAGTCATCTGGCTTTTCTCCAAAACTGAGCCATCCTCTCCCAGCAAGAGTTTATTATTATTAAATCATTGTTGTTATTATCATTAGTAGTAGTAGTAAGGCAGCAGAAAAAGCCTTATTTTTAACCACCACCATGTGATAGAGAAGCAGTAGCTTGTCAGGTTGTCGCTATCATTTCTTTGAAGTTATCTTTACCAGATTTTTGTACCAGCCTAGATTGTAATTAGGAGCCACGGGGCAAGATGGATTGTCCGGCAAGGGTAACGTCTTAATGTGAAAGTCTCTCTTATCGTGGATTCACCCATAAGTCCACTGTGCCCCCAGGCTGTGTTGACACCACGATGTGCGCACTCCGCTGCCGTCTTGCTCGCTGGTTTGTCTGATGTGGCCATCGCAGTGAGAGGCTCGCTGAAGGCAGGGGATGTGTTTGTAGAAATGAAAAGGAACCAAAGTTATTCCTTTTTTCTTACTTATTTCTTTAACTGCTCTCAGGCCAGATAACTATGTCACTGTCTAGTTGATAAAAAGATGGATGGCCTTTGATTAGTGATCTTTGTAAGGCAACAACTAGGCCAATTTCACTGTTTTATACCAACCAACCAAAGAATAACCCCATAAATCAGTTCACCATTATTTAATATAATGTGTCAATGCAAATAATACTGTTATGATAGTAAAAAGGCAGAATAACATGATGACTCCAGCTACTTAAAAACTTAAAAATGCTCTCCTGTCTTTTGATAAAAACCTAATTACTCCATACATTGATCCTTTATATTTACTGGCCCTTCCCTCATTGGATAACTATGTCAAGCCAAGTGAAGTGAGTGTTAATACATCTTGAGCGTACACTGCATGTTGTCGAGCCTGGTTTTCACTGTGAGGTCAGTCTCTTCTCTCTCTGGGATCTTGCTTTAAGGATGTCTACAAGCTCAACCAGGCGTGTGTCACTTTGAATGAAAGTGTTTCTTAACTGACGTAAAGAACACTGCAGACTTTTGATCTGTGCCTGTTTTTCCTCTCAGGATGTAACGTAGACTGAGTAAGGTCACTTATTCATTCTTGTATTCAGGCTTGAAGTAGAATGCATTTAAAATCAAGTGGAAAAACAGAATATGTAAATGTGAGATATTGACCTCCTCCATCAAGGAAGTTAAAGGTCCCATGGCATGAACATTTTTTAACAGTTCCCCCAGCCTGCCTATGGTCCCCCAGTGGCTAGAAATGGTGATAGGTGTAAACCGAGCCCTGGGTATCCTGCTCTGCCTTTGAGAAAATGAAAGCTCAGATGGGCTGATCTGGAATCTTCTCCTTATGACATCAAAAGGAGGAAGGTTGCCTTCCCTTTCTCTGCTTTGCCCGCCCAGAGAATTTGGCCCGCCCATGAGAAAGAGACATCATGGCAAAGCATGGCAGTTGGTCAAAGCCAGTATTAGGGGACCACTAAGGTCTATATAAAAGCATCCAAAAAGCAGCATGTCATAGGACCTTTAAAGGTGCCCTGTGGAGTTTTTATTAAACAAACAAATATCAGCGTTACTTACCTAAATGCAGCTCAACAAACATATTGAAGGCATTTTTGAAGTATTTTATAACCTTCAGTGTTTACTGTGTAGCAGGATCGAAACCTCTAAAAAAGCTTATAGTGTGAGTGGACCTGATTGGAAATTATTTGACACACTCTTTAGTTATTTTTTGATTCCACATCATTTAACTCTTGAACGCATCGCACAGATGCAACCAAATTATTGAAACAATCCTGCAACATTTAATCACACTTCACATGATATATTTAAATTGCTGTAACTCAGTAGGTATAAGTCACCCTTGCCCTTAAATTCTTATGATTCAGTTCTCCAAAAATCAGCATGATTTTCTTTCATTGTGTGTAGTTTGATATAAATATGAGTTATTGAAATTAAAACTTTAATGCAGCACAGGTGTCTACTCTCTGATTTTCTTTAAGTTAACAATGCAGCTGGTGATGACATCTTGAAACACAGTGCGTGCCTCATCCACATCAGGTTAAATAAAGCGTGTAAAATGAGTAGCTGATTTGAATTATGAAATTACCAAAATGTGATTGACTACTATTTAGTATTTTTTTCTGGTGTTTGATACTTGAATTTAATCCAATCCAATATGTTTGGCGGGCATAGAAAACCAGCACTTAACTGCTCTCTTATGCCCAGGTCAGTTTTGCTGCATGTTTTATGAATATTTCCTACACAAAAGCTACACTTTTTTGTCATGGCTTCCAGTTGATACAGTTTCAAGAGAAGCGACCGCGACGTGAATGAGATGAACAACCTTGAGCATCTTACAGATGGCTTGTTGTACAGTCGAAGTGAGGAGGGGGGGGGGGGGGGCGAATGAAAGCTCAAGGTTTTCTCCTCCAGCATTTGGACTGCTTGTCCTCCTTCCAGTGAAAATGAGAGATATTTCCTTTAAGTGGAATTTCAGCGGTGGAGAAGCCTGCGCTATTCCCCATTGAGAGCCCGGCCTTGGCTGCAGCGCAACGCTAGCGGGCTGCATGGGGATGAAAACATACCCATACACAAGCATAGTTATAGATATATGAGAATTAAAAAGACGACAGAGTCGCGTACGGCTGTCAAAATTGGCCAAATATTCTGTTCAAATATTCCTTTTAAAAAGACACATTCCCCCCCCTTCTCGCTCTGTCTCTCTCTCTCTCTCTCTCTCTCTCTCTCTCAATCTCTCTCTCTCTCTCTCTCTCTCTCTCAATATCTCTCTCTCTCTCAATCTCTCTCTCTCTCAATCTCTCTCTCTCTCTCTCTCAATCTCTCTCTCTCTCTCTCTCTCTCTCTCTCTCTCTCTCTCTCACTCTCTCTGCAGCTTTACTACTGACTCTGACGTTCAAGTTCTCTGAAGGACACATCTTCATGGATACATAAGAGAAATGATCAGAAATGTTGGAGAGAAGCAGGATAAAGAGCAGAAGGATGGCTTCAGCAGTGGCACATACTCCGACAGGCATTTACACTGGAAGTTGGTGCAACTTCGTCATGCCAGACATTGTGTCTTGGCTCAGTTGTTAGGGTTTAGAAACAGTTGCAAGGGGATCTGTGTGCCAGTTGTCACTACCGGAACAGAGTAGCGTCTTTTTTTCTGATCTGATGGTCACATAAAACCACTTGGCACTGATGTGCTTTGTTGATCTGAATGCAGCTCAGCAGATCAAAATCATGTGAAATCCAGGTGTGAATGCAGCCAAGATGATGATCATGTAGGATGGACAGTAACAAATGTGGATTGTGAGAACTCTGAATGGATGGCAAGACAGATCAAGAAGTCTGAGATGTAAATATGTCGTACATGACAACCTGCATTTGCAGGGCATGAAAGAGAAATTGGATTTTAGCATGTGGCAAAGCAAAATAGTAAAATCAGATGCAAAGGCACCAACATATTCACATATATATATTTTTATGTTTATATGTCAACTTGCCCCTTTTTGTTATGCCATTGTGCTGTCTGAACCAACACATGCTGCAGTACCTGATGGTACTGGTTTGAGACAGCGAAGCAAAGCTAGTGTGCTGCCTGGCCGCCGCCGTCAGCTATCTCCCTCTCCCTTTCTAACATGCTTCTCACCCAGTCAGCCGAGAAGATGAGTCATATACTGTAAAGGTCATTCATCAGAGCGAGAGAGGGGAGTGAGGCAGGAGAGGGAGATAGAAGGGGAGAGGAATGGAGGGAGAGTGATGGAAGAGGGAGGCGTAAGTGTTGGCTTTCCATGTCAATTTTTCTGTCAGGAGCAGTAAGTGGGGCCTCTCTTCTTTTCCTAGTTCTTCTTTTTGCGCTCTTACTCGCCGATATCCTCTCTGACTGCAGGATGGCCACCTGCTGATTTAGGGAAACAGCCTAGCTCTGACTGGAAGCAAGAGCAAACAGCTTGCCTGGCTCTGTCCAAAATTCAAAAATACACCTGCCAACAGCTCTAAAACTCACAAATTAAGACATTGTATTTCTTTTATCCAATCAATGCACAAACAATAATAAATAAAATTAAAGTAATAAAAGTAAAAATGACTTTTTTTGGTTTTAGAGGTACTTATGTCATATGACACTAAGCATTATTTACAGAAACTATCCAGTGCATGTCGGCCGGCCTGTCAGGGAGTTCCTCCTGTGTCTAAAGATGGAGAGCTGTTACCTTTTCCACATCCACCCTCCCTCCCTCACTCCTCGGCTGGGTGATGCTTGGCTTGGCTGTGGGGAGGTTTGATAGATGGCGTCCCCAGTTTTGGCAGCCTTATCTCGGGCCCCGGCAAGAAATCGTCATCTGCCACTTATCAGCCCTATAAACACCCTCCACAAACACTCTGCTGTGGAGGCGCTGGGGAGTAGGGAGAGGAGGGGTAAGGAGAAAAAAGGATAAGAAATGGGTGGCAAGAAGATAGAAGAAGATGGAAGTAAGTGAAGAGGAAAGGGGTGGGGGAGGGAGGACAGAGATGGGTAGAAGGTAGGACAGAGTAGAGGAGAGTAGGGAGGAGAGGGGTAGAAGTGTAGGGGAGAGGGAATGAGAATAAAAGAGGCACGAGAAAAAGCTATGAATGTTGAAGAAAAAAGAGCGAGGAGAGAAGAAGGATAAGGCAAGGGGACGAATAAGTTGGGAAGAAGCGAGAGTTTATGGACCAGGTGAGAGACGGGGCGGGGGGGCGAATGGAGGAAAGAAAGACGTGTGCACAGGGCAGGTAGGGCTGGGTATCATTATAATTCTTTTGATGCCAATACAGTCCTTGTATTTTGGTACCAATACCAAACCAATACTTTTCTTGAGTCCTTACTTTTCTACAGGCAAAAAAGGTTGCATTCTAAATGTTTCTAAATGTCTAAATTTAAATGTTGTCAAACCCAAGCAGTTACAAGAACTTTGCCTAAACAAAATGCAATGTAAAGATAGAAAGTTTGATACAAATCAGGAACTATCCGATCAAAGAATAAGTAAAAAGGATACGAACCTGATCAGACATTCAATGACAGCTTTTTAGAACTTGACAGTTTTTAATACTCATAAAATAGATCATTTATTATTCCCATTAAAAATTATTCAGATGAGTGTTGTCTGACCTGTAGCTCCGATCCTATGGTCAGGACAACATTGCTTGTCAGTGCCTGAAGTTGTGACAAATGACAGTTGCTGTTAAGTTTTGGTTAAGTTGAGGCACACAAACGATTTGGTTTAGTTGGTTAAAGGGACTCCAGTACACATTAAGTCTATGTACTGGTCTTGGAGCGCCTTGGTAGCTGAATGGTTGCAGAGCATGACGCATAACTGCAACATCACAGGTTGGGGCTGAAGCTGAAGACTACCAGTTTAAAAATGAAAAAAACGGTGATGTGACGTTATAAAGAACTCCTCATCTCTACTTGAAGCTCCATTGGCCAAATCTCAACCAAACTTTGGGCAGTCATGTTGCATTGTGGGTAATGTAGGCACCAGATTTTGACAAGGAAGAAGATTGCATGGAATAAAAAAGACGATAGCTATGGTTCTGTTGTGTCAATTTTGATCCCATTTTTTTAAACTGTCCATTATGAATAATGTTATAGGAGTGCATAGCTAAATCAATGAAGTGCCTTTTTGAGGAAAAGGGGTTGGGGTTAGTAGTCATGTGTAGTAGTGTAGACATGGTGAAAAACAATATTGACATCTGGTGGGATATGCGATGTAATCAGCAGTCTCCCATGTCAAAGTCACAGGGTTTGTTCTGTAGAAATTGTGGATACTCTGAGAGAAAGGAACAAAACTTAACCAAACAATTGTCCTCTGATATATGAATGTTTTTACCCATAGTTATATAAATACTTAATATTTAATACTTTGTTGAATACAAACAAAATGTGCTTATGGAGAGAGGAGAGAGTATAGGGAAGAGTTGGGTGATGGGAAAGTAGACGCAAGGAGAATAGGAAGGGGGAAGAATGATGGTGAGAGGAAGGGAGGAGACCGGAGGAGAGAATTGTAGGAAGGAAGGTAAGGAGTGAAATGGGACAGATTAGGAGATGAAGAAGGAAGGTATTGTAAGAAAGCATTGAAACTGGAGGCAAAATTTGCACAAATCCAGTTTGTCATCACATTTTTGAAGCCAGAACAGGGTTTTATTTTGTCTTTTCCCCCATGCACTGGAGGTCAGTTCCATTTGTGGAGTATTGGGTTTTATTACTCAAGACTCAAATTCTCAAAGGTCATCTCCACTTGGGGAATATTAGTTTTTATGACAATTCCCTCTCCGAAAGAAAAACCTCTTTTACACACTCGCCAACTGCTCCAGTGTGAGAGTGTCTGTATACTTTGTGATTGCCAAGCAGCCAGTGGATAAAAAAAAATATACTAGTAAAAACAGAGGTTAGAAAAATATTGCAGATTTCTTTAGGTTTATATTTCATAGTGCGAGCAGTGATCAGCTAATGAACGCTTGTTATTGGAACAGGGCTTCCTGTGTCAGTGCAGCGAGGCGTCGGTTGATGCGAGGTCATTAATTGTTGTGGGTGGTGGGGATATGTTTTCCTGCCGGGGTCCCCAGTGTCATATCAGCTTAATGAATTGTTTATGTAAACTAGTAGAGGTGTTTAATACCTGCCTTTTAAAATGGGAAGGAATCAAACAGAGCAGAAGCGAAGAGCTAAATGCCAGCAATTTAAGCGGTGAACAGTGTTCACACAACAAGGCAAACAAACACATTACGGTTGTTGTGTAATTCTAACGGCTGAGTTCAACATCACTTACGGGAGGTGTGGACTCGATGACCCAGATGTTAACTTTACAGCAAGAGGTTACATCATGCTACTGCAGGAGGCAAATTCAGATCTCATTTTGTAAAGACAAAAAAAGTTTGAAGGCAAATCTTGGAGGGAATTTTGAATTATTAAAAAAAAACTTTTTTTTAGAAATCTGACTTGATATGTGACAGCGAAACTGACGCCATGTTTTGCAAAAAGTATCAAAACTCAAAAGGTTCCATGCATTTATATGTATCAACTTGAAGGAACCAATTGTGTCCGCCCGTCATTGCTAGGCTACAGCGTAGTTTAGTCAGACGTTGGTGCTATAGGCGCCACATGGCTGTACTCCGCCAGGAAACAGAGTGGAAGAAGTCAGCCATCTAATCCATCCACGAGAGAAAAATGGAGAGAGGTTTTTACAAATTTCTTTTAAAACAAAACCTAAACTTTTATTGGACGGGCAAAGCAAAAATCTCCACCCTTATCTCAGGAGCACAGTGATACAGTCACACGTTTATGGTATTTTTCTGATCTTTTTTCTAACTGAAAAATGAAAGCTAACCTTTTGCTACATTATTTAGCATGCTCCTTATACTTCTTGGTTTCCCGTGTTCTCCGTCTCTTTCCTTTTGTCTTTTGTCCTCCTCTCCTGCCTCTCTTTTTGTCCCGTTCCCCTCTTCGTTGTCTTGTCCTTCGTGTCTCCTTTTTAACTGATTCTCCACATTCCTACTTCAACCAACTCCTCTTCCTCATTTTTCTTTCTTCCTCCCCTCCCCCTCCTTCATCTCCCGTTCTTTTTCTGTTCTCTCAATCTTTACATCTCTCTCTCCCTCTCTCTACTCACTTAATGGTCTGTCGTCCCCCAGGTGGCCCTAGATGCCATTTCGGCCCCCTGCTTTTGAATTTAATTACACATGGCATTGTCTTCAATGCCTCCCCCCCCCACCCACACACACACACAAAAATATAGCCCAAGCCACTGCTGCTAGATCACTGCAGGCAATAACACTGGGGCGGGGGAGTGGGGAGATCAACACGGAACAGATTGAAGGCTGAAAAGTTGATATTGGAAATCAAATTAATGCAAGTGAGAGCGACACCATATCTAATTAAGATGCTTTTGAAAAACTGACAAGCAAACCTGGTTTGACAGAAATACTCATGACTCGTAGCATTGATTATGAGATGAAGAGTACATTTACAAAATGTTAGAAATGTCTTTTTTACGGGGGAAAAGTCTGCTCTATGTTGGACGTGTGCTGCTTTAAATGATACGGCGGATTAAAAAAATAATGTAAATGAATGGTTTGTTTGTGTTATTTTGTGATATTTTCCAGACTGGTCATTGTGACATTTGTTTGTCTGTTGCTACCGTAGTTTGGGAACACTTGATTATACCTCTTCAAAGTGCTATTAGTTTTTAATAAAATGTTATTTTGCTGTTTGACAGAGACAATGCACACATATATTGCATATATGAAAATATATGTTTATCATGTTTGTTGTCAACCGTTTCAAGAAAAAACACAACTGGTAAAGACTGTATCAGTAGACTTTCTAAAAGGATATTTGGTAACACTTTACTTGAATGTATCTACATAAGAGTGACATGACACTGTCATGAACACATGACACAGACATGACACATGAACCCTAACCATAACCATAACCTTAACCATAACCATAATTTGTCATGACAAAAATCGAATGACACTTACTAAAAGAAGCGTTATGTCATAAACGTTTATGACTTGTTTATAATGTTTATGACACGTTCATGACACTCTTATGTAGATACCTTCAAGGAAAGTAAAGTGTAACCGGATATTTTTTACATCCTTTCCTGTTGTAAGTGTACTGTATTTCATATACTGCTTATGTCATTTGGGCACAAAACTCCTCAGATGGCTTTTTTGTATCTCGAATAAGCTTACCTGCTCAAACAAATGGCAGAACTTCACTTCTCATTACTTCTTCTGACTTTATGATCGTTTTTTCTTTTATCTTTTTTTAAAATATATATTAATGGCAACATTTTCCCTGATGCTTTTTCTATTAGCCACAACATTTGCTTTCATGTTGTTGTTTTTTTCATTATCTGCAAGACATTCAGTGATGGTTGGGTGGATTGGACCGGATCTTACAGGGGCACAGAAAAAAAACAGGCAGTAATATATTTTAATTTGCCTAGGGATCGTGGCTCTCATGATCAACTAATGTGATTACATCTCTGTACTGTGTCACTGCAGCGATGGAGCTCCACAGTGCTCCCTGCCTTTGGTTTTGAAGGATGGCTGTTGTTTTCTTCTCATTATACAACTCCTGAAATGTACCCGGGAGGGTGAGTGAGAGGTGTGGAGGTTGGGTGGGTGTATGGGTGTGGTTAGACGTTGAAATAACGACCCCTCAGTGCCGGAAAAGCATCTATTCTGTTGGTCCAGGACTCGTGGAGCCAGCCTGGGCCTTTCCCTTTTGTCAGCAGTGAAAAATGAAGTATTTCTGAATCCCTGGCACTCGCTGTGTTTCCCTCTAGGCGCCTCAGATACATTGAGTTAACATAAAGCAAAATTCAGGACAGGGGCAGCCGGTGTGACAAATGAAGCGCCTCTGTGTGTTTTGGAGGGAAAATAAAGGGGCCCCTTTTGTAGAAATTAGATTTGGACCTCGTTACTTCCTTTAGGCCCAATTTCTCCCCAGCAGTCCAAATGTATCTGAGAGGTACAATGAAAGATGGAATATTCTTGAAATGGAAAAAAGAGAATAATCTGAGTATAGATCATTTCCCTTGCATTCGCCCTCAGTCTGTATTCCATCGCAGCTTCATTCCCATTTTGTCACATTATGGCTTATTTTCACACTGCACTGCCAGCCAGCCTAAAAGAGAAGTCACGATCACGATCACGACACCCAGCCAATTGTTGCTTCTTAAAAATGGATCCAATCTGGGTTTTGGCGAGAAAGCTCGCTAGGGTACAAATGAGGCACCTCGGCTCGCCTGTTCACAAGCAGTGCTCTAATGCGACTTGGACTCATTTGTAGTCTGCAGGAGAGGAGAGGAATAGATGGTTCGGGTAGCTTTTGGCTACATTGTGGAGAAGCCGCAGTGTTGCGGTGTTGCGGGGGTCCAAAGACTTGTTGGCTAATTAGAGGTAGCTCGCCGTCTGTGATGCAGTCAAGCTCGCTGGCCGCATGGCAAATCTCTCCGGGGAACCAGACGGACGCCCGTGATGCTGCAAAGTTTTCTGATTCCCTTCTAACAAAAATCATGTTGAGTGCTTTCATGTTTGTTTGTGTGTCGATATGTTAGGCATTTTACTCTGGTTCTGTTTCAGGAATTAAATGTGTTTGTGTTTGTTTGTATGTAGGTGTGTGTCTGTATGTGTGTGTGTGTGTGTGTGTGTGTGTGTGTGTGTGTGTGTGTGTCTGTGGGTGGGTGGTTGGGTGTTTGTGTGTGGGTGTCAATTAGGCTTTCCTGCAGATGCAACTCAAATAGGTTTTGCTTTACCAATTAAAGAAAGGCAGCAGAGTTTTTACTTGTTTCACTGGTCTGGTCCCAAAGTTGCCTGCTATTTACCATCGCTGGCTGTGTTTCATTTGAACTTAATTATAATCCTTTAATACATTTGAGAGTAATCAATCCATTGGCACCATTGCAACTAAAGTAAGTGACAATAGTCGCACTTGGCACTAATAAAGGATCGACAGCAGCAGATTTAAACAAATACAACTGACAGTAAAACGAAAGTAAGTTAAAGCTGCGAAAATTAGTCTTTATTTCTAAACTAACTTCTCAACAAACCACTTCTCACCCCATCTTCCTTATCTCTCCCAAAAAAATTTAAGATCAAGACATGATATCCGGCAAAAAAAGCGACAGCTCTGCATTTTTTGCCAGCAGCACAATGTGAGCTTTAAACGGTCTGCTTAAATTGTTTCAATAGCATTTGCCAGCCACTGACTGTACTCTGGAGGCCAGACTAGGGGGGAAGTAGACTCCTCTAGAAGTACTTGTCAGATGCTCGAATAGCTTTGGAAATCTCCTGCCCCACAGCTTCGACATACTGCACAAACCTTTTTTCTACCGTAACCTGGCCCTAAGGGCTCCACCCTACCAGCACGTAATAGCAGAAACATTTTTAGAGAGTGGTGCAGCAGCCATTGCACGACCAGCTTTCTGGTACGCCCCGATACTAACCCAAACCTTACACACTGGATCATGATGGATAAAGTGAAATGTGAGACTGTCCTCCCACGAAAAACGCTTCCATAGGTTGTTTGTTCAAGCAGCAATTACGACTCATTTTATGACAGTTATGACAGGAGCAAAGCAGAAAGTAATGGGACAAAGTATAGGAGTGCTAAGTTCTGTGTAGGATGGGTCAAACAAACACAGGACTTTCATCCAGGAGACTAGGGTTTGTGTCACTTTTGAAACTAAATGTAAACAGCATGTTTTTTTTAACTTCACCGTCATGTGCGTAACCAGAAATAAAGTAACTGATTTTCACCCAAACCATGATGCTTTTCTGAAATAGTAGTTTTGTTGCCTAAACATAACTACAAACAATGTGGCAGTAAAAGAGGTACAATTTGTTTTTATTCAATACTAATTCAAATACAAGTAAGCAATAAGAGTTGCAACTGGCATTCACATCAAGTAACCAGGAGAAAGTGCAGCTAAGAAAATGGGGAGAATTTACAGTTAATTACCATATTGATCCCAATATAAGACAACCCCCCCCGTCTTTCAAGACTGATTTTGGGAAAAATACTTTTTGAAGACCAAATCTTGTTTTTATAAACAAAATCATTTCATTTCAAAATAATTCTATTAAAAACACATTGAATAAAACAAGGGAGGCTGTTGTTTTTAACATCTTTTAAATAAAATAATATTTTTAATATCTTTTTAGATGAAAGTGTCACATTTTAATCAACGGTAAATGTTTCCAAGGCCTTCGGCTGGTAATGGACATCCCATCATTACGTAAACACACACTCTCCTGTCAATCTCTTGGAAGCTTTGAGGACCACGGTAACATTTTCTCTGGCTGTAACATCTCCATAACAACGCCTCTTTTTACTTCCGTTTCAATTTCCGACTTTTAGGCTTTTTGTATCTGGATATATTTTTTGTTTCGTCTAAATATGAATGTGGATAACGTTAGTGATAGTGAGATGCTTGCTACAGTTACATTTCTAGTGATGAATCGGCGAAAACACGTTTTATTTCTCTGATTCACAGCTTTGTTCTAACGCTGCCGGGCGCACTCCCACTCTTCAGTCACTCTCTATCTTGCTTGACCATATAACGTTACCGTGCTTTCAGGCGGTCGTTGAGGCTCTGCCTAAAACTCTGCCATTTCGACCAGCTGTTTGTAAAATAAAAATAAAATGGATTATGGATCATTTCATTTCTATAGTTTATACCAGCTGACTTCTCTATCGGCTGTTGAAACAGGAGACGTCTCTTACGTTCTAAAACCAGCTAGATATCTGGCCGGCCAGTCCTGCTCAAAGAGCCTGCTGTGAGCTGACTGGAGCTCTGGGTCTCAGAGACAAGAGATGTTCACATGTACATGAGGGTTTATTATTTTTTTGTCCTCTCTTTGAGACACTTGACCAAATGGTAAAATATAAAGAACAACTTCTGGCTCTATTTCTGTGCTGTAGTTACCTTTTTGATCACTTATCAGCTACAGCTGTCAAGGTTGCTAGGCGACAGGAGCGGCGCTTTGATGCAAACAGGAAATGCTTGTAGACTTCGAGGCTGCGGCCTTGGAAGGCTGCAGCCCCTGAGGTGGGACATTTTGTTGGAGACGATCGCTGTGTCTCTCCATGTTTCAGGCCCTGGCACTAGCTAGCTGTGAGGGACGGTGACTGGCTTCAGTTAGGAGGGCAAAACGCGTTTTACTCATTATGTGTTGTTGGCGACATCTGTTGTTGTGGGTGTATTAACATAAAAAAGTCTAGACCCCAAATGTAAGACGATCCCACTTTTTCAGACGTATTTCCGGGAAAAAATAAACATGTTATATTTGGACCAATACGGTACATAGAGCTGCTGCACTGCTCTCTATGGCCTGAACCATTCAAGCATGTTGCACTTCTGACCACACTCCCTTTAGTGATGTCACAACAGCTGTTTTACCTTTGACAAGTGATGGAAAACTCCTGAGATGGCAGTGTGCTGAAGAGGTGGGAGAACCCAAACAAGAAGCAACCGACGTCTCTTTCAGACATGTGTAACACTGAACCACAAGTCTGTTCAGATGCTGCTCAGTGAACACAAGAAGAGGCAACGCTGACAAACCAATTCAGCCACTTCAGCTTCTATTTCCTGCTGAAGGGAGCCAAGCCTGCAGTTGCTACCTGCTCATAGCACTACTAAGACATGTCTGTCTTGGCTATCGCCGACAAGGTGTTCATACGTCTCTGTCTGGGGCTTGGACGCTGACTAGTCTGCTGCTTCTCCATTTGCAACAGTTCACATTGGTTTTACTACAGTATGAGTCTAATTTCCATACTTTATGAATACCTGCCATCATATAACATGCTTAAAGGTACAATGCAGTAACCAAAAGATGCACACACTAATTTCAGTTTTTTTTCAATCTGGACCCTATTTCCCTATGCATTAGTGTCTAATAGACTGATGTGACCAAATCTTTGAATTTGGTCCAGTATTGAGCGAGAATGCAGAGATGGGCTGACGCGTACAGTGCTGCTATGTAACCTAATGGGGCAATTGGCACCCTTAATTTTTGTCCATTAAAATAGATTTTTTTTGCCACAGGCTCAGATTGTTATTAAAAGTGTCTGACAACATTATCGATCTCACGAGGTGACTTGTTGTCTGAAGACAGCGGTGTGGAGAGTGGAACGTGAGTCGGGAAAAAGGGAGTAGCGTTTGGGAGTATGTTGTTTCCTAGTAAGCTACAGAAATTTTAGGCTCCTGCTATCTAATAGCCTGGTTAAATGATTTCGACAAGGTGGATGAGGTCATTATAGTTATGACCACCTGTATTTATTTGACCCAGAGTAGGCTACAGGCTACGGATGAAGAGCAGACGAGGTGAGACAGTGCAAGAGAGAAAGAGACTGAGAGACTGTGCAGTGTTTCGTGTGGTCAATAGGATAATAGATCCATGGTTTTGTGTTATCTAAAAGATTTTCAATAAAGACAATGGTTGGTATTTGCTCATGTCTCTATCACAGCCCTGTTGATTAGACGGGGGGAATCCTTTGACGTGGTGACACAGCGTTGTGTCCGAGGTCTATCACTGGATACCTCCAGACCACAGATATCTGGCAGTAACAGGTCCCACTTCTGAAAACATATTCTTTGGGCATATAGGGGCACAGCACACACATGAGCTCCACCAATATGCCGAGCCTCGCAGCCCTCCAGCCGCTGCTTCCCCCTCCTCCACCCGCTGCCTCGCTCTCTCGCTCTCTCACCTCGTCCGCTCTACGTCCGTAGTCTATAGTCTACTCTGGCTCAAATGAATACGGGCGGTCATTGAACTATAATGACCTCATCCACATTGGCGAAATCATTTTAAATTGGCCTTTGAGCCATGGCACTGAAAATCTTTTAAATAACAGGAGTTTATTGGCTAATTTCTGTAGCCTACTCCAAAACAAGAGACTCCCAGAATGCCTCTTTTCCGACTGGCATACTACTGTCCTGGGTGGACAACAAGTCCGAGAGTGCCAATTGCCCCATTAGGTAACACTGCAGCTCGGGATGCGCCAGCCGGTCACTACGATCTCGCTCAATACTGCCCAATTTCAAAGACTTTTGGTCACATCAGTCTATTAGACACAAATGCATGGAGAAATGGGATCCAGTTTGAAAAATGACCCTTTATGTGTTTAGGTATTAGAGAGATGTAAGTGCTAACATAGCGTTTCGTTGCCTAGAGGTGAATTAGGTGGTTATACTGTAAAGAGCTACTTATTTGGGGAATGGTGTTTAAGGTCAAAGTCTGTGGTGGCAACACATGGCAACACTATCAAATCATGCTCTGATAGATTGAAAGACTGGATAATAAAATCTGAATTTGGAGGACTGTGGCAGAGGTCAAGGCTCGCTATTTGCATATCCTTCATCTGCCTGGTGTGTCAACAAAGGAGACTCGCTCTCTGTCTCCACACCGGTGTATTCAGATGCAAAGTAAAGTGAATGTAATTATGAATCCCTTTTTTTTTCATAACATTTTTTTCGTGGGTTTAATATGTGCTCTGCTGTGAATTTCAATTGTAGCCCTCCATTTGTTTCCCTTTAAAGCGATGAAAAAAAGAACTTTGTTCAGAGTTTAATTCTATTTGTGTGGAAATGTATTGTAATATTTGCCTTGCGGCAGGTCAGGTTAGAAGCTCATATTTCATTAAGTGAAGATATGCTACAGTAATAGCTCATTTGGTTCTGGAACGGCAGCATTATTGTCGAGACCTGTGGAGGTGTTGGCCTAATTCAGCAAACGTTTGTGTCTGAGAAGTGCTCACATGATAACCACAATGACATCCCCACCTTCACCACCTGTTTGATAAAATCCAAACTTCAGTGTAGGCGAGGCACTGACATTAGTTTAAAGAAAAGCTGTAGTTAGAAATATGTAAAGGGAGAAAAGATCTTCCTTATTGAACTTTCCCCAATCTTCATAAAAAAGTATACACCCCCATTCAGTAGTCAATATGACATGTCACCAACCATACCATATGATTTTGACATCCTACTGTACCTGCTCACCACATCACAAGTTTGAGATATGGCTTGAGATAGGAGCATCATATCTGAAAATGTAAAAAGAAATGTTTTAAAGTATAGTAAACAGCAAAAAACTAAACACCATCATGGTGGTGTTAGTGCGGTCCCTAGTGCAAAATCTTCTGTACACATAAAGTCATAAATCAACAAGATTTAAAAGTCTACAGCTCTGTTTGGCTGTCGTAGGCACAGCGGTGCTTGACCTAAATGTTCACATTAACTTTATTTTCTTAAAGTCCTTGAAGGACATTAACAAAACACATTAATGATAATGCAATCTTACAGCTCTAATATATAAAAATGACAGTAGAACATTTTACGTTTGTAGACTCAGGATGCTTTTTAGTCATCTGTAAAGTTTTTACTGGTTAAAGGTGTTTTGGATCAATGCGGTTCTGGATCTGCTGTATAAACTGTGTGTTAGGATGAAGGAAGTTATTGATTTTCTTTGAATCAGTCGAGCGCAGAGTTTAAAAAGCTGCTTTGGTGGATTTTGTACCATTAATTATTAGCAGCGTCTGCACACATACGGATGCATACTGCACATTATTGCGGACACCAGGGATTAATCAAATTGGAATGTTTATCCACTTTAAAATACTGTAATGTTGATTGCTGTGTTGGGAAGTTACTGCTGTTTGCAGTGGTGTAGCACAAAATTCTGGGCCCTGTAGAAAGGCGTTTTCTATGGGTCCCTCCCTGCAACCACAGCTATTCATTCTAGCATCTTTTTAGGCCCTCCTCACATGAGGGCCCTGGATACTCAGTCCCCTCCCCCCCACCCTCCGATGCCCCTGGCTGTTTGTGTAGATTATTGTTTGGCAGATTTAGTTTTGTAAACCAATGACTTTATGTGGGGCTGCTTGTTTCTACAAACACAGGCTGGGGTCATAATCTATCTATCTATCTATCTATCTATCTATCTATCTATCTATCTATCTATCTATCTATCTATCTATGTTTTTTACATGTTTCAGTTCATGGATGGTTGCTGTTCTAATTCTCTGTTCTTTTCATACTGTAGTTCACCAGAAAGAGACTCTGGAGAAGGAAGCCAAGGTCAGCATCCTGGAGGCCGGGGTCACCGATGTGAGTACATAAGTTTACACTTTTCTTTTCACTGTCAATTTAAATCGAAAGTTAAGGTGGATAGTAACAAATTATAATATGAGTATTCAACCAAAAGCAACATAATCACTAAAGGGTCAAAAGTATGTGAACAACCCCAACCATGGGCATTCATCTACTGCTACTGTATATATTAGCAGCCTCTACTCTTTTGGAAGCTGGCTGCAGGGATTTTTTCCCCAGTCAGCCACAAGAGCATCACTGAGGTCCAACACTGATGTTGGGTGATCAGGTCTGGCTCACAGTTGGCGTTCCAGTTCATCCCAAAGGTGTTGGATGGGGTTGTTTCAGGACTCTCTGCAGGCCAGTCAAGTTATTTCACACCAAACTGGGATTAAAAAAAGCTTTATGGACCTGGCTTTGTGCATAGGGGAACATTGTCATTGAAACAAAAAAGGACCTTCCATAAAGTGCCACAAAGTTGGAAGCACTCAATTGTCTAAAATATCATTGTATGCTGAAGCATTTCCCTTTATTGGAATAAAAGGTCCCAGCAAAACATTGAAAATAGCCACAGACCAAAGCATGTGGACAGGGGTGTCCACGTATGAAAATATGAAGTCTAGCAAAAACTATTTTTTAAAGGTGCAGTTCAGGCATTTAACAAAAACATTTTCCCACATATCTCTATTGATATCTTGCATTTCTCAGATTTTTATGTTTGGTAGAAAATCCGGATGAGTCCTTTTTTTTCTAAAAGGCACATTGTTGGTAAAACATTAAAGCTACATTGTGTAAGAATTCCTCCCATATAGCGGTGAAATTGTACATGACAACCAACTGAATATTACTTTCTAGTCTTGTTGCTTTGCCTGTTGCGTTGTCGTTATAATTCTCTTTTTAACTTCCTTGGCAACTCAGTTACATGTCCTCGATAATAGGCGTGATGCTCCATCTTCAACAGGCTTTCAAATCTGCCAGCAGTCACAAGTAATCTTCTCCCCCTCCCTCCCTGGCATTCGTCACAGTCAGTGCCACTTAGTTTAAAAGCGCGAAAGGCGGAGATATGTCCCTCTTTGGCTAATGTATTTTAAAGATGGATGCGCAACATGGTGGCCGTCATTCGAGCGAGTCGCTCGTATGTATTCTGAATGATTCTGAATGGCAGATTCTACGCGTACGAGAATACTTTGATTAGTTGGTGGAAGTAATTACACATGAATGAGCACATATTTGTGAAAGAACAAAGGGTTTTTTGTTAAGAATCAACTCAAAAAAGTACACAATGGAGCTTTAAATATGCAATTGTTTGACTTTCTGAACAACCAAATTCCCCTGCCTTGTATTTCTGTCCTTTTGCTCACGTTTCGTCACTTATTGTAGTCCATGCTTTATAATTGTACTTATACTTGAAATAAGTAAGCAGCATTTCTGATGTTTGGCACCTACTCCATCTCTTCCACCTCTGTCTTTCTCTCTCAGCCTCTCTCCCCCTTGGTCTCTTAACATTGCTATTCTCCACCATCTCTGCGATAAATAGACTGCTGAGCGTCTGCACTCACCTATTGATTCAAGAGTTAGTCTGCAACGATGACGGCACGCCATTCACCAAGCTTATCAAAGAGGCAGCAGCAGCAAGGTCTGAGAGAGAAACAGTTGGAAAAGGGGGGATTAGGGAAGTAAGGAGAATGAGGGAAGTTGGGAGGGTGGAGTAGAAAGGGTGGAATGGAGGGTGCATCGAGGTGATCAATACCTAGCTGCAAACAGGAGCCAATTATGGCCAATCAAACCACTGTTGCAAGAGAGAGAGAGAGAGTGAGAGAAGCAGAGAAAATCCCTCCATCACAGGCTGCCAGATAGAGAAATAGCAGAGAGACTCAACCTGCAACAAAACATCCATCATCACCCCATACAGTGTTTATTATAGTTTTATCATACACTGTAAAATAAGAATATTAGCATACTTCATCACAGCTGACAGGTTAAAAATACAATGCAGAGGAGGCAATATGTTTTCTCTCGGACGTGTTTTCCAGCTCGACTCTGTGAGGATATTTTGAAAAGGCCTGCAGGTTTGAGCGTTAGGTTTATTTGGCGGGCGGAGAAATGCATTCTCATTTTCTCATTGATACCTGTGCATTTGTATATGCCTGTTTGAAACAAAGGTAACATGAATATTTATTGATCCCTGTGTGGTCGTTGCCACAGCAAAGGTAATGAGGAAGAATAGCATGCAATAAAACCAATAAAGACCAAACAGTCGATCAGTAAAGCAGAACATAAATTATTGTGGCGTTGTAAAAGTTAATGCACCTGAAAATCCAGCATGTGGAGTGCAGATGCTGGATGTGCCATTTTTTTTTGCATCTGCAGATTTTTTTATAGATTTTTAGACAGAATCTGTCTTGTTTATTCATGGACACTACTGTGTTTTTAAACGATATGGTCTTTGCTAACAAGAACCCAGAGATCACATTATATTGTATTTGCCTTAATTTAAATTACTGGGCAATAAGTCCATTTACTTTATTTCTGTCTCTTTTGTAATCCTTTCACCTCCTTGGGGGGTCATTGTGGAATAAAGAAGGAAAGAAATCTTATTGTCCCCCCTTAATAAACACATACATGAGCATCTTAGTAAAGTCAACAATAGCAAAAGCTTAGCACATACTGTAGAAGGAGGTCGGGGTGGTGGACATTTGCTGTTTGCATTTTTAATTACAGTGAAATCTTCAACACCGATCAACAGAAAATAAGACTTTAATGCCATAAGCTACATTACATAGAGAAAGTAGCATGCCACACAATCATTAGTTTGTGGTCCTCAAATTACATTCTGAATTATCTTTTATTTTATGTTATATAACAATAATATTAATTTATTACATTTATATAGTGCTTTATCATAGACACTCAAAGCGCTTCAGGGGGGAGGACTACTCTCTAACACCACCAATGTGTGGCACCCACCTGAGTGATGCACGGCAGCCTTACAATGCCAGACGCTTACCACACATTAGCTCGGCAGAGAGGGAGGGGAACATGTTTTTAGTGGTAGGGGAAACCGGAGCACCCAGAGAAAACCCACGCAGACACGGGGAGAACATGCAAACTCCACACAGAAAGGCCCGGGACGACCTGGGTTGGAACCAGGTACCTTCTTGCTGTGAGGCCACAGTGCTAACCATTGGGGCACTATGCTGCTATGTATTTAATTGAGATTAATTTGTAAGGTTTAGTTTTCATTTTGAGCATAAATACATTAAGGCTGTTTATAGGGAAAGGAACCAGAATCTTACAGGTTCAGTCCCTTCAGCAGCCAAATGTTGTCCTCCAACACTCCAATACTCTCCGAGTGAATCAGCACATCTCCTGCTCTTCCTTCTTTGTGGGTCATTTATGATTTGTGACCACACTTCCAAATTCCTCACGTATCATGTTTCTGAGAAATTAAGGCAGTAATCCATCTTTTCTCAAGGCTGCTTTTAATGTTCTTTGGAATTCAGGACATCAAATGCACTGCAGCTCCAGTAAGCATATTGATGTGTTTAGTGGACATATCTGCTTCTCTAACTTTAAGTGCAGGCAATTAACAAAAGAAAGGCAACCCTTGAATAAATCAGCGAATGCAAAATGTACTGAGAGCAGGGACATGTCAGTCTGTTAACAAGAAATCTAAAAAACAGCTTTAGCCCAAACTTGTCGGAGAGACACTCAATGGTTTAAGAATCCATTTATTCAGTAGTTTTGAAAATGTGTTTAAGAGCCATGCTATTGATATATCTTCGATGCAACAAGTCCTCCCCACCCATTCGATAAATTAGCGCCCCTGTCAGTGGCAGCAGAACGTCCTCATACCTAAATGTAACAGTCACAGACGGACAATCATTTTTATTATAAAACTGCTGCTGCTCTTCTCTTGTTGCACATTCACACTTTAATTCTTACTTAATTATTATGGTAAATGGCATTGTGTGTATTTATTATATGTATTCATTGTCAGAACTACTCCTCATGCTTTAAAATTGCCCCCAGGGGATATATAAAGATATTTGAATTGAAATTAAATACATTTAGTTCGTAATTTGTGCCTTTAAATTACAAATCACTCCTTCAGAGAACAACATTGTGCACTTAATATCTTTGACTTGTAACCTTGTGAAGTCCTGCTCTTACTTACTACTTACTTTATGTTGAAATAAATATACCTACACAAGTAGTTATGTATTTCAGTGTACATCTTATGGACACCATGTGCAAAAAAAAAATCATTCTAATAGTTTGAACCTCTGTGTTTTTTTAGAAGGAACATTGGTCTTTTTTTGCCAGTTTTGACAGCTTTCTGTGTATTGGATTGATCAGATAAGATGAAGATAATAAAAATGAGAAGAGCCTTCTGTGTGTGCCTTCTCAACAGTCGTTTGCTTGCTTTCTTACTACCGTATTTCTTCACACGCACAAATTCGCTAAAGCTGAATAGCCAATCAGATGTATTCCTCTCACTGTCACATGTCGAAAAAAAAGACAGACGAAGGCTGATGAGTAGCGACGGTGCGTGACACACCGCAAAAACTAGGGTGACGGACCAACTTGGAACAATGGCTGACGGTATTTTTGGTGAGTCAGGGCCTTTAGTCTGCCTCGGCCTTTTCCCTGTTCCTTGTGGAGGAAACCTTTACGTCTTTACTGTGTCATTAAGAGCTCTCAAACCCCGAAGCTGTGTTTTGATAAACTGGATGAAATCTGACAGTCTCATCACATTTCCACCTTACACATGTGTTCTCCTGTTAAATATGGTTTAAGGAATGCTCTGACGAAAGCCATTAGGCCAAAATGTAAGCAACGTTTGTTTGACATGGCCAGAATAAATTGGTGACATTGAGGTGAAGTGGTTGCTACCTCTTAACCTTCGGGTAATTGACATTGGAACTTTATGAACTGGTTTAGCACCACAAACAAATAAAGTGAAGGTGAATCCTTTCAAAGACCTAACTACAGATTAAGGAATGTCAATAAGTTGTCAAACCAAAATGAAAAAGATGCTCATTTGTCAGTGCATTCTTTCACACTACAGGCACCGTCCACACACACGTTCACACACTGGTGGCCGAGGCTGCCATACAAGGGCAATTCAGTGTTCTGTCTGGACACTTTGACATGTAGACTGCAGGGCCCAGGGATCAACCTTCCGATTGGTAAACGAGCGCTCTACTACCTGAGCCACAGCTGCCCACAGTCGTAGTGGGTGGTGGTGTTGTATTGGACTGCATTATATTAAAATGTGTCCTTTCCATTTACACACATGAGGAGGGTGGCAAAATATTAGAAAGCACTTGCATGCACTCCAGTACAACACCACCATTCATTACAACCTCAATAATAAACAGTAGAATTATCACCTGTCTGACAACATCAACACAAACCTTTAATGTTTATAATTTAAAGTAGAATTCATGGCGGAGCTGTTGTATTAAATGACATTAGGTTGTACAGTTTGTTCCACTGATATGAAATATAACACTTTTTTTTAAACACGGTTACTACCGTTTTTTTTCAACCTTTGAAAAGGTTTGATTGTAACATTGTTGTTCCCATCAGTCACTTAGACACAAAAATATAGGAACATAGGGTCCAGGTTGAAAAAAATGGTAGTGACCCTTTCATGGCCCAGCCTGTTGGATCAGGAGATAAACATGTTTTTTTGGTTTCGTTATTCACACAGTGACGACTCAGTGGCTTTGGTAGATTACAAGCCTTCATAGAAATCTCAAACATCCTCATTTAAGTTTTTTATAAAGGTTCGTACGACTCACTGCTGTTAGTTAAATGACTTCAGGCTCTCTCCATTTTTCTCCAGTCTTACCGCTGTTACCTCACGTGGCTTAGCGATTGAACACGGCCTCTTCGAGGCCACAGAGAACTCAGCTCAGTTTTCACTCTGAGACTTGCGTCCAATTAAGAGAATGTGTGTATGTGTGTTGGGAGGGAGGTAGGAGATAAGGTTGCCGTGGCAGCAAACAGATTATAATTGTCCTGGAGTGGCACTAATCCCCCTCCACCCAGGCCGTTTTGTTCCCCACAAATCAAAGTGCTTCCAATCTGTCTGTCGATTTCACAAAATAGAGGGAGGCATGGAGGAGGGAAGGAGCTAATGAAAAAAAAAGAAAAAAAAACAATAGTAGATGGCCCTTTTCATCACCACTTAACACACTCACTACATAAGAATACAGGCAGGCATACATACTCACATTTACACAGACAGACTCGCTTGTTGCTTCAAGTATTAAAAATTAAAGCAGCTGCTTTGAGCTGGAGAGGATCAAACTCATCAGCTGCTGCAGTGTTTGGTTGGTTGGACTGTAAATGTTTAGATTCTTAAAGGGAAACCCTGTTTTAACTTGTCAAAGTCAGTTAGTCATTAGTTAATTTTACAGGTTTACATGTGTACATGCGGATTGCGAGATCTGGAGGTGATCTGGCTCGCATTGTGATTGGATGTCAGCCGGATGTAAATGCACAATAAAAAAAAAACATCTGCCGAAAAAGTAGATGGATCATCTAATTTGGCCTCCTTCTGCTGTCTCAAGCCTTTTAAAAAATGTACAGATAACCCTTCTTTACAGCGGAAAAATAAGTAATGTAGAGCCCATACAGCAGCATCGCTTCAGAAGACAGTGACTGATAGGGGAAGCCGAGCTAGCATTTATAAGTGCTAACTATTGGCACTCAGTACTTTTTTACAGCATGAGAAATGTTTCCGATAACCTAGTCTCACATCGCCAGACCTTCCTCCACAGCAATGCAGAGGAAGGTCTGGCTAGTCCACACAGCATTCTGGGATGGGAGAAAAACGTGTTCTGGTTTATTGGCATTTCTTTAAACCAATCACAATCATCATGGGCGTTGCTAAGCACCGGACAGAGCCACGGTGCCTCTGCAAAATTGCCTCAGTAAGGAACTTGTTTTGAACATGTGTATGTTCAAAAGTAGTTTTAGTCGTGCAACAGAAAACTCAGATTGGACAGATAGTCTAGCTAGCTGTCTGGATTTACCCTGCAGAGATCTGAGGAGCAGCAATCCGTATTAACAACAGATAATCTGGGTTTCAGAGCTGCTCCTCATTTACAATATTGGAGAAGATTTTTTAAGTAGAACCACCCTGTCACCCCACAGGTGACAGGGTGGTTTGCAGCATTGTTTATGTCCCATTCTACCCACCGAACCATAGTGAACGGCTTTGATAATGATTTCACTGAGAATATATTCCTGTCTGTTATTTCTGCGGTTGGAGGAGAGCAGAGTGATCACATCACTCGTAATGACACAGTATTGTTGTGTGCTGTCTGTCCAGGTGCCTGAGAAAAGAGCTGGATTTGAAAGAGAATATTCATGAAGCAGAGACACACACACACACACACACACACACACACACACACACACACACACACACTGGATAAAGGTTGTCAGTTCACCACTGTGCCCTGTTCTGCCTATAATTTTCATCACAAAGAGGAAAATAAATCATAGAAGATCAGAACAATGGCATGAGTGTAAGCTTGTATACATACATACATTATTACCTGCATGTGAGTGTAAGAGTGAGAGTGTGTATACAGCTGCATGTGTGTCTGTGTTTGAGTGCGTACACTGGTGCATCCATCTGCATCTCCTGCCATAGATATTCAAATGGCTCCATGTGAAAAATGGAATCGAGAGGCTGCTGAAGTGCTGGCTCTTCTTTTTCTCTCTGGCCGAGACACGTAGGCCGAATGGCCTTTGATATGGTAATGACAGGTCTACCTGGTTGTGGAAGGCAGTTTGCTTACCATCAGAAAGCAGGGTTTCTTACCTCTGCCATGGAGGTCGATGTATGTCTGTAGCCCAGTTCCTATTTGATCTAACACATTTAAATAGTTGTTATTGTAAAGACATTGACTAAAGTAATGTTCCCGTTCATCAATCCTTGTGGCTTTTGCTAACACTTTCCTACATACCTGTAAAATTGGAACTGTTGAACTGTATTGAACTCGCATAGTGTTAAAATTAACACTATCTCAGTGTTTATATAATTGTCATTGTGTTGTGAGAAAAACACTTCCTCGTTATCCAGGTTTGTCACTACAGCTTAGCATCTCCGTGTTCAGCCAAGCCTGCCTCATACCTGGTCTGGATTATGTACTTTTAGCACATATTGTTCTCCCAGCTATACTTCAGCAGACCAGCAGGCTGCTTAGGGGGCTGTGGGCACCCGCTGGGCGTTCTGGCAAACAGTGTGGCACCACAGACAGCTGGCATACAAGGCTCACACCACCTCTCCTGTTTTCCCCAGGTGCTAAATGGGATATTAGGTACAGTTGAGGTCACCCAGAAAAAAAAGGAAAATAGGAAAATGAAAGCCCAGAATTAGAATACATCACAACAGTCTGGATCTCTTGTTCTCTCAGACAAAATGCAGTCCTGAGAGGCTCTGCTCTAGCAAACAAGGTGCGTAATGACAACAGCATTAAGCCTGGTAATATGCACCTGTAGGCTCCGTCTAAAGTCCTGAATACTGAGCTGTAATTTAGACTGGACAATACACTGCAACACTGTTCTATGTTCACATCATTGAGCAAATGGCCTATTACTCTCAAATGGCTTATTAACTAGGTCTCACGCCTGATTAGTCAGTGGCATCTTGGTATGATAGTAGATGACTTCAATCACTCATTAACATGAACATTATCTGCACATGAAGAGAAGAATCAGGCGATGTGTGTGTTTTTATTAAGAATCCCAAATCAAACCTACTCAGCCTCATATCAACATAAACACATATTGCTTTACAAATTACTTGAACAATGTAAATTATTCATTGCTCATTACTTTACTGTAATAATCAGCAGAATGTATTAGTTGCATTACTAAGCTCTGTTAAAGATGTCCTCAAACAACTCCAACACCGTCACACCCACATGTTGCATCTTCTGTTTTCAACACATGTAGAAATACCCATCTGATTCCTGAATGTAAATTTACCAGTGGCTAACGTTAGCCAGTCAGAAGAAGACACAATATGTAATATCATGTAATATGTAAACCACATAAGGCCATAAAAACAATTTCTCTTGGTTGAGTCATTCTTGAGTAGTTTGACACTAGAATATTCACAACTCAACTAGCTTACTACCTTTAAAGAGCTCTTTAGATTGATTTTTTTTTTTTGTGGTCAGGAATTCAACATGACGTCTTGGGTTTGAATAAAAAAATGTAGTTTTAAATTAAATATAGCCTCAAAGAAGAGTTGGAACCAGCTAATTACAGAATATAGGTGATATTGTCAGATAGGGTGGAATTGAGTTTTCCAACCTTTTAGACACTTAAAAATAAACATTGTTCTTAACAAAATGTAACAAATACATGTTTGGCTGACAGAGAAAGAGCCAGAGAAAGAGAGAGAGAAAACATCCATAATGTATATGTTTGTGCAAATCGGTTGCTTGTTATTTGTGTGTTATTGCCATGTACTTCATCTGCACATCTGCCTATCCCAAATCCCCTCTCCTCCTGGTGATAGGAACAGCAGCACCACACACTGCGTGGCATCTGCAGCTTAAGGTTTCTGTTAGCTGGGAGGCTGGCTGATCTTCAGCAGAGCCTACCAGACACTGACAGGCAGGTTTGGAGAAACCGTTACCCAGGCACAGTGCTCCCCAGGTGGGCACAGAGAGGACTGTCAGGGCCCGAAGGCTTTGCCGTAATTACCCCCACCCACCACAGCAACCATTACAAGCTCCCCAGAATATCTCCCCCTCTTCATGGGGCTAGCAGAATGCATCAGCGGCCTGGCTGATGGACGTTGATGGAGTGAGTGGACTGATCTGTTTACACAGCAGTGGTGTGTGTATGTATGTGTGTGTGTGTGTGTGTGTGTGTGTGTGTGTGTGTGTGTGTGTGTGTGTGTCAGAATCAGAATCAGAATCATTTTATTTGTCATTGTAAAACATTGTAAAACACTGTCACAACGAAATTTAAGTGCTACTCCTTCTGGTGCCTAGAAGTATACATTCATACGCACACGCCATACCCTTCCACAAACCGTAACATCACATACACATAATGGGACAGGTGCTTCTAGTGCATAGTAGTATACATTCATACACTTACTCACACCATACTCTCACACCAAAGATCACAGTACTGGTGTGCAAATGCAGTGCAAAACAGGCAAGATAATCATTCATGATGAAGTCCTATTTCTGTAATTGAATGTTTAGAGTTGTGATGGCTGTGGAGAAAAAGCTGTCTCTGAACCTGGATGTGCGGGTTCTGACAGACCTGTAACGCCTTCCTTAGGGGAGGAACTGAAAGTGTTCGTGGCCTGGGTGCAGGGGCGGACTGGGACAAAAATTCAGCCCTGGCACTGTGGCCACACCAGCCCACATTACCCCGCCCATGCAGCCCCACCCACGGACACGTGCCTTCACTAATTACATGTGTGTACAGATGGTGAAATAATATAAAAAAGTACCTTATGTAACAGATTTTTTAAATCAACATTTAATGTAAGTAACTGGCAAACAATGTTTACTACTTTTTAAAGAGCATACGTTTATAACAAATTTACACATACTGTCGGTTTATGCTGTTTGTATACTGTCATTCTCTACAGTATGTTGTTCTTTGTCTGTCTGTTCGATTGTCCGTGTTTCTCTCTGTTGACACTGTACTTATTGTCTGTCTTGTTCTCCATCTTTTCATCTGTTTTAACTCTCTAACTCTGCAATTTAAATATGTTTTCATGGCTGTCTGTGATTATACTTCAGGGTTTTTCCTTGCTCAGAATTGGCCTTTGGGGGAACACAAAGTTTTGAGGGTAAAAGACTTCAATTACTGCATTCTGATACATTTTTAAAATGTTTTAAAAAAACGTCTATATTTATGGCAAGGAAATCACAAAATTCTGGTGGCAGGTAACAATTCAAAATACAAAATATAATGAAATATTATTATATTCACTAGTCCAGTAAGGGGGCTTTTACATCTGGGACATGGGCCGGATACAACAACACTTTGTTGTCAACAAACAGTTGTTTAATTAGCATGAACAGGGCTTTATGGTCACTTCTTTTCCCCCAAGGAACACGTTTTGCTCCCAAGTTGAAAGATGTAGGATTGACTTACATAGGCTACTGCTTTTACTGCTAAATTGTACAATAACACAATCATGTTATGGATACAAACGTTGTGAAGTGTAATGTTTTCTACCTTCTATTGATAACAAATGATCAGTGATGTTGAGACTACAGTGTAATGGACCACCATAGTTCATGCATACATGTGAACCATTTAATTGAGGTCAAGGATATTATTATTGGCACTGTTATATAAGCATTCAATGGTAAAATCAACTTTCATGACAAGTCCAAATTGTTTCACTTAGGGTTAGGGTTTTTTCCGATACAGGTGCCTAAACTGTGAGGATGAGGACAGAACGGACCCAAATGCTAGGCTCAGCAGACAAACAAGTTTTATTAAAGGAGAGGGAAGAGGAAGGAGTGGGGAGGCGGACGCCGGGGACAGGAGAAGGGGCTCTGGGGCTGGAGTAGGATGGTGAGGGAATGCTGAGGGAAACTGTAGGGCTAGGATGGTGAGGGAATGCTGAGGGAGACTGTAGGGCTAGGATGGTGAGGGAGCTAGCGGGGATGCGCAGGGGAACCGGGACCAAGGGGGCTGAAGAGGAGGCACTGGAGTCCGGGGAAGAGGGGAGTCGAGGTGGAGGGCGGCTGGAAGCTGGACCGAAGGCAGGGCAGGGCAGGAGCGGAGCAGGATGGAACGGAGAGCCGTGAGAGGGGAACCGAACGGTGGAGCCAGCTGACTGGAGGTACGGGAAGTGAGTGGAGAGAATGACTGCAGGGAGGAGACAAAAAGTTAGTGACAGACAAGGACAGGTAAGTATAAGGTTTTCTTAGAGCGCTTGTGCTAGCGTGTCACCAGAATGACTGAAGCAACGATCAAGCGAAGATGATGAGTGGATCCGGGGTTCATATACTGGCTTGATAGTAGATGGCTGGCAGGTGTTTACAGCGGGAGGAGTGATGGTGGAATGACGAACAGGTGCATGTAATCAGCTGGCAGGAGCAGGCAGGAGGAGGGAACAACACAGGAGACACAGAACGAGGCAAAACAAACAGAAACTGACAATGGGAATAAAATGGGCACTGGGAAACAGAAAATAAAACAAAGACTCACAGCCAGCCGACCCCAACCATAACATAAACGGTGTCTGAACCAATACTTAAAAACAAAGATTAACAAAAAGCACAGCACAAAACGACAGTCGGCGACATTAAATAACGGCTTGTTTATTGCTTAGGCCATGTGGTCAAAATTGAATGATTTATTAAAGATGTAATAACAATAACTTATAACAATAACTTACCTCACCAGTAAATTGCTGTTAAAACTAGAAAAACAACCACTGTATGGGAAAAGGGTATTTTCCATTAACTTTGAATGCACCACGAGGCTTACTAGTTTCAAGTGAACGTACCGTGTGTGTTGTTTTTCCGACAACGGCAGCTGCAGACTGTTGAATGTTCCGGTGTTGGAATCCTCTCCAGTGAAATACAGTCACACTCTACAACGTTTAGCTGTTAGCATTTTAACCGTGTTTAAGCCAGCTGCTAGCTAACAGAAGGCTAACGTTACCTGCTGTCAAGTGTAGTGTTAACTAGCATCCTGTGCAGCGATGCCTATGTTGCCTCTAATGTCCGTTTCGGAGCATCGGAGAGCAGCGCTGGCATTTAAGTGGCACCGAAATGAGGCACCGAAATCTGCGTTGCTATTCGGTCCGGTAGATACCGGTCGTTTAGGCACCAGTGCTGTATTAGCACCGGGTTTCGGTACCCAACCCTAGTAGAGCCCTAACCGACAGTGACTCACGTCACATCACAGGTCTGGGTCACGCACCGGTGCACATAAGGATTTAATACTAAAGATGGCGCACGGTTGGTTGGGCTCCGTGCTCCTCTTGCTTTTGCCTTTTAAAACTGGCAATTATATGCACTCTGATAGACTATTTACTGACACCAAGATTAATAAGCAGCAAATACGTGAATATGTTATTAAACCAGAAGCCGTAAGTAAGAAGGATAAATAACACCAACAAATGAAATGTCGGCGTGGAGCAAACAAGCAGCGTCAGCGTTCAGACCTGCTGTTCACCTGTTTGGTGTGGCTTCTTCTGCTGCTAATATTTGGATCACTTGTCCTAAGGATTCCACTAAACGAGCCTGACAGTCTTTTGTGCCACACGCCATACTTGAACAACGTTGGATACGGCCGATTTACCATCTACTATTCCCTCCTGAAGTTTGGAAATGCACGTGTAATAGGCTTACGCACCAAAGTGGAGCTGGGTAGCAGGATAAAAGATAATGGGCGCGCTATAATATATCTCTCCTTCCTGGTCCTGTTAGCGGGAGATATCCAGCTTAATCCCGGTCCAGACGCTGATTGTGCACAGTGGGTCCATGCTGCCGGCGTGGGGCCGGGTCCCGGTGCGGAGGCGGGCCGGGAAGCGACAGGCTGGATTGGTGGGCGTGCGGGAGCCTCCGCAGCGGAGCTAGTGTGTCATCTGCGGCGGCCGGCGGACCCGGAGGTGGTTCGCGGATTTCCAGTGGGAGACAGCTGTGGGTCCTCTGTGCGGACTAGTGTTCGCGCGCCGGCACCGGAGGACACGGAGGGAGTGGCTCCGTGTGCCCGCGTCGACCGGTCTGCGGCGGGGGTTGCTGGAGCGACCTGGCCCAGAGTTGCGCCCTTCTTCTCGCGGATTCTTCTGTCGACGAGGCGGAGGACGCCATACTGGAGACGGATTTTAAATCATCCGTCTGTGTGCAAGGATCCAGAGGCGCTTATAACCGTAAGACTGATTATACTAAGAGTAATGTCAATACAACTCATACAGTCAAGTATAAGTGAATAAACAGGGACACTATTGACAATATAAAAACTTTGCAGTCACAAGCAATAATAAAGCAGAGACAATATTTATTTTTCCAGACAGTAAATCATGCAAAAATAATCTGGGATCTCACAGTAAAGTCTAAGGGTATTTTAGGAGGGCATTAAATATTAGAAGCCTGTATCCAAAATGTGATGAAATTAGAATTTTGCTAACTGGTTCCAATCTTGATTATTTGTGCATAGGTGAAACTTGGATGCATGATAAAATCCCCACCTCAATGAGAGATGTGCCTGGATATAAGTGCTATAGAAAGGACAGGGTTACTAGTAGAGGAGGAGGAGTTATGGTTTACATTAAAGACTCCTTTAAGACAAAGGAAGTTCAATTAGATGAATCTTTATCACTTGAAAGTCTTGGTGTAAATGTGGCTCTATCCTCACGCATGATGTTTAACATCCTTGTGGTGTATAATCCACCATCTAGTTGCCTACAAACTTTTTATCAAAACTTGGAAAAAATTCTTAAATCTTTTAAACCAAACAGTGAGGTGCTTATTTATGGAGATACTAATGTTAATTGGTTAAATAAATCCAGTAGGAAACAACTCAAAGAACTAATATCAAAATATGACTTTCATCAATTTGTAAATGGACCAACTCGCTTGACAAAAACATCACAGACAGCAATAGATTTAGCTTTTTCAAATAAGCATAAAAACATACAATCTGGTGTGTGGCTTATCAGATCATAACATGATATTAATTTCCAGAAAACTCTCAAAAAAACGTCTAAATGAATATAAATATGACCAAAAGGCAACCAAGTTAATAATTCCCCGAAAGGATCTTATTAAATTTGAGAATGAGTTAGCAAACACAAATTGGGATGAAGTCTCACAACATAGTCAAGTGAACTGAGTGAGTGTTGTGATATATTTACTTCTACAATGAGTAACATTTTAAATAAGTTCTTAAAACAATGTAAAAGGCCACAAAGAAAGTTACAGCTTCCATGGGTAAGTGATGCAGTACGACAGCTAATTAAAAAAAGAGATTTTGCTCTAAAAACTTAAAACCAGATATGACACAGATCTGATGTTATTTAAAGGTTTACGAAATCAAGTAGTAAAAGAATTGCGCAACTTAAAAGCAAACTATTATATGAAAATTCTAACTGAAGCTAAAGGAAATTGTAAAGCAATGTGGAAACAAATAAACAGTCTAATTAAACCTAATGCAAATACAAATAATTCATATGAAATAAAATGTGAAGGAAAGGACATATCAGACCCTGTTCAAGTTGCTAATGCTTTTAATAAATTTTTCATTAAATCTGTACAAGATCTTGCTTCTAATTTTTTAGATGGCGAGCCTAATAGTAGCAACTTAAACATATTGTCATCAGAGAATGAGAATTCCTTTAAAATTAGAGAAGTGAATCAGGCAGTGGTATTGAAAGCTATTTCAGACCTGAATACCAATTTATCCAAAGATAACTATAACATAGACGCAACTTTCCTCAAAAAATATGCACAAGTTATCATTCAACCTTTGACCCACATTATAAATGTCTCTATTAAAACTGGAATATTTCCAGATGCTTGGAAAAAGACACTGGTAAAACCCATCTTTAAGTCCGGGAATACCACAGACGTTAGTAACTATCGACCAATAAGTCTAGTTCCGGTAATGTCAAAAATACTAGAAAAAATTGTTTCAGAACAACTAACTCAATATTTAGAAATACATCAGTATATACACCCTCAACAGTATGGTTTCAGACAGAACCATTCCACTGAAACCGCCATCTGCGCATTATTGGAAAATATTGTGCAGCTGCTTGATAAAGGAAACATCGTGGGTGCAGTATTCCTGGACTTAAAAAGGGCATTCGACACCGTAAATCATAGCCGTCTTATCTCAAAACTATCATCTTATAATACATCACACCAGGCATTATCATGGTTCGAGTCATACTTACAGGGTCGAGAACAATGTGTAGTTATTGATCATGCAAAATCTGCCCCATGTGAAATTAAGACCGGAATCCCGCAGGGAACCATACTGGGGCCTGTTCTCTTCAGCCTGTATGTGAATGAGCTGCCTGAAGTATGTCCTGAAGTTGGCATTCAGATGTATGCCGATGACACTGTGGTTTATGTGTCCGGCAAAAGCCCTGTTGTTATCGGCAGTACATTGACTAAAAGTCTTGAGAAAGTGTTTGATTGGCTAAACAAATCATGTTTAACACTTAATCTGAGGAAAACTAAATCTATGTGTTTTTCTATAACAAGAAAGCGGATAATAAATGATCTTAACATTAAAATGAATGGTGAACTTATTGATCAGGTAGTAGAAGAAAAATATTTAGGAGTGATTTTAGATTCTCAGCTAAATTTTAAAAGTCATATTAATAATACTGTTACATTTTAAATAAACATAAAATCTTAAACTTTGTTAATTTTGTTAATCTTAAATACATAAAGTTGTTTTTCAAATGTTTGACTGGACTTGCACCTGAGCCACTTTGTAAATTTGTGAACAGGCTGGAATCCTCCAGATCCACAAGAGCTGCTGCATGTGGAGGCTGTAAAGTTCTATTTTGTAAAACATCTTTTGCCCAAAATGTTTTTTCTGTGAAAGGAGCCAATCTGTGGAACTGGCTTCCTACAAATATAAAGACTCTTACTAAAATGTCCACCTTTAAAAAACTAAACTTTTCAAAAGCATGGTTCATACAGCAGCAGCAGTGTGATCATGCCATATGAAATGTATAGCTGTATGTATGTGAGGAGTGCATCTGTGTGAGTTCGAGTGAATGTGTTTATTTACTACATTTATTTTTATTGCTGCTAATTGGTTTCTGGACATTTTAGTGTATTCACTGTAAAAATTTGACTCCTTTATTATTTTAACTGTTAAAAGCCCTTCTAGGGACAGGTGTTGCGAATTAGCCATAGCTATAAACACTGTGATACAGGCATCGGATTGTTCTTTATGTAATAATCTATGTTTTTTTGTATCTGTCCCTATTCAAATAAACAACAAATAAAACAAATAAAGTTTCACTTTACTTGAAGTCAAGGAAAAATATTCATGACACAATTATAATGGTCTCATGACAGCCAATGTAAAAACCAACCACTTAATGCTAGTTTAATGTAATGTTAACACATAAAGTTATATTATGTGTTAAGTTATATAGTTAAATAGTTTCTTAAAGTTTGATGTCATGACATATGTATGACGAGTTCTGTTGTCTAGGATAATGTCAAGTTGTCATAACAAAGACATCGACAGGTTATATTGTCTTGCTTAATGTCAGATTGTCATAACACAGACATCTCAAACAATGCTAACTTTGCATTGAAAGTGTCATAATTTTCCAAATGACAACAGTCATGAACATTCAAAATGACTCCTTCATGTCCATGACAGGTGTCATGTCATAATTATGTCTTATGCACACCCCTTCAAATAAAGTGTTACCCAAACTACATAAACATTACAACTAATATGGTGAGGGTACGCTTCCAAAGTTTACAATAGGCCATAATTTGACTTGTAAAATTATGCTGGTTTCTGCTTTTTTTAGGAAGATTTTAAGGAAACATATTCAACTCCTCACAGACCACAGAACCTAAAGGAAGTAGCAGGGCTCCAGACTGGGACCAAATGGTAGCATTTTATGTCCATTTTTTGAGACAGTGCAAGTATTTTTTACAACTACTTGCAACCAATATTCACAGCCCAGACTAGCTTCTACAAACCTAAGTCGCCTGTATGAGCTAATTAGATGTATGTGAATTAATTTAGCTAGTGTCCTACAAACATTGTCCTACGGGTTGCTAGTGCTAGACAAAAATTAGCAATGCCACGAAACATGTTGTTTTGCTAATTGGCAATTTGCTATTAGTCATGAAAACTTCATTTGAAGTACCAATGCACAAATACTTACCAAAACATGCTTCCGCAGTTTAGATGTGGAGTTATTGAATGCTGCCAGTTCTTTGGCAGGCACATCTGCCATTGCATGATGATACTATTGGCCCTTGAATTTAAATGAAAAACAGTCTTTCAAATGTGGCCAAGGATTTTCATCGTTTTGGGCAGCAGAATTCAATGTTTCAATGTTTTAGCATTTCTACTAAAACAGCTCTGAGCTGTCATCGCTCACCTGATCCACCTCCATCTCATTCTCAACCTCCTACAGAAAGACTTGGTGCCTGGTAGGCAGCCTAGATGCTGATCATTCTCCTACAGAAAGACTTGGCGTCTGGTAGGCAGCCTAGATGCTGATCATTCCTCACTGTAGTTGTTCCGGGCGCAATTTTTTTTTTTTCCTTTCGGTATTCGTTAGTTTTTTTTTTTACTCAGTAACGGATGGGATTTGTCATGTAGCGAAATACAATACTTCACTCAAAATGTAATCAAGTACATTTTAAATTAACGATTTTAAAAAGTACTTCAAAAATACAAAATACACAACAAAACTACTCAATACAGTAACGTGAGTAAATGTATTTCGTTACTTTCCACCTCTGCCTACTGGTTATACAAACAGGCTCGGTAGTGAACGACTAGCTAGACAGAGAATTTGGTTGAAGTAGATCGGTGTTGCTGTTCTGCCCTCATTGTTCACTGTGAAGTTAGCTTGAAGTGAATGTATTCCTGGTGTGTTTTATGTGGACTGACTACAGTCTATTGTTGGGCTCAATTTAAAAAAATCGGTAATATGGCCTTGTATGCTCTGATTAATTTGGCATGCAGTTGACACCAGTCATAATTTTGTTTTATTGAAAACCTTACCTCCTGGCATTCTTCACCACTGTTTTAGAAGAAGAAAACAACGAGAGTAACACGTGAACTAGCTTAAAAAGTAAGTGAGAAATTTGATGTAGAATAAGTATGCAGGGACTTAGCTTGAAAGACTTTGACGCCAAGAAGGCTGTACAGATATGGTTCAGTCAAGGTAAAAGATTAGGGAGGCCAAGCTACAAGGGTTGGCCATCAGATCCTTCCAGTGTCCCACGGGGGAGTATGTGTGTGGGGGGAGGGTGAGGAGAGGCACAAGTTGTTTACTTGTCATGATGCTGTAATGACAGTTACAGTAAGTGACAAGTGACCAAGTACCTCAATGTATTTGTTTTGGTTTGTTTTTTGCACTGTAATGAAAGTACTAATACTTTGTTTACATTTCTGAATGTGCATTTGTTGAGCACCTTTCAATTAAATTGACTGTGAACTAAACAGCACATTGTAGTTTCTGTATTTATTACCAAAGCAGTTGTTAGTAATACAGTTAAAATGGGGAAACATTGCTTTGCAGGTCGATTTAACGTGTGCGGACTGTGCGCCCCTACATTTTCTGCCTGTGCGCCTAAAGTTTTCAGTTAGGGGCTACAGTGCTCCTAGTCAAAACAGTTAGTCTGGAGCCCTGAGTAGTACTGATGTTGGGATTGAACCTCTGCATCCATGTGAGCAACAATAGCTCTAGAGTTCCCCAACTCTATAAAGGTGATCAATATTATGTACCACACTGAGTATAGCACTGATTATAAATAGGCTTTGTCCATGCACACACTCTTGTATGATGAGCAGTTCTCAGGAATCAGGATCTCAGAATCTGACACACACTCATAGAAACACGCACAAAGACACTCACAGTGAGGCACAGTACAGTCTTTGTTCAATGGTAACAGGTGAAGGTGAATGTCAGACAGCCTGTGAGTGTTCCTCCCCCTCATCAGTGACGGCCTTGCGTTCCATTGTACGTATACTGCGCTCTGCCAACGCACCCTAGCTCAGCTGCAGCACGTCAGATGCAAACCGTACTGGCTGCTGAATTGAAATCCACTTGTACATGGACAATAACAAAACATTGTCATTATACTTAACCTTTTTCTCTTTTTATTCTCAGTTTGCTAGCATGTATTTATAAAATCTACAGTCATAGGCCCTTAGTATAGCATGAAAAGAACTAGAAAACATTCCAAAAAAACAACAAAAACTTAAGAACATAACGGAGGAAAAGTTCTTTGTTTAATGTAAACACTACACTACAGAATGATAATATCTGTATTTCAGAGATATTAAATTTCAATCATTTTTGTCACAAAATGGCATTTCTTCCAACATGCCTGTGGATTGTTATTGTGTCCAGACGCTTCTGGTGATCCATGTTATGAGTTTAGTTGCCTTCCCAGAGCAGACAGTAGGCCGCGTGATTACAAAAATGTAAATTTACATTTAAGGCATTTAGCAGATGCTGTTCCAGATCGAGGGAGACTGCCTGGGACCACAACAGCAAAATAAAGCAATCAATCTGATGATAAAGGTGATCAAATATTTCCATTGCTAGAATAATGTATGATAGGTCAAGCCTATGGGATCACATTAATAAAAACAACAACATACTTTATTTATTCCTTAAACAAAATGCAGAAACTCTTTCGGTGCAGAGGACACAGCAGAGTGAGATGTGGCTACATGATTCATTATTACATTTTAATCATTCGGCTGATGCTTCAGTCTAGACTAAATGCAACAGTAGAAAACATGTCAGTTCCCATATGGCCTGCATTACAAGCCCGTAGTATTTGAAGCGATTTAAACTTCAGCACAGCCGGGAACTGCCGGGGCTGAAAGGTCAGCGACGATATCATACTGTTTGTCTTGTCTTCTTTGCCGTACGTCAGTACATGTGTGCTGAGGCTTTTGCTGTCTGCTACGGAGCCCCCCTGGTCCCACTTTGTAAAAAAAAATTAATTATAACTATCTCGTGGCCTCAAGATAGTATCTTGTGGCCTCAAGATAGTAACTCGTGGCCTCAAGATAGTAACTCATGGCCTCAAGATAGTATCTCGTGGCCTCAAGATAGTAACTCGTGGCCTCAAGATAGCTATCTCGTGGCCTCAAGATAGTATCTCGTGGCCTCAAGATAGTAACTCGTGGCCTCAAGATAGTAACTCGTGGCCTCAAGATAGTATCTCGTGGCCTCAAGATAGTATCTCGTGGCCTCAAGATAGTATCTCGTGGCCTCAAGATAGTAACTCGTGGCCTCAAGATAGTATCTCGTGGCCTCAAGATAGTAACTCGTGGCCTCAAGATAGCTATCTCGTGGCCTCAAGATAGTATCTCGTGGCCTCAAGATAGTAACTCGTGGCCTCAAGATAGTAACTCGTGGCCTCAAGATAGTATCTCGTGGCCTCAAGATAGTAACTCGTGGCCTCAAGATAGTAACTCGTGGCCTCAAGATAGCTATCTCGTGGCCTCAAGATAGTAACTCGTGGCCTCAAGATAGCTATCTCGTGGCCTCAAGATAGCAACTCGTGGCCTCAAGATAGTATCTCGTGGTCTCAAGATAGTAACTCGTGGCCTCAAGATAGTAACTCGTGGCCTCAAGATAGCTATCTCGTGGCCTCAAGATAGTAACTCGTGGCCTCAAGATAAGTGTATATAAAAGGAGAATGCACAATGGAGCAGCTTTTCTCCCCAAAGCAGAGAGTGCATCAAGACATTTAAAGGAATATAAATAATAATAGAAGTTGGTAAATTAACAAGTATATACATGTAAAAAGTATAAATATAGGCTATAAAATATGAAGAAGAATTATAAAGGACTATGGATATGCAGTCTCACGGCAGTTCGTGTAAATATCACGTTATTTTCTTGGGGAAAGGACGCCGGGAGACGGCTGGGCCGAAAATGATGGCCTGTAAGTTGGGAGGCGGCCGCAAGGCGGCCCGCTGGGGACGCGCCACAATAACAGGATGGCGGAGGTTGGGTTTGGAGAAACATAACGGGGAAAGGGCGCCTTACGCGCCAGGAGACGGGCGCGGGGGACGCGCCACAATAACGGGATGGCGGAGGTTGGGTTTGGAGAAACATAACGGGGAAAGGGCGGCTTACGGTGCAGATCCACCTGGCCGTGCGACGCTTCTGTCGCGCCGCGCTCCACTCTATTCCTATGGGTGACGTCAAGCGACTTCAACGTGCGCGCCAAGCATTCCGGGAAGGCGGCGCTGCATTTGAGAAAATGAATCCGGTGAACGCGATGCGACTACCCAGTAGAAGTAGACGGAAATCTTTTAAACTGACCTTTGTCGATCTGACATAAAGACAGATTCAGCAACTGCACGGCCTATTTCTCGCTTAAAATGTTTTCAGAAACATGTTTCGGTGAACTATTTTTGTAAAATACAAGATCGTATTCTCAACGAGCCGCCATGACACTCTGTTGAAATTCTCGAGAAGCCAAACCCACGACACGCGTTCGTCCAATCAGCTGCTGGTCAGGGGCGTGGAGCATCAACCATTGATCTATGACGTCGCGACACCACGCTTCAGTCGTGTCGGACATATGGATCTGTAACGTTACGCGCCGGGAGACGGCCGCAGGGGACGCGCCACAATAACGGGATGGTGGAGGTTGGGTTTGGAGAAACATAACGGGGAAAGGGCGCCTTACGCGCCGGGAGACGGCCGCGGGGGACCCGCCACAATAACGGGATGGTGGAGGTTGGGTTTTAGGAGAAACTCTCTGCACTCTCTGCTTTGGGGAGAAAAGCTGCTCCATTGTGCATTCTCCTTTTATATACACTTATCTTGAGGCCACGAGATAGTATCTCGAGGCCACGAGATACGTATCTCGAGGCCACGAGTTACTATCTCGAGGCCACGAGATACTATCTTGAGGCCACGAGATAGTTATAATTAATTTTTTTTACAAAGTGGGACCAGGGGGGCTCCATAGTCTGCAACTGGTAAACAAGCAATTTAGTAACTGTTCAGAACATGTACCACAGCAACTATACAGTATTCACTGGCAATTTATAGTGAATCTGAAATGAGGAATAGTTAACATTTCTGGTACTTTTAATTCATGAAAACGTATCTCAGCAATTGTGTCCTGATCACAGGTTATGCAGTTATGTTCCTGTATAATGAAATGATTGTGTAAAAATGGCATGAATAACCTACAGTTTAATATATGTGTCACATTGTAAAGGTTCGGTGATAAAAAATGAGGTAAGGCTCAGGTTTAGGTCATGAGTTAAAAAGAAAGTAAGAAAGAAAACAATTTTGTCACATTTCTCCTGCATTAGGCATTTTGACTAATAGTGTGTTTAGCATTTTGTGTTGCTGTTTGTCTTTAAGGCTTGGATTTATTCTCTGTAAAGGTCTGCAATATGTTTGAAAAGTGATAAACAAACACAAGGAAAACGTTTTTGCTTTAATTAGCACCATCAATACCATAATGATGACATAATTGTGCAGATTTAGAATTAACTTTTCTCTGTGTTTTTGCCACCTCACATTTACAGTCGTAGCAGCAAATCTGACTTATCATTTGTTCAGTTGCTACTTACTATTTGGCAGTTCTGTGTGCATATAATGGACTACTTAATTTGTATGACTGTTGTTTGTTTTCTTCCTGTTGGCAAATATAGCTGTTCTCAATCACAGCATGAGCTGTGTGGTAAGCAATTAGCAGAAATGAACCGCCCTTTAGCAGGTCACTGTTAGCTCCAGTGTGTCTGCTGATCACAAGCCGTTGGTAATGCATTTCTATGCTGATGATGACTGAGTCACTTGCCATGGTGGGTCTAATTTCATCTACGATTAGAAGTATTACAAAGTGAAGCAGGTAAACCAAGGGTAGACAGGGAAGGCAACACAACCCTCAACTATACCTGCAAATGTTAACCATAACTGCTTTGTGACGCATTCAAAATGAATCAGAGCATTCGACTGAGGCTTTCCTGAGACGGATTTATGTATGAAAGACTGAAAAATGACTGCCATAATATAAGCTCAATCATATCCATCTAATAATAATACATGTTGTACAGTTATATAAGTATTTTGTGAGCATTTCACAACTACAACACCCATGGGTGTTAGATGTAGGATTTAAGTTTTGTTCAGACTCTGTGAAGGGAATTTCAGAGGCACAACTGCATAAAAGTCAATGAAAGACATGAGTATGTGAGCAGATGTGAACAATAGTACTGTACATTAGCTACAGCTGATGCCTGCGCAGTCAGTACATTGGCTGATTGTGGCAAATGAACACATTCCAGCAGATACATTAATATAAGTAAAGCAAGGCACTTTATCTGAACACACCTGGTGAAGATAGGAAGAGAGTTGATTGAAGAGTGCACACTCAAGTGTTTTGCTGAGAAATGGAAGAAGAGAGACAGGTGTGTAGTTGTTTACTTCAGTCGGGTTGAGGGTTTCTTAAGGAGAGGGTAACTCATTATAGACTCATTCTGTATGATGATAATGTGACAATATAGTTGCTAAATATGTTCTGCTTTTATTAACAAGTGTATTACTAAGAACACATTTGTTTTAAAACATGCACAGAAAGTTATTGTTCAGACAGACTGATTAGAGAAACTAACTGACATGGTGGTGCAGCAGACCCTTGTGTAACAGAAGCTGACCTAAAGTGGATTCAAATTCAGCTCTCTATCTGATCGTGCTTTAGTTTCGTGAACAACACTAATGAGACTGTTGTTTAGGAAAAATATGTATTATCTTCTTTGTACCATTTTTGTCTTCATTAGAGAGCTGAGCTAGAGTGAGACACGATGATCAGTTTTCATGGTTTTCTTAGCCCACTATGCAATCCCAATACCCCATAATGGTACAAATTTTAAAAGAAAGTTTAATGTACCAGACATTATTGCACTTCAACCACCACTACTGCTGTTCCTAAGCAGTTTTGCTTCTTTAAAAGTGCTCTCCAGGCAAACGACCCCAGTGCAGAAATAATGTTTTCGATCGAGCAATCTCCCACAGGTCTGACCTTGGCAGCTTTTATCAGGTGATGAATACTTTGAAAAGATTGCATTGTTTTTCAGACCAATACCACTGCTTTTTAGCAGGACCCCAAACACTGCAATCCTCTCTACCTTAGAGCGCGGGGGGGGGAGATTATACTTGATTGTAGAGTTCAACAAATTGATAATTTCATCCCGCGTTGGAAAAAAAGATATGAATGTTGATGGAAACGTATCTGTTATCTCTTAAAGGACATCGGAGACAGGACCCCCTTGAAATCACAGGCCCTGACAGTTTGCCTTCACTTTGTAGACGCTGGGATGTTTGGGGAAGGGACTAATTAAATTGTGTGTGTTTTGATAATACCTATGAACAGCCAGTGTCTAACATGCACCCACCATGAAATGAGAGCAACGCTGGGTGTAATGGATGAATACCTGTCGGCTAGGTGTCTGTCACGAGCGGCTGATTGCCAATCAATTAAAAAACTGCCACGAATGAAAGTTAATTGGAGCGTTTACTGCAATGAAAATAGAACCTTGTAGAGATGATCCTGGATTGTCTGATACTATAACACCATACAAATCAAGTGACTGATATTTGAGGTGTGTGCATCTAGTTTGTGCTACATTTAAATGAAGAATTTAAGGAAAAGTGAATGCCTTTAGTGAGGCGTTGGCTCACAGACGTCAAGAAAATGAGGGGAAAGCTGCTTAGTTGTAAGTTGTAATATTTTCATTGTATATTCTTTCGATTTTTCAACAAATTTTTGACTTCTAGAGTAGTATCCTGGGTAAATTAGTCTGCTGAGTTTAAAGGTCAATCAACATGAACATAAAGCCTCCAACATCAATATATAAATACATATTTTGAAGGTGCGTTCAGACTTTTTGCGAAATTGAAAAGTGTTACGAGTTGAAAACTTAATTGTGAAAGATTTGTACTAGCTTTATGACTCCTATTTATAAAAAAAGAAGAATAGCTATCTGGAAAAAAGAGTATGGGCCCTATTTTAACAATCTGAAACGCAAGTATCAAACGGCAAACATAAGTAGCTTTGTGGGCGGATCTCGGGTGCTGTTGCTATTATACCGGCGGGATAACTGACTCTTGCGCCCGACGTAAATCTAAAATGGGTTGGTCTGAAGTAGCTACATTACTCATAGGTGTGGTTTGGGCGTAACGTGCAATAAACCAATCAGAGCGTTATCTCACATTCCCTTTAAAAGCAGGCGCGCTTGTTCCATGGCAGATTGCTATTATAATGGCGGATTTGCTAGACGCACGCTCTTAATACATCCATGGGCACACGCCAGGAGCGGTTCACAGCCGAGGAGACCGACGTTTGCTATTGATTTTTCTTTTTGTCAAAATGTAAATAAAGAAATGTCACAAAAACATACTTTCTGATGTCTTGGGCTCACTCTCACTGAATCACGAGGTTATGAATGCATGGTGATATTTTTACAATGTAGTCTAACATTAGACCGAGATGACCTCACTATAGACGATGCAGCTCTTCTGTCTCTCCTCTCCAGTGCTGCTGCTGGGGCATTTGGGTTAAGTGGCATCGGCACATGCATTTCAACATCACATCTCCTTAAGTCCTCTAATATTTCCTCATTTATGTCATCAACACATCCGTGATTCATGGAAATGTTGTGTAAAACAAGGTCATATTTTTCCTTGTATTTATGTATGGTTTGCAAAAATGGGAACTGCTGGGTCCGTGAGATGAGAGAAGCAAAGTGTATGGGCAGTGTGCACACTCTACATTACGGGCAAGCATGCTCCCTTAATACAGCATCTGAATAACACGCCACTGACTTTAGACTAGCTTTTTCCTGGTCTGTGGCGGAACTGTTTTCTGAGACTGCAAAATAGCACTAGGGAACGTTTGCGCCGGAACATGGCTCCTCTTTTTGCTGAACCGCCCCCGGGAGCACAAGTTCATTCCCTAATTTACAGACGTGAGTCTGTGGAGGGGAAAGTCTGCTGTGCGTCGGGTGCAAAATAGGAATGATACATGCGTCGGTGTACAAAGTCAATTGCGCTGGGTGCATGATAGGGCTCTATGAGTGTGTGAGCATATAACACACAGCAATCACACTCTTCTGCTGTGTATGTAGTAGTTTACAGCTGACGTCTGTGTAGTTGGTACTGTGTGTAGCTTATTGCTAAGGACTACAAAAACAATACAGTGGTCAAATGTTTGCAAGTAACACAAGGCTAAATGTTGCTTCGCTTTTTATTATGAAAAAATAATGAAAAGCAAAAACAGAGCAAAATAGTCAAACATTGTCTAAAATACAATAACAAAACATCATCAAAGAAAAACATAATAAAGAACCCAAATCTATTATTTATATTCTTTAAGTTAATATGCACACATAAGAATGTACATAGCAGAGAATCACAGGTCAGAAATGACACAATGGAAAAGAATGTTCCCACACCGTGAAAATGGTCATCTTTGTAACTTGTTCTCTGAGTAAATAAATGGATAGAACCCACTGAAATGTATGTAAGACAAGTTATCAATTAGGTTTGAACCCACAAAGAAATGGTCCAAGGTCCGATTCCACATTGAAGCAACAAGGAGCCATAGGCTTCAAACTGCAGCTCTTGAATCTACTTTGGAAAACAGATGAAACAGGAACCCTGGATCATTTCAGCTAAAACAAACTAAACAATAAATGACATACTTAAGTTTGTTAAATGAGAATGTTAACATTCTCATTTAACAAACGTGTTTTTAATCATTTCCTCTCTTCAAATTGCTAGAGGTGCCAAACACAAGTGTGAGGTATTCCCACTTTCATACTGGTGGTCAAGTAGAAGTCCAGTCCAATGTCTCAACACTTCATCAGAACGAGGTGTTCATGCCATCCTAAAAAATTGGTTTATCATCATTAACAGCCAAACAGTAAACATCTCTGCAGATCGTAATTATTTTGTTAAACATTGCAGCTCATCACCCCTTTGCAGCTGGGATCACAGTACATATTCAGGCTGTAAATACTCAGTACCTTGTACAGACGTTTTGATCCTGGCGAGTGCTGGCGGCCAGCACACGCCGTCTCATTAGCATTGGCTATGCTTCCGTAGATTAGCCATAATTAAACTGTGAAATTGGAGCTGTTACCTTAAGTCAGGACACGGTGAGGACACCATGAGCTTGGTGACAGCGTTGGGCAGGACACTGAGGGCAGGGGGGTGTGGGGGGCTGGCAATGCTGCCATCTTGGCTCACTGCCACAGGTCTTCCCCCCTGCTTTCAGAGAAACAGAGAGTGGCCAAGAGGACATTTTAGCATTGTTGGTGTTAATGTGCCTGTTTTTAACCTTTTTACTGCAGCCAGGGGAAGTCACTCTAACTTCATTCACTTTTCAGTCACCTTTCTCCTTTCTTTGGGACACGTGCTTTAAAAAGCGCAATAAAAACAAAATGCACCTACTTACTGAGCAACATTTAAAAGCCTTGCACACAAGTTTCTCATTGGCAGTTAGTGTCAAGACTTTCTTATGACATGTACATTTTATACCTGCAACGGGAAAAAAGTTATATAGACATGATACTTTTTTGTCTAACTTGCTTTCAAATGATACTATAGTCATTTAAAAGTCCACTACTATGGCTGTTGTTGTTGTATGCTGTTGTTAGTGGCAATGCATTATTGCATCTATTCTCATCCTTGGGAATGGAAGTACATTGTCAGTAACACATTTTATTGCTCTGAGATCCTCAAAGTGAATGATCATTTTTTGCCTCTACTTTGGTGTATATTAAGTGTGTCACGATTTCGATTTTAAATCGAAATTGACCGAGATTAAGTCACAATCTTCAATTTTGAATTAAAAATGGAATCGTCGATGCTGCCACGCCCCCATGTCATGTCTGGTCGGCTTGCCAAGCGGAAAAAAAATATAGAAAAAAACACACACGTGTAGCCTGCTCGAGGTAGTCCATTTCCTGATTGATTCTACAACCACTCCAGTGGAGGTGCTAATGAGCTAGATTACTACACACACAGTAGCAGAAGAACACCAGCTACACACAACGGAGCATACACCGACCGCACTCAGCTTGAGCGAAGCGCTGCCGGCACGAATGAGGTAAAAAACAGGAGTGAGTGGGTTCATTCTCCCGGTTCAGTGACACTACTCGGGTTAATTAACCGGCTCTTCGGTCAGTTCGTCAACACACGTGTTGAAGTGCTGCGAGTCAGTCAACCTCCTCTAACTTAGCTAGAGACAGTCAAAAGTTACCATGGCAACTGCAGATGCAGGAGACCCATCGACAGAACTTGAGCCCCCTCCTCTTTCACTGAAGTCGCCGGTGTGGAAGTATTTTGGATTTCCAGTGAGTTATGGTGACAACGTTCGCGTTGTCGACAAAAAAGCCACAGTTTGCAAGCTCTGCTATGTGCGTGTACCACATTCTTCCACTGGCAGCACGACTAACATGGCAGTTATCTGTGTGGTATATGCTCAACTGTTGGGAAATAGTTTGTTAAGACACTTAGTTGTTGAGAGAAGACTATGGACATGGCTGTTGTATTGTTTTTTGTTTGTTTTGTTGTGAACTTGAATGTCATCTTCTGTGAAGAAGACTGCAGTTACAAAAGAGAAACTAGATGGCAGCTTATAAATATAAGTTATCGTTACATTATGTTGTTAATAAATGTTTTAAATTTGACAATGTAGTGTGGTACATTGCGAACAAAGGTTAGATATTATATTGAATAAAAGTCTAGTCTAAAAATGGCATAGCAACCTGTGCTTTAAAAAAAATAAATGTAAAAATCGAGATTTGAATCGACTCGTGACCTTAGAATCGAAAATGTAATCGAATCGAGGATTTGGAGAATCGTGACACCCCTAGTGTTTATACCTTCTAAAGTTTAAACATTTATAATTTATATTTATAATTAGTAAAATTGACATGGGTGACATCAGATTGAAATCAGTGGAGTGTCCTGTTTAACTGCTACACATCCTTGATCTGAGGTGTTGGTCCTATATGAGATGAATTAGTTAATAGTTAATAGTTGATTTATAAATATATGGATGAATTTGTTGTTAAGATAGATAGAAACAAACCAGAGTATTTGTGATTTCTATTTATTTTGATTGATTTTATTTCAGTCTGATGCAGTCACGGTGCACAGGAACACATGATTCACACATAAACCTGTGAAGTTAAACACCTGAAAACATCCCAAACTAATTAGGGTTCCATACATCAAGTAATACTCATGAAGTGAAGCCAATTCTCTCAGGCTTCTCAGAATCAGTGGTCTTTTCTTATCAGAACAATGGACTGCTGGTTTAAAAAGGAATTCAGTAGCATTACATAATGTTGCATTAAGTCAATTGATTTGTTGTTGTTTAATTGTCATGCTTTCCAGTCTTGACTGACTAACAAGTCACATCCTTGCTTCATGATGACATTTCTGTGCAACAACCATATTTCAACATCCAGTACATTTTCTTGTTGCAGAAACCACATTTTCTTCAGTATGAAGTTGTTAATAATCTTGCCCTGTGCATTCACTTTGAACGTATACTTCTCTCTTGGTTTGTGATGCATTTTGTTGCACCGGTCTCCAATCTAATTGTTTGTCATCCTTTGAGTTTCTCGTCCCTCTCGCTCTGGATTTAGTTTGTCTCAGGTTTACAGTTTATTTAATTTTATTTCTTCTTGGAGTATATTTTATTTATGAAAATACAGTACACTTAAGTAAGATTTTCTGTTACTAAAGAGTAGATAGAGTATATTTAATAAGACAACTGACTGTAAATAGCAGGGGTCATCTAGTCTGGATCAACAGATGTACATTTCCAGGATAAAGCCCAACATCGATGTCAGGATTTGCCCCTCTCCTTCCTCTCTCTGCGTGTTGCTGTTCTCAAAATCACTTCCCTACAGGAAACAACAACAGCCTTCGAGCTAGCAAGCTACATGCTGACAATGGCAACTTTTGAAGAAAATTTGGATGGTGCAGGAAAGCAGGCCTGCTTGGTTCTCTCAGGGAATGATTGTAAAGATTTATAAAGAATATGTTTAGGTCATTTCCTCTCTAACTGGGAGGTTTTGGGACTGATTGGTGGGATTATTGTGGAGGTAGTACACACAGAGATACACTGGTAAGACCCAATGAGGTGTAACCATGTATCAGCTGATTTAAACAGCTCACATTACTGGATTGTGTCAACAGTTAACTTCATTTAATATTTAACATTTAATATTGGATTTTCTTTTGCGGGGTGTAAATGTTCCACCAAAACAAGTTCCCTTCTGAGACTATTTAGCAGAGCCACCGTCACTGCGTCTGGAGCTTAGCGCCGCCCAAGACCATTGGGATTGGTTTAAAGAAATGTAAACAACCCCTGTCTGTTTTTTTCCCTGAATGTTTCTCTGGTGAAGCCAGACCTTAACGCTCAGAAACCTAAGGTCATTTTTACAGTTCATTGTCCGTCTGGTTTTATTTTCTAAAAAAGCTTGTAAAACATCAACCCTGTTGTCTACAGTCAATCTATAAACATCATTTTTTTCAGGACAAACTGGGCTATTAGAATAGTTGTGCTGCAGTGAGGTCACTTGAATGTAAAAAAAGGTTGTATGACCTTAAAGACAAATAAATAAATAAAACGGAACATGAATCTCACAGATATATATTGATATCACAGACAGATCAATAAAAGCCAAGCCAATCTCCTGTCTAAATCAGTTCCCATATGTATTAGGAGTCACACTGTGAAGAAATAAACATTATAACTTATACAGTTGACTAAATATATACATTTTTTCAAAAAAAGTCCAGACGCTTTTGCCCTCATGACATTCACTTATGCCAATAATCAAATAATAATGTCATATTTATTGAAATCACACACACAGCAATGTTCTAAAACAGTTCTCCTATATATTTGGAGTCTTGCAGTGCAAAAATAAACATAATGAACATTATAACTCATGTCAAAGGACAAACTATTTACATTTCTTCAAAAAAGGCCCAAATTTATGCCACATCTCAAAACATTCTTCTCTGTAGAACGGTAATAAACTGGAGTGATCCATCTTTCACTCTATAGCCTTTGTTCTCGCTTGGATTCGCTGGAGCGATCTATCTTCTTCACCCGATATACTCTTTGTATGACGGACCTGCCTTCCCATTGGTTGAAAGACATCAACACAATCTCGCAAAGCATCATGGGATATTCAAAATGGCAGCTAGCATCGAGCTAGCGGCAAAAATGACGGAAAATTGATAAATTATGGACATCAAGTGGATAAATCTTGGATATAAGCGTTTGGATTTATTGCTGAACAACTCCGAAAAGAGGCACAACTTCCAGGCTGGATAGAAAACCTTCTGTAAAGGCTACAAAGACACCAAAGACACCCCCGTGATGGCTAACTCCTTAGCTTTTAGCAGCAAAAATCGGTAAGTTTCTACATTAAACCGTTATCAAATTATCTAAATATTAATCAGAGGTGCCGTTGTTCGTCGCCGACGACGCGGTCGGGCTCAGTGCTGCCTCAGCTCTGGCAATGCGAGACGAGGTCTATTCAAAAACAAGTTATAAAGGTCCACTTTGTCACGGGTCCAGGAAGGTTGGAGTCATCATTAAAGTCTAAGAACTCCAGAACTGCATACACAAAACCTATTTCTGTATTAACCTTTGTTGTGTAGCCAAGTTCATCACTTGGCTCTGATAAAACTTGGTTTTCTGTACATCAGAGATATAGCTACATGTTAGCATCTTTGAAGCTTCACAGGACTCATTAAAGAGGTATTAAATTGCAAGGTGGTGTTATGTTCTATGTTCTACCACACCAATATTGGCTGGGGGGGGATACAAAAAAAACTACAAAAACACTGGAACCTATATCTGTACTGTGTATTTATAATTCTGCATCCCTGGTTTCCAATAAAAATACATCTAAAAAAGAGGTATTAAATTAATTAACTACAGAGAGAGAAACTTAGAGTTGGATCATACAATCTTGTACAGCCTGTGTGAGGTGTGGAGCCTGACTGACCCATGAGGTGATTGGTTCTTTTCAAATCTTCATAAGGAGCCAGGCCAGAATATATATATACAAACCAGTGTTTTTCAGTTTAGTTTTTTATTATTACTCTATTATTACCATTTGAATAATGGACCAAATAGTGGAAGATTGTTGCTTTAAAATCAGATCAATTCCATTTAGTTTATATGGAGTGACTTATATGATCGTAGTGAAAGCGTATGGAACACGGCCGACAGCAGTGAGGCCAGATTTCTGAGTGTTTCTGTGCCCGGCGAGGAGGACAAGTGAGTTTCAAGCTGCGCTCCTGCACGCCACAGAAATGCCTGGCGGCCATGTTTAGTCAGGAGGCCGTCCCGCTGGAGTTGTGCATTTAAGGGGCGTGTGGGATGCAGTGGGAAGGGGGGGGGAGTATGTGGGAGGAGGGGATTTGGGCCCAGGGGGTAGTTGTCATGACGATGACGGGTCTGGACCGATGGGGTGCAGCTAATGATGAATAATTATGCATGTTTTTTTTATTAATATTGCTGTTCTTTTTTTCCCTCCTCCTGTTGTGAAAATTGTGACCTCGCCCCTGATTTCCTGGGGTTTGGAAAACAAGAAATGACTTTGATGAATGGAGACTAAATGGTGTTGCAGAGAATTTAGTTAGCTGTAGAAACAACACTCCCCTCAGGCAGGGTCGCTGCCTCTTTGTAATATGTGCTCTCCGGGTCACATGTATTTAATATTCCACGGCTGGCTGTTTGCAGCCTTGCCAAGTGCAGCTAATGGCACGGTGCTAGCACAAGCTAGCACGGTGAATGAATGCGGGTGCTGAGCTCCGCCAATGATTTTACAGTAAGCACACATTATAGCAGGAAAGTTGTAGTTAATGTAAAAAATGATTAAGTCGAACAGGAACCCCACATTGGGATCGTAATCAGTCTGCTAATGAAGGTGATCTAAAACCTGAAGGCTGAACTGCTTTTTGTGTATTTTAATTTACATAAGAGAACTCAAATATGACTACAGGACTGTCAGAGATGAAACAAGTAAGGTACCTGCCATATCTGAAGATTTACATATAGTATCTGGGTGTGTTTAGTCACTTAAGGATTTTGATGCCTCTAAGGATCCTTTAAATTGTGTTTTGCCAAAATTACAAAACAAGTACATTATCTCATTGGCCTCTCATGGTATCTTTCCCTACAGATTGAATTTGAGATGTGTCTCTGAGCATCATTGTTGAAAAAAAATGTCCTTCCAAGGTAATGGCCTCATCTTTCACTGTGAACACTTTCATTGGAAGTACTCTCTACTAAAGAACCAGTTCATATTTTTGTAATTACTGTGAACTAATCATTTCAAGGTTAAGGCTGGTTTCTTATTGTCAAAAAACTTGATAAAGAGACCAACGCTAATACTTTCTGAATGCCTACCCTGTATGGCATTCATCCCAAGCCCATTGGTTCCTACTGAAGACTTGAATCTCTAAAAAAACAATTCACAAATGCATGCGTTCATTGTTTGAAAAAGGCTGTTTAATTTCCTGAAGCAGCTGGACACTGTAGTTTTTAGCAAACATTACTCAAACAGGAGGAAATAGTACATTTGTTTAAGTTTAAGGTGGCTTGATGTGTTTAATTTTTGGATAATAGAGCTCTATGGTACAGACGAAGAAGATATATCAGTCTTTAGCAATACTTTGGTATTTTGGTCTTAAATAGGATTTTCTGACAAAAAGAAAAATATACAATATCGCCATACCTTTTAAGGATCAAATCACCAAAAAAAAAAAAAAAAAAAGCTTGCATCTCAACAACTATTGAAGGGATCACAATGGAAGAAGAAGAAGTTCATCGTACAATAAAGTCCCATATGGGTTTCTTTTAAAATGAAAAATAATAAGACCTAGTTGTACATGATAACGAAGCTTTGCACATCTAGCTCCCTCCCACTATCACTCTGTCTTTTTCTCTCTCTATCTCTTTAACCAAATGCTGGTGTAAAGCCACGAACAGCAGTCTTGTTTGGTTGCCGCTCATTTAACCTCCAGGTTTTGCTTCCTTTCAGCTCTCATGTACATCAGTCCCTCAAACGCTCCCTGAAAGAACTTTCGATCTGCTCCCCTTTCACTATTAGCCTTCCAATTTTAAGGAACATTTCAGTGGGGCAGAGCTGAATGTTGAAAAGGAAAATATGTGCAGGCAAACATGCACTACGTACATACACACACGCACACACACACGCACACACACACACACACACACACACACACACACACACACACACACACACTGGCAGCCAGCAGGCAGACGTGTGGGTGATTGAATGTGAGGGAGAGCTGAGACGACAAGCGTAGCATTCACCTTGATCAACTGCCTTTTCCCGGCTTTGAAGCGCGGTGCATGCTAACGCTGCTGCTCTATTTCAACAAGCTAATCTGGGCAGAGTGTCTCACACACACGCACACTCACACATACACACATTGTTGCTGCATTCGGAAGCTCTGTGCATGAGGATATCTGTAGGTTTTTCTGGTTTGTGTGAGGGGGTAACTCCGACACATTTGGTTTGCAGTTGGATGTATTAAAAGCAGATAATGAGAGCTAATCAAATAAACATATGATAATTGTTAATCCTAGTTTAAGGTGAATACTACTTTATGGACAACTGATGAAGAGGGCATCATAGTCAGTAGTCTGGTGTAGAGATGGTAACATATTCTCTTCTTGTCCATTTGAGTAATCCATTTGCTTGCTAAATCACAATGGGTGGTGTTTTTGGTGCATTACCCTCACTCTTTGGACTGGAGTAGGGCTAAATCTGATTTTCATGTAGCCCAGGATAGTCAGATTGTTGCTAATTGGTCAAGGTTAGGAAAAGATCAAGGTCATATTTGACTGACTGTTGGCAGGATAAGATCCTAAAAATGGAACAGGATACACATGAATATGATACAATGTTGGGAAACTGCAGATAAGAATCCTCTTTGAACGTTCTAAATGTTCTTTTAGATAGATAGATAGATAGATAGATAGATAGATAGATAGATAGATAGATAGATAGATACTTTATTGATCCCCAAGGGGAAATTCAAGGTCCCAGTAGCTTAAAGACATCACACACAACATACAAATACATCACAAACAGGATGATAAAAAGCAAATCAACATGAGTAGTATGGACAATAAAATAAAATAAATACTAAATAAAATAAAATTTAAACAAATAAAAAACCCACATGAATGTACTAAGGGAGGTATAAGCATGAGACGCCTGCAGTGACAGGGCAGGAATTGACCCTGTGATTCAGGATGAGAATGTGTGCACTACCACCATGACGGTGGTAGTGCAAATAGGTCCAATAGTGCAAGGATAAAGTCTAGAGACCAGCATTAAATATGGACAATATAAGAGAATATACTTTATGCAAACTTCTTACAGTAAGAGCACTTCCAATGCCGTGACAGTAACCCTCCATGTTGGCTGCAGGCGTGTGAGAGTTGTGTGGCAGCACTGCACAGCTATTAGATATTTATTTGTCACACTGAGGGAAGAAAACAATCCACTGGGACCCACAAGCAGATGTAAAAACGACTTTAATGATGTGAGAAAAGTCATTGTTATCACCTTCCCCTCAGTCTGCATCTCATAAGAAAATAACCCTCAATTTATTTCGCAGAGCTGTGAGGCATCCTCCTCACAGCGGCGAAGATCGCTGATAAAGGTGATGGTTGAGGGGGATCCATCCATCCTTCTCTCCCTCCTTCCCTCCCTCCATATCTGCAACCTGCCTCTGCTACAGAAAAGTCTCCATTTGATGTGTGTGGAGGCAGAGAGACAGAAAACATTTCTCTGTGCTTCCAGACAAAAGCCAGCTCCCTCAAAATGTCATTGCTTTCTCAGCCAGGTGGCAGACACATTCAGCCCTGAACTGGTCAGATTGAGTTGTTGAAATAAGTGTGTTGCCTTGATGCTGTCATGCCCAGTGACTCAAAATGAATATCTGTCAGAGTGCATGCTGGTATGTTATTTGTATTCGGTACAACAATATCTGATTAAATACATTACCAATATATAATGTAATATAGATTTTAGAGTAAATAGCATGACAACATGGTAACATGTTCTTTTTTGCAAAATAACTACACACATTTACATAGCCATACTGGAATAATGAGGTTAATCTGCAGTAGAAACAGTTCATGTGAGGACAGAAATGTATTCAATTGCATCACATTTGAATACTAGCCTTTAGCTAGGGCTGCAAGATTTGGAGAAAAAGTCATATTGCGATTTACAATGCTGCGATTGTGATATAATGGTATCATGAGTTTAATTGATTATCAAGGAAAATGCAGAAAATAAGCTACTAAAATGTTAACTTTTTTTTTTTTTACCAACACAGAGTTAAACAAGCATAAGAAGAAATACATAAACAAAAATGTGCAATACAAAAATACAAATTCTTATTGAATTAATAACTTGTGTATGCCCTTATAAACGATGATATTCAAGATGGGTGTAATATACCAACTAGTGATTGAGTTACAAAATATAATTTGTACATCCTTTAAGGTCTGCATGCTCTGAAACCCTCTACACTTCTACACTGGCATTAGTGAGATCGAGAACGGCAGGTGCTGATGAGAAGAGCGACTGCCGGTGATCGGTTTAGGAGTTAGCGTAGCGGCTGACTGTGTGAGGGAAAAGCCAGAGGGATGTAAGGTTATGTAATCACACAGAGTGACATCATGATTGCGATTAGATTAATCGTGCAGCCCTACCTGTAGCCACCCTTTACCCCTTTATCAAAGTCCAAAATGATGAAATAGATAATTTGCCAGTGTCTTCCAAAACATCCCAAAATGAATGTTTCAAAAACAATTCATAATGATCTTCCACCTCTATGCCTAAGGTCTGGTTACATTTAGGAAAGTAAAACTTAAGTGGTAAGGGTTAGGAAGAATGGTGGTCATGATTCAGGTTAGAGACAGTTAAAAGATACACTGACTGTTGCTAGGAAATGGGAAATAAATTAAGGTCACAAACTTTGTACACAATCGCCTTAGTTGCTCATTAAACCGTTGATACTCTTGTAGATGTTTTAGGTTCGAGACAGGGGACAACAGTCAGCGCATGGTACCTTTAAGCTCTCAGGGTGTGATTGGACTGGTGAAATGGAGCTTACAGACGACCGGCTGGCAGTGATGCAGCTCTGGTCGAGGCTGTCAGGAGAATTGTTTTATGCTCGTCTATCTGACTGCAGAGGGAAGACAGTTACATCAGCCTCCACTGTCATGCCATTTTCCAGCTTGTGAAGTGAGCTTAGCTATAGGTACAAGACAGTGTGTGTGTGTGTGTGTGTGTGTGTGTGTGTGTGCATGTGTGTGTAATAAAAGTGAGTCAATAGAAAGATATAGCCCCAAGCAGCAATTTGAGGATTCTAACCCCTTTTTCACTCAATACTGGAAACATTTCAAAATGTTGTCATTTATTGTCCAAAAGGCTGTTTTGTAGTCTATTGAGTTGTAAGTGTGAGTCAAATTTGACATAAGTAGGGCTCACAATGTGAGGGGGACGGCCCCTCAAATAATTAACTCAGGTTGATTGTAAGCATTACCACATTATGTCCAGTTATGGTACCAGGTTTCATGTCTTTATCCAGCTCATAGCAAATTGAGCAAAAGCATAAGATGGCAGATAATGATGAATAAGCCACACCCACTTGCACCAATCAATATGTTCGTTCAGATTTTGGTTAATACTTACCCCCAGAGTCTGTGCACCAAATTTGGTGAGATTGTGTCCCGCAGATTTTAAGGAATACATTTTTGGTATTTGGCCAAATAACGTTGCTTTTGTGAAAAATAGGTTAGTTATTCATTTTAGCAATAATTTCCTGATACCCTGAGTAGCCTACCTCAAGATTTGGTCTGTAATGTACTGTATGTTCATGTTACAAGGCAAAATACATTTATTAACTTCAAAGTAAAGCATTGCTGTGTTTTTTGTCATATTGCAATAGCCTGTTTACACCGATTATATACCAAACAACTAATCAAAACTGATACTGTATGATAATAGATAAATGAATCAGAATAACATTTTACATGCTTTAAATTTCTTATATATAGCTATGCAGTGTTCTGAGCAGCCTGGATGGAACGCAGCAGGTGATACAACACTCATTAGAACCACCAGAGACTTGACCTGGACTAGAGCTCAAAGACTTGACACTTGACCTGGACTAGAGCTCAAAGACTTGACACTTGACCTGGACTAGAGCTCAAAGACTTGACACTTGACCTGGACTAGAGCTCAAAGACTTGACACTTGACCTGGACTAGAGCTCAAAGACTTGACACTTGACCTGGACTAGAGCTCAAAGACTTGACACTTGACCTGGACTAGAGCTCAAAGACTTGACACTTGACCTGGACTAGAGCTCAAAGACTTGACACTTGACCTGGACTAGAGCTCAAAGACTTGACACTTGACTTGGACTAGAGCTCAAAGACTTGACACTTGACTTGGACTCTAGCTCAGAGACTTGACACTTGACTTGGACTAGAGCTCAGAGACTTGAGACTTGACTTGGACTAGAGCTCAGAGACTTGAGACTTGACTTGGACTAGAGCTCAGAGACTTGAGACTTGACTTGGACTAGAGCTCAGAGACTTGAGACTTGACTTGGACTAGAGCTCAGAGACTTGAGACTTGACTTGGACTAGAGCTCAGAGACTTGTGAGCATCTCTTGTGTGTGATGTGTTTCCATGTACAAGTGAGATCCTTTGAGACACCCAGACTCCATAGTGGAACAAGTGTTCTTTCATTTATTAGCAATACCACTAGTGAAAATACTCTACTACAAGTAATATTCCAGCATTTAAATATTAGCAGTAAAATGTTCTCAGTGATTCAAAATGAAAATACTAATAGTGAATACAAGTATGGAGTGTAGTTTTACTCTGGTGATTCATTGACAGTTTTGATAGTTTTATGTCTTCAAATCAGTTTAAGAAGGAAAAGAAAGACGGAGGAGCTGAAAGAATGAGAGGAAGTAGGAATTTACGTTTAGAGAAGGAAAATGAAGAACAAAACACCTGGAACAATGACGGAAATATGTTTAGGACTTTATCCTTGTATCCCTGACAAATTGTGATATGTTGTATTTTATAGATATATATATATATATATATATATATATATATGTCAATAAACCAAACCATAAAAAAGAAAGGAACAAGGATTGACACAGACAAACAAATATGGAAAGAAGAAAGAAGGGAAAGGAGGGAAGAAGTAAAACAAAGAAAATATTAGTGATATTATGTCATGTTTAAGTCACCAGTGACTCCAGCCACCGGATAAATGTGGTGGGTTAAAAGGTACAGTAGTCAGGAAAAAATAAACCACAGATTTTAGTTACTGTACTCTCAGCCCGTGTTTATTACCTTTACCATAAATAATAGAGAACATCAGTTATGTTTTCATCTTGCAGTTAAAAGCGATGGTGTGCAAAAGGCTCCTTCTTTCTCAGGGAAAAGTACAATATCTTTCTCTAAAATGTAGTGTACTGAAGTAAAAGCAGAAAGTAAAGCACTAGCTCTGCAGACTTTCCGTTGCAGTTTGTCCGTTATAATATGTAACTGTATGAAACACCCTGTCACAGTCAGTTTGTCACTCAGCCCAGATGTTATGCTCGCTAACTGTATGTTAAAGATTTATGTCTCAGGGAGCGTCAGGGCTGAGGGGCTACCATATCATGCGGATGATGGCTCTTTTGTCTTGGGTGTCATCCCTAAAGACAAGGCGAGCCGGGGCAGGACGGTCGGCCACAAGAATCCAAAATATGTTGCAACGCACAAAGGACATCAGTATGGTGGCCTGGGCTGAATGAGCATTCGTTTTGGTGAGAAACAAGAGAGAGAGGCTTTCATTTTGTATCCATCGGTGACCGTTTGAATATCAAACAAGTTATTTGCGGGTATCCAGGCGATGGCCAATGACGGCCTCTGATGTTGCTTCCATCTGACAGAGCTGACGGCGGAGTTTAGGTCCATGTCGCTATGAAGCCGTCAGACAAAGAGGCAGACACGTCTGTTTTTAGGGTTTTGAGATGATTGATGTTTTCCGAGCTCATTATGAGGAGGTCTAAAACCCTCTGTTCATCCATAGTTAATAACAGCAGAAACTTTGTCACTCTGGGTGTTCTGTGGGGCATCAAGTGATAGCAGAAAATAAAATCAAACAGAGTCATGCAGAGAAGACAACTTTATGGTCAGTATCAATCTTAATCTATTACACATCAGAACTGATGAACGTACTTAAGTAGAGCATGGAAACTTATTGGAAAAGAAAAAAATATTTACAGCGATGATTCCTGAAAATCACTACAAATTTTATTTCTCTAATGTTGCTTGAGACCACCTTGAAGGTGGTAAAGGTAGCATTTACTAACTATGAATAACTTCAGAGGTAATGAGACATGAGTCTGATTAGTGCAAACAAATGTGAACATCACTGTGCAGGTATCAGCCTTTCACATTACATGTCACATGTTGTACTTGTATTGGATTTGGAAGGGAATCTGCTGGATTTCTTTTCTGCACAAAAAGGGAAGAGGATGATTTTCTTCATATCAAACAAACTTAGCTCTTTTTGTAATCAATACACACTTGTCACAGCATAACCAACCCTGGGAACTTGATTGCTCTCGCTACGTATAGGATTATTATTGCAGAGCTTGGTTTTACTCGTACATTTGTAAACTATGAACTGAATCATTACCCGCCGACTGGTAAAGGTGAAGGTGCGGCCTACCTGTTTTCTTCTCGCCTCGGCACGTCCTCGCGGCCTGTCCTCGCCCCAGCAGTCTCAGCTCCTTCGCGCTCCTCTTCCTTCCTTCGCCACTCACTTCACAGTTCATTTGATAAACATTGAAGATGCTGACATAACATAACATAAAACTGGTAAAGGGGGAATCGTCAGTTAATGCTGACTTCTCCGTCAAACTCTCAATCCGGTTTTCAACTGCCCCACCTTCTCCGTCCCACCCTCTCTTCAGCTTCACGGCACAGGTAGAACAGACCCACAGCCGGCTAATGAAAACTAACAGACTAGCTTATGACATGACTTTCTTTAGTACAAGATTTTTGCACTGATGTAATTTCTATTACTCATATGTCAGTTGTCTTGACCACCATCTAAATGTAGTTAAAACAACATATCTTCAAATAATGAGTGAAGATAAAATGGTGGTGAATTAAAATTGCTTCTTATTCACAGCAGGAATTCAAGACCCAACCTTATTAATGTAAGTGCATTGCTCTAACAGAGATTGTTTTTTATGTTAAATACATTTAATTTTGTCTGATTACCTGCAGCACCATTAAAAAGCTGTTTTGGTCTAATTTTCACTAAAGAAAGCAAGTAGCATTCTTTTGATGTTTAATCAAAAGTCGCCCAATACTGATTGAATTACGTTTTATCTGCCATAATGCAAATATATTGTGGATTGGCAGTGGATAGATACAGTAATTTCATAAGTTGTTAAATATTAAGCAAATACTAAACTGTACTCTGTACACATCCATTTTTCAAGTCATTTAGCTTTACATATGATGGACAGGATCTGTGTTTGTACTGTAGCTCTCTCTAAGGATACCATTAAATATTCTATGAACACTGATAATCTTGTAATTTTGCCATTTGTAATAATTGTATGCCATTTGTAGCCTACAAATGTTAAAACATATTGGTCACATGATGAGTTCTTGATTCCCTTCGTCGTCATTGAGCAACACAAGGAATGAAACCCCCAACCACAATCCTATTAGTGCCTTGCTCTACATTAAGCTACAAATCTATTTGCAGCTATAGAGTAAGACATCCTTAAACAATCTCACTGTCCCATTGTTACAGAGGATCAGGGCAGGAGCAATATAAACCAACATAAGAGATTCTGCTAACATATACGAACTTGAACATGTAGGGAGACTATTCACCATGAGCACAATGCTCCATTTAAACAAATCTATTGCTGTCAGATCTTTGTAAAGTGTGGTACAAATCGCTCACAGCGCATCGGCTCCTCCACTGGCCTCTTGTACATAGAAAAAGCTACACTACGTTTCATGTATGCCAGCACCATTAGCACCATTGATAACTCTATATGTGTGTGTGACTGTGGCCTTGTTAGGTGCGTTGTGTGGAGGTGTTTACCAAATACAATGTAGCTCAGTGTCCATGTAAAGACCTTGTTCACAAAAGTAAATTAAAGGAGTGATTTACTACAGTTTCTCAGTTATGCATTTTCAGGATTTTCCCGTATCAAGGACTTCACTGTCGCTCATGCTTCATGCTGCTTTGTAAAATGTACCCAATGATTCTAGGTTTAACTTTACAAAGGTTGCAGAAAAATAGCCCTTGACAAGGTGTGTCATGGTGTGGCATATGCAATCAATGTTGGGATGCAATTGCCAAAAAGTGAGTTAGTTGAACTGTTAACCTGATTAATGTAAGTATTGTCCAGTATTCATTCTCCTCTTAGCTTTGGTTTGGTCTTCACATAGTCTGACTGCCTGGATGTAGACTGTTGGTAAAAGCTTGTCATTGGTCCCCTATTTCAGACAGAATTATTCTCCCTTTCCGCTATCTATTTTACAAGGGCATTGGAGCTGCATCCTGGGCTTAGTGGCGTGCAAGATAATTGTTATTGGTTTAAAGAAATACAAGCAAGACACAGCTTTTTTTTTCAGGCCCCCAGGAAGTGCACCGGGCTTTGAAGCCAAGGTGTCGTATTGGCCAAAAGGTGGAATTGCAACTTCTGTGTCCATCAGCGATGCCCTGTGTGCCACAAAGACATTTCCCATAGACTTATATGGCGAAAGAGACGTCTGTAAAACAGTGGATACATTTGTTTGAGCATCACATCCCCCGCAAAATGACTAGTTGAACTATCAGAATTTGATTATTGGTCTGATAACATTTGGAAAGTCTAGAAGAGCCACACCATGAAATCATTTGATCCCCATTCAGGTTAGTAGAGCGCTAAACCGGTAGTAGCTGGCTTGGCCGGTTGAGGTCTCTAATGCGCCTGCTCTATGGGCCACACGGTGCGGAAGCAGTGCCGATCATCCGGGTAATTTAATATGCGGAATTTGAACTTTTTTGGCTTCATGCACCACTGAGCAACTCTAACAGGAATGAACGGGGCTCTTCCTCAAACACTGTATCCAGTTTGTTTTTATACATTCATGTTTTTTTCCCCCTATAACAGAATGATACCATGACCATACTCCAGCGCTGACACAGCGCAGTGGAGATAGGTCTAGCAATGCAAGAATAGGTCTCCACCATCTCCTGAGGAAAATAATCTGGCTCTTTAACTGATATATGCTCAAAGTTATTATATCCACTGAAATATTAATTATTGTTACACTAGTACAATGTACACTGTATGGCACTACTGTAAACTGTACTGTTATATGGTTTCTACAGACACCTCAGGCCAATCAAATCAGTATTTTTCATAGCCGTTTATACTAAGGAATAATGTATATGCGTAATGAATCAATACCTACATTTAACTGAAGCTCAGTATGTTGAAATTAATCGATGGAGAGTTCAGAGAGTCAACGCGTTTCTACTGAGGCTGTGACTGTGTGTGAATAAGGTGGTTATACCTTCTCTATCATAAGATGTTGTTTTAACTGTAATGCAGACAGAATGAGTGAGAGCAGGTAAAGGTGGGAGGTGGCGGTGGTGTGTGTGTGTGTGTGTGTGTGTGTGTGTGTGTGTGTGTGTGTGTGTGTGTGTGTGTGTGTGTGTGTGTGTGTGTGTCTCTGTGTCTGTGTGTGTTTTTGGGGTGTAGCTGTAGAGAATAAAAGCCTGACGGGAAGCGATTTTCTTGCTGCTAAAAGGGAAAGGAAATGAAATATTGGTGCCCAAAGCTCCCTCAACGCTCTCTCTTCCACTTCGGTTAGCTTGTGTTCAGAGCATTGAGAGTCAGATAGGTGGGGGTCTAGAGAAGTACTAAGGGGGGGTGGGGAGATACAAACTGAAAGAAACTGACCCCTCCCACACACACACACACACACACACACACACACACACATACACAGAGCAGAGCAGGGTCCTCTTTGCCTGCTACCTCCAGCTGTCGCCAAACGGGACAAAAGGAGGTGTGGGGGTGTTTGTGAAGGAGTTGGGGGGGGCGGTTGAATAGAAAGATAAACTAAAGAGCCCCCCCCCCCCCCATCAACACACACAGACACACACAAGGTCCTTGTCATCTGCATTAGGCAGCATCTCCACTCTTTGCCCCCTCACTTTCTTTTCTAAGCCGAACTGCACACAGTGCTACGATGGGAGACGCACGCTCTCTTTTAAACACACTGACACACACACACAACCATACACATGTGCTAAACAGACACTTGCAGACTCATTATTATTATATGTATATCCATGCACGATCCATGCGCAATGTCTCTTTGCATTATAAACAAAAAACATAAATACACACACACACACACACACACAGACACACACACACAGACACACACCAACCTTAAACTAGGATTATGGTCGCCGTGGTGTTTCCTGCGTGAGGTGCGTGAGCCATAAAATGACGTCACCACAGCTGTCACAGCGTTATCGCAGCGTGTGGTCGTGCACCTCTGAATTTTGGTAACTCGGTGTGCGTGCGCTGCGCTTTCAGTTTACAGCAACGAGGTCGGCTAGGAAGTTAATGTTTGTTTGTTTGTTGTTGTTGAAAGCGCAATATGTGTCAAACCATTCTGAATTGTGGTGCTGCAGAGACATCCCAGCCTCCAAATCGTATTCTACAGACTAAAGAAAAAAATCTTTGTTTGGTACAGATCCTCGCAAAAATCACACTATAATAATTTCAAAAAATATATTTTAAAATTTTTCAATGAATATAACGATACAAAAATGATCATTCCATCCAATACATGAATCATATCGCAATTTCAGTCAAAATAATTTTAGATTAGATTAGATTAGATTAATTAGATTATTTCCCTCAGTAATTATGATCAAACAAAAGCTATGATAGAGAAACTGTAAAACATCATGAGATAATCTATTTATATAAGGCCAATAGCATTGATTATTTAAGATTAAAAAATACGTTTGTTGTTGATATTTTTCTACCACCCCGCTATGAGCTGAGTAGGATGTTTTACAGTTAAAAAATAGCCTTGTCCGTGCCCTCTGATGGACTATATAATGGCGACACTTTTTCCAAATCAGCTAAAACATATTTTCAACATTTCTGTACTGCAATTTCTTGTTACTTGTTAGCCAACATATTGTTTTCGTGATAAGCTCAAATCCGAATCGGTATGATCGTATTTGTATTCATCGTGAGTGGAATTCACATTATTCACATGAAATTGTGCATTTTCTAAAAATATGATTGATTAAATTGTTAATGTAGATGATTATTGTCCAATGATGACTAGACAGACTGGATGTTATATGGCATTATAGCCATTGCTCGTATCCTTTCACAGCTCTTGACAGCTCTTGATATTAGCCTGAGTTTTCTAACTATGCAAAACATCTTCTTGATAAAGCCCAGTCCCAAATAGTCTTACAATCTCATTAAAGTCAAGTTGTAGAAGAAAACACTGCAGTGCCAGTGGAGATAAGTCTGCTTGTATCGAGCAGCAGTTTCTTGGCAGCAGACGACTGATCTGCCTGAAGATATTCCCACTAGTTTACATAAAATGAATGTCGCCACACTGACAAAATGATTTGAATGTGTTTGAAGCAAAACAAGATTTTAATGCTCAGCGTAAGTTTGAATTAGTTGAGGAATGTTTTTGCCACACCGCTTTCCTTTCTCCTCTCCTCTCTTCTTTTCCTCCCAACCTTTTCCTTCTGCTCCTCTTCCATTCGCTCTACCACTCCTTGTTCCTTTCCTTTTTCGCCTCCTTCCTTCCATGCTCTCCTTTCCTCTCTCCTCCCTCTTCCCCCCCCGCCTTTCCTCTCTTGTCCTCACCTCCTCTTCTTCCTCCTGTCGGCAACATGTGGAGCCATCGCCATGGCAACGAGGGGAGGTGACATGTGCTGTAGACAGGCAGGGAATGGAGGGAGGGATTGGAGGAATATAAGGAGGAGCCCCACAGTGCACTTTGTAGTCTCTCTCTCTCTCTCTGTGGAAGTGTAGGAGGCTGCTGCTCCTCTTACCGCGCTCCTCTCTGAGCGTCAAGGAAAAGACTGTAGAGAAATCTGTTGGTGCATGTTCTCTTTTTGCAACGGATGAGATGTGAATGGCAGAAAAAAAGAAGGAGGAGGTGCAGAGGAAGCTGGGAAACTTTTTTTTTTTTTTCAAAGGAGAGAAAGCAGAGGATGGGAGGTGATGAAACTCCCTCTCTCTCCCACTCCCTCTCTCCTCCTCCTCCTCTGCCGCCGGTGTGCTGCTGTCTTGAGTCGGTGGTGTCGGAGCAGCCGACCTGGAATGGGAAATAGACGCAGGAGGAGGTGTCCGTTGCATTACCTCACCATGGATTTTTGGTAGGATTTAATTGTTGTTCTGCATGCTAATGTGCTCTAGTTTTCCTTTTAACCTTCTGCTGCTGACTTTCCCTGCTGCCATTTATCCCAAAATCTTTATAAAAATGCCAAAGAAGATGAGTCTTTCCTGCTGTCGCTTTTCTCTTCCTTCATTCCTCTATTGGATTGAGGAGTGCGTTCTACACACTTTGCGCACAGTCCCTTTTATTAGATTTTTATTTTAAATATTGCATATTATAATTTGTTACAGCCATATTCATTCAGCCTATTTTGTGTCAAAATGCTTCAATATATTTTAGAAATTGAGTAGTCCCAGGCAAAAGTAAAATGTTTGAGGTGAGCGGGCGATGGGAGTATCCGTGGAGTTCAAACACTGATTGACGGCGCGCCCTGCTCCACGGGCTTCATGCAGCTGCATCTCACCCTAACATTGTCATAACATTCACTTTAATGGGATTCACCACTGTTTTCATTTTCTCCTGCTGCGGCTTCGCACTGCTGGAGAGTAAATTTTATCCTAATTTGTATGCAATGTGTGATATCACAGACAAAGAAATGAGGGGAATGAAAAACATAAAAAAGTGAAATTAATAGTCCTTCTGTTAAATTTGTAAATGAAAGTCCATAGCGGTGAAATAAATGTTGGTATTTTGTAGCATGTTTTGCGATTTTGGTTTTATAAATAGGTGTGAGGACTTTCGCTTATGTGTATTTGTGTGTGTGCAGTGTGCACACAAGTGCAAGGGCGTACTGTGTTTGAGTATGTGTGGGTGTCTGTTAAATCAAATGCAAATGTGTACAAGTGTATCATGTAAGTGTATCAGTTGAAAAAAACAATTTGCATATCAGAATGCGTGTACCTGTGTGCATTTTACACACAGACACATCTACTTAATTACATGTGCAGCTGTGTGTGTGCTTTCTGTGTGCTTGTTTGCTGAAAGGTTTTGTTAAAACCCTGGCTGAACTTTTTCAAAGCCCCGGGATGAATCAGAGGTGAGGGACAGATCTTTGTTTCCTGCAGCAGCAGTCGTCATGGAGGAAAACAATAGCCGGTCGCCGCTCTCCCTCTGACCTTTTTTCACCCATTCTGAATAAGCCAGAGCTGTGCAAATCCATCTGCCTTTTGTTTATGTGAGCCTGGCTAATCCACAGCCCCCTTCACACACACACACACACACACACACACACACACACACACACACACACACACACACACACACACACACACACACACACACACACACACACACACACACACACACACACACACACCAACCAGAAGACCTAACCCCTCCACCGTCAAACCTCCATCTCAAATCCACATACCAAGAAACTACACCCACATTTATTTTTTAAAACGTCTTTAATGATTTTAGAGACATATTCTTCAGAAGTAAGAGCTGCAAAGCAATTAATGTAAATAGATGAATTAGAATGCTACCTACACATTAATAAGAGTGGATATAGCTGGTCAAAGGGGAGCCAGAAATTGAATCAAAAAACCACCAGAGGAGGAATTAAATATCCCAAAACAATTTGTAATGATACACTTCTCTTCCCTCTCTTTTTGAGGGTTTCTCTTGTATTTCCCTCCTGTTCAAAGATGCCCGTCTCTCTGTAGAGAGTGTGTCTGATATGCTGAAAAGGGCTGAACCTAGCAGAGTGTACAGCCAGCCAGCCAGCCAGCATCCTTGACGGGCTATGTTAATGCTTTTCAGAAATAAGTCAGGAGGAGCTGCACACTGTATGTCAAATCACGTTTGCCTATGCGAAATGAAAAATTTGCAAGTACAATCGCTTTTGCTGGGGCAGATGGACAATAGAGGTGGAGGCATAAAAGGAACACCCTTCTCCCCTATGCCCCTTCCAAGAATAGATTTAATCGAAACGTCTGATTTTCCTCCAGAAACAAACAGGTTTTTCCTGCATCATATGATTAAAGAAAATTGACATCTAAGTCAGGATTGATCCAGATTGATGTCTGGAGTGCTATTTAATTATGGCTGTGTTCGTTTTAGCTACAAAATCAACAGAAACAACATTCTGATTATAATCCTAGATTATTCCTTTTTTCCTTTAATCATACCAAAAAACACAAATGTTACATTTCCTTTAATTTTTCTCCGCTGGGATGCAGTTCTCCATAGTGTTTGCAGCTCTCTGCATCAAGCATGTAATTTCATTAAAAGTGTGAAGCCACAGGAGGGAGAGTCAGGAAAGGCCTCATAGCTGCAGAGCTGTGCAGATAACCTCCTGTTATCGGAAACAGGGTGTAGGTGTAGGTGACACTAGGAATCGTTATGCAGACATAGGTGTTGAACACTTTGCTCAGTGTTTCCAACTGTCCTCTGCACAGTAATGACTGCAAGCATTGGCTCATGTGTGAATGTTCCGCTTCCCATCCTGAGCAAACATTAGATTTTCAATCATTGCAAGATTTCTGCTATCTGCCTCTGCAGCGCGAGCAAAATGGCTTCTCATTTTTCATAGCTGCGATCTAACAAGTCATACACCCCCAAGTGTCTCTCTCTCTCTCTCTCTCTCTCTCTCTCTCTCTCTCTCTCACTCAACGACACACACACTCTTTCACCCCTTACCCTACTGTTACTAACAACTGCAACCAAACTTGATTAAGCAGGTGGGGTCAGGCTACATTTGTTTGAATCAATAGACAGACATGCTGGGCAGCCATGATAAAGAGACCGGGGGGGAGATGGAATCAGTGTGTTAGTAGGGGGGAGTGCATTGGAAACGCCGGCATCTGTCCCGTGAAAGATGACGTGATGAGCTGTTACAGTTAGAGCCTTGAATTATGGGCCATTACTAGCAGAGCAAGATGCAATCCCTCTTCATGAAACTTAATTTGACAAAACAAAGATGACTCGGGGAGTAAAATGACAAATGAAGTTATTTGATCCGTGGTAAAAAAAAAAAAAGATGATTGCAGTGGAAGCATGTGGAATCAGCAGTAATGCATTATTGATGGCCTTGCCAAGCCAACAACACGTACAGGCTCCTTTTGTTCATGATGCTTCTTTAACAGCTGATATTTCTGCTGCCATCTTTTACATTAAGATCGCATTAATGGAAAGAAACATTAAAAATACAAACTATGAGTAATTGCATCAGCTTTTACGAATGTCTAATGCAATATTAATAACTGCAGCCATACACATCTAACATAAACAGAATCCCTGCATTATTACTGATTTATGAACAGCCTCAGTAGTAACTTGCAGTTACTAGCAGATAAATCTTTTATATGTACTGTACTCCAGAGCTGGATTTCTCACATTTTTTGTTCTGCTTTATTATTATATTTTTCCCGAGCACTGACAGAATGGTCTTTAGCCTCAGTCAGAGACGCCCACTGTTTCCTTTCAAGGCCACCACATTACTATGCAACCAGCTTTTACAGTAAGGCTTAGAGCTCCCCAAGCAAATTGGACACCCCACAAAGCATCGGACAACTGTTGTCCCCCATTGTGGGTCTTTCTGCAGGCACTCTTTATCAGGTGCTGAATGCCGAGGCAGCAATGAATGAAATCATAGGGGGTGGGGTGACAAAAGGGGGTGCATCATCGAGTGGTGTTGGTAGGGGGGGGGTCACTCCCTGAAACCTCACAAGAATTCCAGAACAATCCGTGTGTAGGGTTTTCCCGCCTCCCAGGGTTTTAGGGTCTCTCTGTGTTGACAGGCAGGCAGGAGGCTGCCCCCTTTCTCCCTACCGCTTTCAAAGCCTCCTTTCCATTAACTCACCACGCCGCACCTCGCCTAATCTCTGTGACCTCTACCACCGAGGGACAGGGATTTCTTTTTTAACCCCCCCCATCCTTTTTTTTTACCGACACAAGAGCCTGCTGCCTTTCTCTGAGGTTGAGAGGACCTCAGAACACATTTCTCTAGCACAAAAATAATACCATACAAGCTTAATATGCAGCATAAAATTACTATCAGGGCAAGCTAATAATGAGCTATAGGGAGTGCTTACATTTTTGTACCAGTGAAAAGCGGGTGGGGGATTTACGGTACCATTTTACTGTGCTGCAACGATGTGAAAAAAACACTTGTTCCCAAGCAGAAATTAGTTTAAAAAAAAAGAAGCTTTTTTTATATTGATTTCTTTTGATAATTCTGTGTCAGGAGAAATTGCCGGCCTCGTCATTGGCAGTGCAATTTGTAGTTCTTCTCTTTTGGTTTTTGCATTGCTCTTTGTTGTCAAGATCATCATGCAGTGAGTAATAAAGGTTGAATTATGTTGGCTATTGTTAACTCTTAGTAGTCAGGTAAAATGTAACCGGCCCAATATCTTGAGCTCGCTGGTGTCTGACAACGAAAAGCAAGCAGCAGTTGGTAGCTGCACTTCAATAAGAATTACTTCCCCTCACTCAAATTATTGCCGTGGTGGTTTTTACACACTCAAGAGACTTTCACCATACGGTTTGTGTCCATTGTGTTATCTTAAGCAGCAGACCCTGTGAAAAGAAATCTTTCATCTCCAGTTGTTTGCCGAAGGATCTGGTTCTCACGCGTTGGATTAAAGTGCCGCCGAGATCGAAATTGGCAAGGTACTCGCTCAAGCCAGCATGTCTGTTTCCTCCGTTCACAATGGTAGAAAATTCCTCCAATACAGCAAACGGTGTGTTGAGCTGTCAAGGCACACTCAGAATGCTTTGCTTAACAGGTTTTTTGCCTAATAGTTTATGCATTCTATGCACTCCTGTGCGCAGATGGTGGAACAAACGCTTGTGATTATACTTTTCATCGAGCACAGTGATATGCATATTTATGTCTTTGCAAAAAAGAAAATAACTACTTTCATCTACTGATGATCAAACCTTTTTTTGGGGGGTGGGGGCATTGGAAGCAAAAACAATTACCACTTTTAAGGTGATTCAGATAGATTACTGTCAAATCAAGGATTTCAGTGACTTGTTTTTTGGACTGTTGTGGTGGATGCTTTAATTCAGACGCATCAAACCAAATGCCATGAAGCACTGAGCGTCTGCAGGGTTGTTCCAATCAAACACTCCACCAGATGACTTTGCTGATTAGTTCCTCTTGTCTGATTGATCAATAAAATCACCTTTTGTAGTTTTTGGCTGGAATGAAAGTGTGCATACTTTTAGGTACGTAGTTCTAAACCCCTGCAGTTTATACATCACAAGCACAGACATTTCTAGCATGGTGGATGAATCAAAACTCTTATCTTGCCTGTGAGAGTACCACACTCCACCCGTTGAGCTGCACAGGGAACCACTCACCTCAGATACAAATAATAATAGAAACATGTACCTAACTCTTTTCATCTGTTCTTCTGTGTGCCACAGGGAAGCCAGATCAACCAGATCCCCACAAAGTTCAGCCAGGCGGAGTCCACCAAGTTCCTGGTCCTCACAGTGGTGTCTATTCTGTGCATCGTCGGCGTGCTGCTGGCCTCCACCGTGGTCTACTGCCTCCGCCACCGCTCCCACCACAAGCTGAAACAGAAGCTCACCAATCTGGGAACAGATACTGGCAGCGATGCTACCGCCACCTATCAGGTAGGAGGTGCTACTGCACTATTTGTGAATTTGAATAGAAGAGATGATGTGTTTTATAACTGTAATAAAAGATGCAGGATTGGGATGGTGTAGAACAGTTCCCTTAAAATGAAGTAATGTATGTTTTGCCATCAGATTGCATTTGTTTACTGGTTGTGACAAGTTCAACCAAAGTGTGATTTTTTTTCCTTGATTTATTCGAATATTTTGTTATGATAAAAGTATCAAGTAATCCACTGGGGAATAAGCTAAGATAGGAGGAAAGTATGAAAAAGTAAACATACTGTAATTTAGTATAGCAGAAATATATTTTTCTGCTAGTCAATCCAGTTAAGCATTTAGTAACTCCTCAGACCACTGCTATAGAAATATGAATGATACAAATCAAGTAGAACTATGCCAACGAAATGTGTTTAATTTATCTGATTTATATTCTACATAAATTCCCAGTTTTTTTTCCAGAGCCCCTTTCAATTAATACTTTTAGATAAAGTGCCTTATTTGACCTCAAGTGTAGCATTTCTAGTGTTGGTGGCTAAAAGCTTTGACTTTGGGACTGGTGGTAGGGTTACTGTGGGAGTGGCAGTGACGCCCTCATCATTCTGTTTTTATTTGACATTGTCATGTTATAACTTGATTGATGCTGCGTGGTGATTGATTACTGTACTCAGACCCCTGCTATAATGTGTTGTTTGACACATGAAGTGATATCACTTCAATCCAACAGGTTTTCCATCTCAAGTCATTTTCATTCCCACCCCTGCCTGCTCTAATTATCCTTTGGCCGGAATAGCCGCGTGTGAAATTTAATTTACAGAATCTAATATTAAGTGGCTTTTTGAGGAAAGAATTAGATTGAGATTTTTCTATCTCTCTCCTTGACCTTTTCCCACCATGTTTTTAAATGAGAGTGGTTCTGTGAGCATTGATTTTTATAATGAGACCAGCCCATCCCCTAAGTGCTTACATTTTATGCTCTCCTCCGAGGATTTTTAACTCCTGAAATAGACTGTGCCGCTGCAAAGGAGGTTTACCTTAACACTTGTAAAGATTCATAATGTTTCGTAATTTTTGTGGTGATCTATTGTTTACCAATGAGGAAGAAGATGGAAACATAACATATGTATATTTCAAATGACTTACTTAATTAGATTTAACTACCAAGTAAAAGAAGAGTCTGTTTCTGAAAGTCTGACATTCATATCCAATGATATGCTTACATTTCAGCTATCCACCTTCCTCTGTCTACATGATATATTTTTTCTCTTCCTCTGTGTGAGGAACTTATCTTCATGGTTGCTTGCCTCCGTGATTTGCTTTAAGCCTCTAATAGGAAAATGCTAATTAAAATTCACACGTAAGACTGTGTTTACGCATTATTCATCTGATTAATAGCTAACAAAAACATTCATGTTGCTCATTCTTGGGAGGTTTACTCAGCCTGGCTTTGCTCAGACTCCCAAAGCTCTTCCAGTTGATTCTCTTTCCTGTGTCGTCTTTATCGAGTCTCGACAGCGAGCCGTTGTCATCCTCAGTGAAAGACCTCAGTGTTCAGCTCCCATCTTAGCCGTGTAAGCCTCGTGTCTTTGTCAGCGCTGCTGTGTAGAGGAGTTCCCTGGGCTGGATTCAGTGTGTGTGTGTGTGTGTGTGTGTGTGTGTGTGTGTGTGTGTGTGTGTGTGTGTGTGTGTGTGTGCAGTCTCTAGGGCTACATGCAATTAAAGCAGACAGGAAGCGGCAGGCTGCCTGACGGCCTTACTACTGCAGCTCCTTCATACTGGCTGTCAAACACACATGCTCACACGGGCATACACACACAAACATGCACAGACACACACATGTGCATGCACACACTCACCAGCTACTGCATGTTAATGATTCTTGCCCTTGGCATGTTTGTTTGAGGCCTCACTTCACACACTTTCTTCACACTCACACACATGCACTCACGCCCTCACACACACACACACACACACACACACACACACACACACACACACACAAACGCACGGACACACACACACAGACACACTGTCTTCCGTTCCCGTCACCGTGCCACTAGCTCCCTCTGAATCCTCTCCACCGTCAGCACTCTGCTCCCCGGCTTGTCAATCAAACGGTTCCTGTGAAACTGCAACATGGGATTGGCCGACACTGACAAAGGAGACATTGATTGACAGGCGTCGACAGAGGAGTGTGTGCACCGTGTCTGAGCGCTGGGCGGGGAGATGGTGCATGATGCTCGTCAGTCAGTCAGTTAGTTAGTCCCTGGATTACTCTGCCTTCGACATGGGAGTCAACAACGTCGCCTTCAGTTTATTTTTTATATCTGATTCAAACTTTTATCTGCTCCTAAAAATCTTTCTTTTTTCCTCGAAGTAGAAGAAACTATCCGCCAGCAGGGCGAGATCATTGCACTTGATTGCAGCAGAACTCAACTTTTTGCATTTTGCAAAAATCAAGAGATATTATCTGCTAGCAATATTATCCTATTTAAAGATATCATCACCCGCACCATGCCATTTCTTTAAACATGAGAAATGCTTTAGAAACTAGTGGAGATATCTCAACATATTTGCCTATTTTCTCACAAATTCTAACACACAAGACCAGATTAAATGACTTGCTAAGATCTTTTTTAGTCATTTTTTACTCATAAACACCGTCTGTTTTCTCTCTCTGTCTCAATTTAAGTTCAAGGACCTTCACAGACACGATAACATCATCTTTACACTGTCAAAGAATACGTGCAAAACACATTCCAGTACATCTCAGTTTTGATTAAACAAGCAAACCGACTGCCCTACCACACTATTTCTCTCTGTGTCAATTCAGTTTTTTATTTCCTGTCTTCCTCTCTCCTGATCAAATACAGTTTTCTGATAACAACCTTTTATTAAAAATCAGACGGTGTCCAGTCAGTGTGGTCTGCCACTGATATGATGGATATAGTTATTTGATTGATTACATATCATACAGTTAATCAATATTGTACTGCTTGTCCTTAGGAAGTCCTTCTCCTGAACTGATTTTAGTGGAACATTTTGATTTGATACCAAGTATTAAAAACATATTATTTAGTACCAGGATTAGTGGCAGTAACAATAGGATTTGTTAGGGTTGTGCTGTCCTGTGCAGCCAGTGATTTATCAAAGAGGCTTCCATGTAACATAGACGCAAAGGTCAATCAGTCTACTTTTTTTTTTTAAACCCATTGTCAGTCCTTGTCTAGATGATGCAACAACAAGTGCTTGAGTGAACAAACTATGCTGGACAATTTATAAATACTTAGATAGCCCATAAGGCAGTTGAATGCGCCATGCCCTATCCATGTCTCTCTAGGAGTTACCTACGTACATGTTGGATGATTCTGCAGAACTGAATGCCCAGTGCCACTGCAGGAAGTAGTGTAATGTTAATGTAATGTGGTGAAAAGTAAGGGTATGTAGGTAAAGAGTCCAACTGAGATTAGGGGGGTGTGCCCCCTCTCCAACCAACAATTTATGTCTGCTGTCATTTTTAATAATGATAGTTATATTTCTCTGTCTCTAACCAAGTCGTTTTAGACCCCAATCATAACTTAAAGCGCTCGCTCCCATAATAATAATAATAACTTTTATTTATATAGCGCCTTTCATGAAACCCAAGGACACTTTACAGAATGACTGTGGCTATACTAAGCGAAGTTGTAGGCTGTGGTGAACAGGTGGTGTTTGAGGAGTTTTTTTAAACATGTCCAGGGATGTAGCATTTCAGATATCTGCAGGGAGGGGGTTCCAGAGGGATGGGGCTGCAACACTAAAGGCTCTGTCTCCGAAGGTACAGAGTCTGGTGTGGGGAATGGAGAGCAGGCCAGCGTCTGAGGACCGCAGGTTTCAGGGTGGGGTGTATGGATGGAGGAGGTCGGAGAGGTACTGTGGAGCCAGGGACATGGAGGGTTTTGTAGGTGAGAAGGAGGATTTGATATTTGATGCAGGACTTAATTGGCTTTAGCTTTGACAACTTGCGTTTCTGGTTCCTAGCAGAATAGGAGAATAGGTTCTGGTGGACTTTTCACCTACACTGGCACAAAACAAACTTAGTAGTAATCATTAGTCTGGCAATTGGAGTCCATGCTAAGCCTAATTCAACATTTGCTTTTAGCAAGGCTTCTGGTAGAAATTAGTTGAGTTTTCAAATCTACTATCAAAACTTTGCCTACATTTCGTTACATATGTGCCTGCACATCGTGTCAATGACAATAAAATTGAACTGAATTGAATTGATTTATATAGAAATACAGAGATGAAGGAAACTAACCTGCTACTTACTGTTTGTTGGTGACAATACATTTTGATGAAGCAGAACTCTGATATTTGTAGTGGATTTTATAACTCAGTGTAATTCTTTCAGTAGCTGCAGTCCAGACATATTTGTCTCAGTATTGGATCTTTTCTTCAATCCTTCAGTCCCCTGTCCTCGGCCCTCCCTCCACTCCAACATATTGTATTATGTTCCCCCTTTAATTTGTTTGTTTGTTCAAGCACAGAGGCACTCGGATGAAGGGCCCTACATTTGTTTTGGTCAGAGGGGCATGTAAACAGAGGCGCCCCTGTGGGCCCGACGGGCTCTTCTGACACACCCCAACCCCCAAACCCAGTCTTCCTCCCTATTAGCAGGCTTTTATAAAGGGTGTGGGTGGCACACGCCTCCCGTTACTGACACGCCCGCCTTCACCCCGGGGTGATGCATGATTCGAGATGGTCATGTGGCGCCAAGTGGATTCCCTGGCATGACGCCCATGAGAGGGGGTTGTTGGGTTTTTTCTTTTAACCTTTGTTCATGCAGGGAGGGTTGATGAGGCACACGTGCACTGTGAAATCACTGACACTGATCACACAAACTCATTTCCAAATGTCTCTAACGTCACAGCAGCAACTGTTCATGTTTTTGTGTTGCTTTCAAGGTGAGCATTCCTTTTTCTCGTACCTTGGTGGGGTTCATTGATTTCTTACTTTCTTTTGCGGTGACCTAAAAGACAAATCGATGTGTCAAAGCTTTTGTTTTGTTTCAAGCCACCAAACAAAAAAAAAGACATGAAGAAAAATCATATTGGCAGATTTTCCACAAGAGAAATATTTCACATAACTATAGTATAAATAGCATTTAGACTTTCTGTACATCGATGACAATCAGTCTTATCATGTAGCAGTGACATGGCCTCATACAAGAGCTTAATGTGGTTTTACATTGAAGTTATTTAGAGACATGCTGTCTGTAGCATAGCGATGGTTCACTTGCTAACAATTGTTTCAAAGAAATCACGTCATTTATGCCAATCGTTTTTAAATGCTGCTATACATTTTAAGATTGATTGTCTACCTTCCAGGCAGATATTTGTTTTCATTAATTTCAATAAAAAAAAATTAATCAATTTGAAATGACCTAAAGCTTTCTAGAGATTGGTAATCCATCATGGTGAACATTTATCCGCCTTTATTTATTGTCAAAGTTAATGCAGTTGCGCAAATGGATCCACCACCGTCTTAGGAAAGAAAATGCATTTCATTCATGAGCTGTCAGAAAAATGAATCCAGAAGATAAAATAATAAGCTAAGATGGATTTCCTGGAAAGGATCATTTTTCATTGGTTGCATTCAAATGTCTGCTGTTTGGCAGGAGACTGAACTATTGGATGTCTTTGAACACACCAAAGATTAGGAGTTTTCAAAATCGGCCATGCACACTACTGCATCTCCTGCAACAATAATGTTTGATGAAATTAATTTACATAGATATTAATATAACGTGTAGGCAATTTATAAAAAACAATGGCATGATATACTAAAATGAGTGAGTGCATAGGCTTCAGCATCCTGACTTAGTGATGTTTTACTTAACAGTTATCTGTTAAACTACCCTGCTGCCACACCAAGTAGAGACCAGAGTGTGTTTGTTGAAAGGCTTTGGGACTACTCTGCCATTAACAGCATAAATATACAAATTAAAGGCAACATTGACACAAAGCTGGAAAATGCACAGCACACTCTCATCCAGGTCATAAGACAACGTGATTAACGTGACGCGTCTCGCCACCTGATGAAGTATGATCAAAACACTGTAAATAAAGATACTTTGTATGGAAGCAGCTCAGGGAGGGGACTTCACAGGTCCTGTAAATGTCTGCTGTTTAGACTCAAAACCTGTCCTGGGTTATATTATTCCTTCAAATTGTTGCCTTTTTGTCCTCTAATTGGCTCTCGGGGGGAAGTCATTTTGAATCAGTTTTAATTACATCATAAAAGAATTTGCTGTGGCAGCAAAGTTCACTGTGTGGGCTCGATGAAATATGAATGCTATTGATCATGTGTTTCCCTCCTAGACAAAACACCCACAATGCAGTGTGTTGTGCTGATTGGGCTCCATGTTGCTGAGGATGTAACACTGACACACAGACAGAAAAGCAGCCAGAAGTGTTAGAGCTATAATAATAATATGTATTATTATGGGTGGTGATGGCGCAGTGGATATGACACATGCCTTTGGTGTGGGAGACCCGAGTTCGATTCCCACTGTAATACATCAACCAATGTGCCCCTGAGCAAGGCACTTAACCCCTAGTTGCTCCAGAGGCGTGTGACCTCTGACATATATAGCAATTTTAAGTCGCTTTGGATAAAAGCGTCAGCTAAATGACATGTAATAATGTATTATGTTATTTTATTAAACATCTGCAATTGACTAGTTAGTGTGATTCACAGTCATAGGAGAAACATGCAGTGACATTTAATCTTTTTTTTGCCATAAATAGGCTAAAGGGAGAGCTCCAGATGCTAAAGTACGTCAAAGTCAAAGTAAAGTAAAATCCTTGAAAGCTTTGGCATGGAAATATCAAATACAAAGGTGAACAATGGGACAAAATATCACATATTTGCAGCTTTAACCCAAAATGTTTTTTTATTAGACATATATGCTAAAAACAGGAGCACACATAAAGTGTAAATGTAAATTGCAGCTCACACTGTGGTCAGTACATTGTATTGTACATACAGTATGTACCACTCAACATATTTGAAGTAAGGGATGATAAATATTGAACAGATGAACAGGGTTAATTCAAGTCCTAATGGGAAGCCTCATTATACATTTATACAGTTATTAAGCATGTAACTATTAAAGAAATTAATCATTTGATACAGAATATTGATTAAAATGTTAAACAATTGTATAACTTGATTTCAAATGTATAAGTTGACAAAATACCTAAAGTCTTTTAGGTCATGCAGGTTTATTTTAATGACTTTAGCTATAGCACTGCACCTATTTATTGTTTTCATTCATACGTTGATGATTTCAGTGATTAATTGTGCATAATTTAGTTTATTAAATGCCAGATAATAAATGACCATCATGCTTTACTCAGAGGGTGATACCCTCAGATTGCTTCTTCTGTCCCACTCGCAGTCCAAAACCCCAAACGTTGAAGCTGGAACCAGTGAATGTTATGTTCAATGATATATATATATATATATAATATATGATAATTATTATTATTATTATTATTATTATTATTATTAGGGCCCGAGCGCCGAAAGCGGCGAAGGCCCTATTGAAACTGAAGGAATTATTATTATTCTTTTTCCCGGCAAATGAATTGGCTTTTTGAGGGGCTTAACATATTCAAAAACTCACCAAATTTCGCGGTCGCATCAAGTCTGGTGAAAATTTACGTATTTTAAGGGTTTCGGGAATAGGCGCGCAAAAATGGCTCGCTAGCGCCCCCTACAAAGTTAAAGAAAAAAGCCCCTGCAGTGCGTTTAACGTAGACTCACGAAACTTGGTACACATATGTATCATGTCAAGATGTACAAAAAACGTCATTGAAGCCATACCCTAAACCCAACAGGAAGTCCGCCATTTTGATTTCAAAGTTCGAAATTAGTGTGATTTTGGCCATTTCCACATGTCGTACTTTAACGAACTCCTCCTAGAGATTTCATCCGATCAACTTCAAATTTGGTCTGTGCCATCTTAAGACATTAAAGATGAAAAGTTGTTAAAAGAAAAACTTTTCGTCATTGGGCGTGGCCGTGGCGGGGCGGCCATTTTGTGCGTTTCGCCGCCGAAACAGGAAGTGGGTGTAACTCGAGTGTACATTGTCCGATTGGCTCGAAACTTTTCAGGATTCATAAGAGTCCAACCCTGAGGACAAATAAAGGCCGATATTTACTTAAAGTCATAGCGCCCCCTAGTGGCAACAGGAAGTAGGCCTAAAAGTCAAGGTGCTATACTTTAACGAACTCCTCCTAGAGATTTCATCCGATGGACTTCAAACTTGGTCTGTACCATCCCAACACCTTAAAGATGAAAAGTTATTAAAAGAAAAACTTTTCGTCTGACGGTGTGGGCGTGGCGTGGCGGCCATTTTGAGTGTTGAGCGATGAACAAATAAATTGTTGTAACTTGAGTGTACGTTGTCGTATCTCCCCGAAAATTCTCAAGATTGACAAGGGTCCAGGCCTGAGGACACCTACAGGCCATATTTGACTTTTGGTCATAGTGCCCCCCGCTGGCAACAGGAAATGCGTCTTATATGACAAACATCATCCGATTTACATGAAACTTAGAATGTGTGGTCTACATGTGATAATGAGCCAGCCCCTATGATATAACCACGCCCACTTACTCAGGCCACGCCCCCTTTCATAACATTTGTACCATTTAAGGTAGAGTCTTGTGTGAGGTGTCATTGAACTCAGCAGAGAGTTTGTTTTCGATTGGTGATGGTTTGGCCCGCCCCCTATGCTTAAGCCACGCCCCCTTTCATAACATTTGTACCGTTTAAGGTAGGGTCTTGTGTGAGGTGTCATTGAACTCAGCAGAGAGTTGCTTCTTCATTGGTGATGGTGGCCCGCCCCCTATGCTTAAGCCACGTCCCCTTTCATGAATGCTGATCCATCTAAGGTAGAGTCTTGTGTGAGGTGTCATTGAACTCAGCAGAGAGTTCTTTCTTCATTAGTGATGATTAGGCCCCCCCCCTATCCTTAAGCCACGCCCCCTTTCATAACATTTGAACGATTTAATGTTGACCATTGTGTGATGTATCAATGAACTCAGCAGAGAGTTCGTTCTTCATTGGTGATGGTTTTGCCCACCCCCTATGTTTAAGCCACACCCCCTTTCATGAATGCTGATCCATCTAAGGTAGAGTCTTGTGTGAGGTGTCATTGAACTCAGCAGAGAGTTCCTTCTTCATTAGTGATGATTAGGCCCGCCCCCTATGCTTAAGCCACGCCCCCTTTCATAACATTTGAACGATTTAATGTTGACCATTGTGTGATGTATCAATGAACTCAGCAGAGAGTTCGTTCTTCATTGGTGATGGTTTTGCCCGCCCCCTATGTTTAAGCCACGCCCCCTTTCATAAATGCTGACCCATCTAAGGTAGAGTCTTGTGTGAGGTATCATTGAACTCAGCATGGAGTTCCCTTTTCATTGGTGACGATTTGCGGTGTCTGAGTACCGCGCAAATGACGGTCGCAAGGAGCAGCAACCGCCGGTAACCCCAACGCGCGTAGAGGAGCGAGGGCCCGTCCATCGCTGCTTGCAGCTTTAATTATTATTATTATTAGTATTAGTATTAGTAGTAGTAGTAGTAGTAGTAGTAGTAGTAGTAGTAGTAGTATCAGAATTGTTGTTAAATAATTTTCTGTTCATTCATTAATTGTTGTAAGCTGACCAAAACATGGACATTTTGGAAATACAAGGACTAAAACATCTATAAGAACTAGGTGTGCAGAATAGATTTAGCTGTGGTTCAGTGCTTGCTATAGTAGCTGTCTGCACTCTCTTTGTGTTTGTGTTTGCCTCCCAGCAGCAGTGCTGTCACTATCCACGGGCCAGGTACTGAAGCACTTTAATCATTTTTAATATGAGTCTGTGTCCGAGCTCATAGATCAGTGTCAGAGCGCTGACCTACGAGAATATCAGTCAGATCAGATACAGACTAATGAAGGCCTGCTCACATTACCTCCCCCGTCAATCAAACAGGCCGTTAGTTAATCATCAGCATCTCTCTCATTAAGAAACACAGATCCCCACAGAGATTGAGCCCAGCTCTCCTGATGCACTCAGTGCTGTAGGCTGATGTATGGTTTCACCTGTAGACAATGTGACAGATGACATTTATCGCTGTGTTCTTTTAATGTCACTTTTACGTTGTCATGCCATGTCCTTCCCCAGGCAAACACTATTTGTATTGCTGCATTCCTGTGACTAATACATCCATTTTCCTTTACTGTACCTTTGCACAATTTTAAGATTTTTAGATGGGATGGTAGTGTCGGTCAGTCTCTACAACTATTGGATGGATTGCCATGAAATTTAATACATGTTCATTCCCCTTTCAGGATGAATTGTAATCACTTTGTGGATAAGTTCTACCAGTCTCGTTGGGCTTTGCAGTCATCTCTAACATGTAGAATGAGAAAATTGTAGTTCTCCAAAGAACATTGTCCTTGTAAGTGTCTTGCCTCCTGTATGAAGTGGTACAGTCCATCACTGCTGGGAGTTGTGTCGAGAAGGTGTGGAGGAAAATGTCTCCATGGTGTCAACAATTTATTGTGGTCATGTAACCAGCAGACAGAAAATGACAGTTACTCAGGCGTCTAAATGAAGACATTGTGTTGGCTGCTGATACGCTGACTGACATGACTTTTCTCAAGGCTTGCTGAGCATGCATGCTCTCCTTTGCTTCTCCTTTACTCTTAATCTTGTGGCTTTGTTGTGGTTTAATATTTTGTGATTTACAGACAGAAGCACAACAAAGTTACAAGTCTTAACAGAACATTTTTACCAAGATGGTCAGGACACCCAAAATGATATAGTTTTGAGTCAAAGTTGCAGAAATAATATCACTAAAATTAAGTTTTATTTGCAAAGCTTGTCATTTATTGCAGTGTGTTTTAAGAATTGCGATGTCTCTCAAAATTCACCCTTTTGAGTTTTTTTTTTTTTAATTGCAAAAGGAAATATTTTTTGGTTATAGACAAATAGTGATGCTGTCAGAAAGTGAAGGTGAACACATAATGGTGGGATTTGCAGCATAGCAACATACAGAGTAAAGCATACAACACATAATTCTCCACATAAAAGCAGTTTTCATCAAAGTGAAGCAGGCCACTGGAGGCAGTCACAACACATCTGAGCCTGACATTCACTGTGGAAATAATTATTTTCTTGCAGTATGTGTATTGTTTTCTTGCACCCATGCTACCCAGTATAAGTATTTCATTCTCTTTGAAGGTTGCAGCGTAGAGCGAGGCAATGCTGTCTACTGGGATGATTCCTGGTTATGTCAAGGAAGTTACTTACCAGATGTCTTGAGTGATGCCATGTTACAACTCTACAAGTTCCCAACTGCATATCATGAGTCATCTGTTCCCTCCTTTCCTTTCTCTAGGAGCTCTGTCGGCAGCGCATGGCGGTCAAACCTCCGGCAGAGCGTCCGGAGCCCATCTCCTCCAGGATCAACAGCGTGTCGTCTCAGTTCAGCGATGGCGGTCAAGCCGTCAGCCCCTCGGCGCGGAGCAGCATCTCCTCCTGGAGCGAAGAGCCCGCCCACTCCAACATGGACATCTCTACCGGTCACATGATACTGGTGAGTTTCCTGTTCAGTCACTTTGATGTAATTATCACACCAAACGGTGATAGTGAGAGTGTTACTTCTGTGCACAATCATTCTAATAGTAAATGAAAAGGAAGAACATTCATTTAAATGTGCATGATTTTGTGTTGCTGGCATTAGAAAACTTGTAACTGATACATTTCAAGGATACATCCAAAGACTTGGGGGAGGATTGAGGGCTGTCTTTCAATTTTGCACGAATTCCCAGGATGACTAATGGTTTCAAATGTATTTTATGTCCTGACTGAATCGGTGTGACTAACATTAATGTGTAAATCTGATCCACCCACTTCCCATTTTGCACATCCAGAGTTGTTGAAAAGGACTGACTAGAATTCTGACCCTGACTTTATGGAATACTAGAGAATCAGTACATGTTGAAGGAAGGATTTCATTGGCGAATGCTTCAGAGAACAAACTCGTTTTTTAACTATTCAAATTTGTCTTATGATGAGCTCATTGACGCTCATTTCTCCTGTTGGAAAACATACCGTGCTAATCAGAGAGCTGTGTAGGCGGGATTAAGAATGGGGCTGCATTTGTTGTGTGCTAGAGGCAGAAACAATACGACATGCCTGAAAAAG